>NC_134589.1:22447500-22805000 GCF_037038515.1 Microtus pennsylvanicus
TCAACAGGTGAGGTTTTTACAATATGATGGGGTCTTGCATTTTGGACCTTTTATATGTCAGGCCTTCAAAACATGAACCAATCAGTAAGACTTTTCCTTGATGTTGTTTACACCATTTTTCATATTCAGTATATGTTTCATAAGGAAGTGCTGCTCAATGTTATGCATCATTGGAAAGTTTAATCTGATTCTTCTACCAGAATAACTCATATGAACTCTTTCAATAAACAGGAGGGTATTGGTCTATCAGTCTTCTTGTATTATTGGTCATCATCTGATCATGTGGTAACCCTTCATGTCATGGGAGCATCAGAGTATCTGTGTTCACATTGTCTGTTCTTTGTGGTGGGATTTTTCGTTGGGCTGACAGCTCATGAAAACCAACATGGAGACTTACTGCTAATTATGAAAGCTTGGCCTTATCCTAGACTTGTTTCTAGCTCACTCTTACAACTTAATCCATTTCTATTAATCTGTGCTCCCTTGTGTCTCATGGCTTTTAGACTCCTGCATGTTCTGCTTCCTCTGTGTCTCGCTGGCAACACTTGCACTTCTTCTCTGAGACCATCTCTCCCGGAGGTTCTGCCTAAACTTTTGTGGCCTGCTATTCATCATTCAGATCTTTATAAAACAACCGCATGACACGTCTTCACACAGTGTAATTTAATATTCTGGAAACAATCCTGAACTTATGAAGTATGTGCACGATGATGCTATGTTCACAGGGATGGACTGGCTGAGTGTCTGTACTATTATACATAAAATCTCACTTCAGTTTAGCACAGATATCTCTTTCTTTACCTGTTCCTCCACCTGTGCATCTCAGAAGCACTAGGGATACAGATATCTTGCACAGTATGTTCCTTATGAAGCTCAATTATAGAAAAGAGTTGGAAGTGCAAATACATGAGAGTAAGAAGATATCAAAATGTGTGTGTGTGTGTGTGTGTGTGTGTGTGTGTGTGTGTAATGGTCCTGATATTTCCTGCCCTGCGAGGCTCACCAGGAGGATCATGCTTAGATTTCTGCCATACAGCAGTTCCACAGAGGCAAACACAGGTCAGAAGGTAACTGCTGACAGACAGTAGATTCAGTGCTATTAGTTTCGTGTTCTTTCCCTGTCTTTTTGTCTTTTTCCTTCTGCCTGCCTGCACGTCCTTCTCTCTTACTATCTCAGAATACCACCCCTTCTTTATTTTCTTCCTCTACTGCTTTTCTCTGTGTGTAGTGATGGATTTAAGATGAAACGAAGTAAGTAGACATGCACATTTTTGTTGTGTGTGGATTATTGATTATTCGATTCATTTTTGAATTTTCCCTTTTTATTTTTTTCACCACACTTCATGCATAATAATAGAATGTTCATATTAAATAACACTGTAAAAGAATGATATGATATTGTTTAACATAATAGAAAATAGCTGTGTGGTGGTGGTGCATGGTTTATTTTCAACCTTTGGGAGACTGAGGCAGGGGTATTGTTTTGAATTTGAGGGCAACCTCATTTATAGAGCTAGTTTCAAGACAGGCATGGATACACAGAGAAACCCTGTCTCGAGGAAGTATAAGAAAAAAGAAAGAAAGGAAAATAATTTCAGAGAAAAGGGCCCTTTTTAATCTTTACACATTTATGGAAAAGATTGTGACATCTTCCTCCCTGTCAGCACAGTGCCCTCTGTACACTCTCTGCTGCCTCACTCAGGTCTGCTTTGCTCCCCTGTTATGTTCATGTCATTTATTTCCTCTTTTCATATACAATCAGTGTCTTTTTTTTAGTCCTATTTATTTCACCAATATGGTATCTTCATTTCCAATGCTTGCGTGCAAATCTAAATATTATGTTAAGGCCGAAAGATTTGAGTCATTTATATAGTAAACATTGTATCTATTTATTCAAGCTATCAATGGTTTCTGTGGCTGATTTTACAACCTGATAAAGCAATAGTTTTTTGACAGCCATGGTGGCAGACATTTCTCCGTTGTATATCGACCTTTGTGACTTTAAGTGCACACAGAGGAGTAATGTTACTGGATCATGTGACAGCTTTATTTTTAGCTCTTTGAGAAAACTCCAAACGATTTCCATGGACATTATGCTAATATGCACATTCTCATCAAGACTTAAAAGAGTCCTTTCTTTCCTTCCTGTTTCCTAAGCGTTTACTGTTGTTTTCCTTGATGGTAGCCTTCCTGAGTGGGGAGAGATGGAATTTCTTAGGTAGTTTTAAGTTTTATTTCCCTGATGACTACTTATGTTGTTTTTTTTTCATGCATTTACAGGACATTTGTACTATATTTTTGAAATATTCAAATAATTGTTTCACTTATGAATTTGGTTACTTTCAATTTTGTTGTTAATTTTTAAAATAATTGTGTGTTTAAGACTTGAATACACTGGATGAATAGCTGGGAATGGGTTTTCTTTTGTTTTTCCTTTTTGTTGTCTGTCTTTTATCTGTTCATTGTATCTTACTTGCGAAGAAGCTATTTATTTGGTGTACCTACATCTGCCATTTCTTGCTGTTTTTGTCTGAGTTATTGGAGAGCAGTTGAGAATCTTATTGCCTATGCCCATGACCTTCGTGTTTTCTATAGATAAGCTTTCTGCAACATTTGAGATCTTCTTAATTTTGATTTTCAGCCTGTTAAAGTTTTTATTATACTGGTTCCTTCACATCCTTGGTGAAGTTCATCTATAAGATCTTTTTATTGTGTGTGTGTGTACCTACTGTGACTGGAATGGTTTACATAACTTCCCTTACAGTAGGGTCATTATTGATTTCTGTATGTTGATTCATATTTTGTAAATTACAAGTGCTTGCTAAATGTAAGAGTTTTCTGATAGATTTTTAAAACCTTTTAATAATAGAAACATGAACAGACATAATTTTTTCTTACTCTTCTCAGGTTATTGTTCCTTTGTGTTTGTCATTTGTCTTGTGGCTCTGGCTAAGACTCAGCAGAATATACAAAAGTGGAGAAAGTGGGGAACATACCATTTTCTCTGTCCAGGTTTTAGGGGAATGTGTCCCCAATGAAATAACAATTGGGGGAATTTATTGCCCACTCTTATAGTTTACCACAATATCAAAAATTGTCAAGGTAAAACTCACCCTAAAATATTTAGAATTTAAATCTACCCTGTGTCTACTGAAATATTAGATAATTATAGACTATTCCACTCCACACATAAGGAGCACACATTCTTCTCAGCAGCACATGGAATCTTTCCCAATATTTATCACACCATAGGCCACAGAGCAAGCATTAACAAATACAAGAAAGGAAATAATTTATTTTTTTATCAAGATGGGCGGTGGTGGCGCACGCCTTTAATCCCAGCACTCGGGAGGCAGAGGCAGCGGATCTCTGTGAGTTCAAGACCAGCCTGGTCTATAAGAGCTAGTTCCAGGACAGGCTCCAAAACCACAGAGAAACCCTGTCTCGAAAAACCAAAAAAAAAAAAAATAATGTTTTTTTTTATTCTATCAGACTGCATTAGAACAAACATAGAAACCAATAACAACAATGTGTACAGAATTACATGAATAATTAGAAACTCACTCAAAACCTTGCCTTTGAGTGTGCTGGTTTTCATTGAATAATAGGGAAGAAATAAAATTTCTTAAACACAACTGAGAATCAATAGACAGGCTATTAGCTCCACTGGTGATCAGTTAGGGAATTCATAAAAGTTACAGCTATAAGTGTCTTTACACACAAACCCTCAGTAAAGTCTCAAATAAATGACCTAATGATGCATCTGAACTCTCTAGATAAACAATAAGCATTTAATCTAAATTTTAGTAGAAGGTAAGAAATAATAAAACATAGGCCAGAAAATAATTAAGTAGACACAGAAAGAACAATATACAGCATCCCAACTCATGGGAGGCAGAGGCAAGTGGATCCCTGTGACTTTGAGACCAGCCTGTTCTACATCATGAGTTCCAGGATGGACTCCAAAGCTACACAGAGAAACCCTGTCTCAAAAAACCAAAAGAAACAAAAGAACAACATACCTAACCAACCAACAGAAATAATGTTCTTTGAAAGACTTTACTTGACTGACAAACCAATGGTCAAGTTATTCAAAATGAAAGAATGAGAATATCAAAAGGAATAAAATCACAAAAAACAGGGAAGTTACAGTAGACCCCAGTGAAATTCAGACTATTAGGAGATACTGCAAAAATTATTTTCCTCAAAACTGGAAAGTTTATATAAACTTGATAAATATATAAATATATAGGACCTAACAAAATAAAGCCAGAACAGACCCATAATAAACAATGAGGTTGATGCAGTAATTAAATATCTTTCCATAAAAATGTTCAGAACATGGTCACTACTAAATTCTATCAAATTTTATGGATGACCTAATAACAATGTTTTTCAACTCTTTTATAAATTAAGCATGGGAAAGAACACTACCAAATTCATACCACAAAGCTAGTATTATCCTGACACCAAACCCAGAGATGCACAATGAAAAAGAAAATGATAGTTTTATTTTCTACAAATATAACACAATATTTTGACCACATTTCCCCCTCTCTGCAAACTGTACTCTACTATATACTGAAAAGATCATATATCAAGAATAAGTAGGTTTAGCCGGGGAAGATGGCACACACATTTATTCCCTATACTTGGAGGCAGAGGCAGGTGGATCACTGTCAGTTTTTGGTCAGTCTGGTCTGTTGACAGAAGTTTTTGTCTCACCTGGTCCTACAGTCATTCACTTCCAAAGAAATACACAGAGTCTTATATTAATTATAAATTGTTTGGTCTATTAGCTCAGGTTTATTACTAACTAATTATTTACAACTTAAATTAACACATAATTCTTGTCTATGTTTAGCCTTGTGGCTTAGTAACTTTTCTCAGTGAGTCATTCTTATCTTGCTTCCTCTGCATCTGGCTGATGACTGCAAGCTAAGTCTTCCCTCTTCCTAGGATTCTCCTAGTGTGGTCACCCACTTACACTTCCTGCTTGGTTACTAGCCAATCAGCTTTTTATTAAATCAATGCAAGTGACAGACCTTTACAGGGTACAAGAGCATTAAAACACAGCAATTCCTCTTTTTTCTTATCAAAATATTAACTCTGAATCTAAACTTCTTTGTTTACCTTTTTTTCTGACCATCATCCATAACCACTTGTAACCAATACTTTAAACAAAGACAAACATCCATTATCCATATTTTGGAAATGTGGGCATAATTTTCTGGGTTACTTTCCTGCTGATTGGGTGTGCTGATAATCTGGTGGGATCCTCCCCAATTTAGGATTTTGGTCATGAGGCTGTTATATGTGTAGACTCATAGGAAACTGCAAGAGAGGTGCTCTGAAATGTTGGATCATCTGGGTCATGCACTCCTTTTGGCGATTTTTCAGGGGGTCTTCTTCAATCACAACTGATTGTTTACAAATTCAGAATGAATCCAAAGTCTCTCACTTCCTGGGGAAGCAAAAACAAAAGCTCTTCTCCAAAGTAACATATCTTTAGAGTAAAATTTTGAAGTCAAGGTATTTTCAAAATGCATATGTTAGATTAATCTAACAGCATTTATAATCAAATATCTTTTAGCAGCTGTTGCTCCTTCCTAAACAGTCAAACAATTCAAAGACAAGACAATAACATACAGTATCCAGATTCTCAGTGTATCTTCTACTTTTATGTGGCTTTATATTTTTTCTTTTTTCTTTTTTTTATTTTTCGAGACAGGGTTTCTCTGTAGCTTTTGGTTCCTGTCCTGGAACTATGTGGCTTTATATTTTTTAACTCTATTTCTTATATTTTAATTTTTAAGTATTGGTGTGTTTTGTGTCAGAGTTTCTTGGTGTATCATTGCTTATTCTGGAACTCACTCTATAGATCAGGCTGACCTTGATCTCAGCGATCCACTGGCCTCTGACTCCCAAGTGTTGGGATTAAAGGTGTGTGTCACCACACCTTGAATGCACAGAGATCCACCTGCCTCTGACTCCCAAGTGCTGGGATTAAAGGTGTGCCACCACACCCAACTATTCTCTTTCTTCCTTTATTATTTTATGGACTTTATCCTTTATCTTTTCTCTCCCAAGCCTACACATATTTTTAAACACACTGTAAACCATTTAGAGGTTTTCTTCATCTGAATCTATCATTACTGTATATCTCTCTTTTTCTGACCACATGAATCTTTAATCTGCTAAACCATATGGCTAGAATTAAAGCCATTGCTTTGAAGGCTTGATCCAACCCAATCACTAGCTTTCTGAGAGTCTAGCCTCATGGTGGAGGTACTGGCTAGAGCCATGTTAATTGGCACAACTCTAAGGCATTTCAAAATCCCTGCCACCAACAAAAAGTATGCTGCTAGCTATTCATAAACACCATTTATGTGTTTTTTTGGCTAGGCCTCTTAAAAGGGCTGCAAAAGTGTTTTCAACTAAAGCTGAGTCAGGAAGCCTCTCTTAAATGAGACATGCTTGCCTCTAGCAAACAGAGCCCACCTGAGGAAATGCTGCTACCAAGAAGCCATGCTTAACTCTGTTCTTTTTGTGTCTAGAATTTCTTTTGCAAACTCTCTCAGGTTTAAAGTGGATTTAGTTATCCATGTTGGTGCCATTTGTTGACAGTTGATTTTGTCCTGCCCAGTCCTGCAGTCATTCAGTCCGACAGAAACTCACAGAGGCTTACATTATTTATATACTGCTTAGTCTAGTAGTTCAGGCTTCCTATTAACCAATTCTTACATCTTAAATTAGCCTATTATTCTTAGCTATGTTTGCTGCATGGTTTGCTACCTTTTATCAGTGAGGCATTTTCATCTTACTTCCTCTTCATCTGGCTTCCTCATTGTCGACTGCAGACTGACTCCTCTTGCCAAAATTTCCTGTTCTTGTCACCCTACCTCTACTTCCTGCCTGGTTGCCCCACCTATACTTCCTCCATGGCTACTGGCCAATCAGCATTTTATTAAAACACAAGTTAAAAATCTTTACAAAGTTCAAGACTATTGTCCCACAGCATGTCTGAGAAATTAGTATATAATGTTGTGGTTTGTAGCAGATTTTAACATTAGCCTTTGCATTTTTAAGCCTGAACAGCAGAATCAACTATCCTATTTACACCGTTCACATCAGGTTCATCTCCACTGTTTGACGTTCACACATTGACCAGTGTCACCTTTTTAACCACCAGTCAGTTTCATGAGTGTCAATTGAAGTTCTTGAATTGCATGCTTTTGTAGACTTTCTTGGTCAAGAGAGTAGCAAACTATGTTTACAGGTTACCTCAGGTTATTTGCAGGAAGAAGTGAAGGAGTAGCATTCCTCTGTTTGTGGAAGATCTTCCCACATCATATGTCAATCCTATAGTCAAGAAGTCAGTCATGCAACCCAAGCATCCATCAAACATAAATGGATGAAAATGCACAACAGAAAGATCACTTCTCTGGGATTCCACTCAAATGACATGTCTGAAAGTAGGAGTCAGGGAAGAAAGAACCAAGAAGTTTCTTTCAGGGTATGGGGTAAGGTACATGGGGAGTGGATAGACATTTGCTGTTTGCTTCCAATTGTTCCAGAGATCTAAAGGATGGTGTGTGTATGTGTGTGTGTGTGTGTGTGTGTGTTACAGTTCTGTTCTCTGAGCCAAAGAATCACCACTTGGATAATTCTTCTGTGGCCCTTTCGAAGAGTTTCTCCCAGCTGGGCTTAGTTACTCTTTACATCCCTCACCGAGAGATGCCACACTTGAGTGTCCAACTATTCCCTGACATGAGTTGTATGAAACTCTGCTTTAGCTGTAAGAGTAGGGATTATATCATCTAGATCAGCGAAGACTAGATGTGCGAAACCTACTCTGTAGGTTTGCAAAAGACATCAACCCTGCTAGGGAAAGACATTGCAATATAGCATTATCAGGGAGACACAACCTCATACGTGTAAGCAGTCCCTCATTTGTACTGTGTAAGGAAGTCCAAAAAACATTGACTTCTCAGAGGCAACTTTGGTAGAATCCTGCTTTGGTTTGTTGATAGAAGATTAGGAGGAGCAGATGCTGTTTCTGTCTCCTGTTGGGATGGATTTTTATAACTTTTTTTGTGCACGTGTGTGTGTGTGTGTGTGTGTGAAAGAGAGAGAGAGAGAGAGACAGAGAGAGAGACAGAGACAGAGACAGAGAGAGAAAGAGAAGGAAAGAAAAAGACCTTTATTTATAGGAGAAAAATGTCTTTGGAATATATGATAAAGTATCAAGTGATTTATCAAAGGGTAATAATGACAGACATGGAATAAATAACAGTCCAGAATTTTTATTGAATGTTCATACATTTTTGATATTATATAAAGTTTCTTTTTCAGTTGTTCAGAGGGGAAGATGAAGATCCAGAATCAGAGGAGAAGCTGTGGGCTGGGCTCCTTACAGAGAGAAAAGGAGAGTGAGAGTGAGTGGACTTGCATTCCATCAAGGTGACTGATAGGCCTCAAAGTATGATGGGAGCTTCTGTCCAAATGGCAAGACTGGTGAGACACAAGGACAGTTCAGTTGGAAAATTGAAGAGCAGCAGGCCTGGCAGCAGCTGGACTCACAGCAGCAGGGTTGGAAGCACCAGCTGGTCACATGAGTTGGTTTACATCAGGTGATCTAGCAGCAGGTGTTTTCACAGCAGGCTGGGCAGCAGCAGGGCTGGCAGCAGGAGGGCTCACAGCAGCAGGGCACGCACCAGCAGGGCTCACAGCAGGTTGGGCAGCAGCAGGGCACACAGCAGCAGGGCTCACAGCAGCAGGGCTCACAGCAGCAGGGCTGGCAGCAGCAGGGCTCACAGCAGCAGGGCTCACAGCAGCAGGGCTGGCAGCAGCAGGGCTCACAGCAGCAGGGCTGGCAGCAGCAGGGCTCACAGCAGCAGGGCTGGCAGCAGCAGGGCTCACAGCAGCAGGGTTGGCAGCAGCAGGGCTGGCAGCAGCAGGGCTCACAGCAGCAGGGTTGGCAGCAGCAGGGCAGGCAGCAGCAGGGCTGGCAGTAACAGATTTCACAGCAGCTGGGTTGACAGCAGGGTGTGCAACAACAGCTGGTCACACAGGTTGGCTTACAGCAGGTGGTCTTGCAGCAGGTGGTCTCACAGCAGCTGGGTTGGCAGCAGGGTAGAGAGCAGCAGCTGGCCTCACAGGTTGGCTTACAACATATGGTCTTGCAACAGGTGGTTTTAGAGCAGCTTGGCTGGCAGCAGCTGGTCACACAAGTTGGTTTCCAACAGGTGGTTTCGCAGCAGGTGGTTTTGCAACAGCTGGGCTTGCAGCAGCTGGTCACACAGGTTGGCTTACAACAGGTGGTCTTGCAGCAGGTGGTTTCACAGCAGCTGGGCTTGCAGCAGGGCTGACAGCAGCTGGTCACACAGGTTGGCTTACAACAGGTGGTTGTACAGCAGGTGGTTTTGCAACAAGGCTGGCAGCAGCTGGTAATATAGGTTGGCTCGCAGCAGGTGGTCTTGCAGCAGGTGGTTTCACAGCAGCTGGGCTTGCAGCAGGGTGCACAGCAGTAGCTGGTCACACAGGTTGGCTTACAACATATGGTCTTGCAGCAGGTGGTTTTAGAGCAGCTTGGCTGGCAGCAGCTGGTCACGCGAGTTGGTTTCCAACAGGTGGTTTCGCAGCAGGTGGTTTGGCAACAGCTGGGCTTGCAGCAGGGCTGGCAGCAGCTAGTTATACAGGTAGGCTTACAGCAGGTGGTCTTGCAGCAGGTCGTTTCACAGCAGCTGGGCTGGCAGCAGGGTGGACAGCAGCTGGTCACACATGTTGGCTTACAACATATGGTCTTGCAGCAGTTGGGTTTAGAGCAGCTTGGCTGGCAACAGCTGGTCACACAGGTTGGTTTACAACAAGTGGTTGTGCAGCAGGTGGTTTTGCAACAGCTCGGCTTGCAGCAGGGCTGGCAGCAGCTGGTCACACAGGTGGGCTTACAGCAGGTGGTCTTGCAGATGGTGGTTTCACAGCAGCTGGGCTTGCAGCATGGTGTGCAGCAGCAGCAGCTGCTCACACAAGTTGGCTTACAACAGGTGGTCTCACAGCAGCTGGGCTTGCAGCATGGCTGGCAGCAGCTGGTCACACAGGTTGGCTTACAGCAGATGGTTGTGCAGCAGGAAGGCTGGCAGCAAGGCAAGCAGCAGCAGTTGGCCATGGTGTCAGGTGTGGTTGGAGGGTTCCTGTCAACAGGTGAGGTTTTTACAATATGATGGGGTCTTGCATTTTGGACCTTTTATATGTCAGGCCTTCAAAACATGAACCAATCAGTAAGACTTTTCCTTGATGTTGTTTACACCATTTTTCATATTCAGTATATGTTTCATAAGGAAGTGCTGCTTAATGGTATGTATCATTTGAAAGTTTAATCTGATTCTTCTACCAGAAAAACTCATATGAACTCTTTCAATAAACAGAAGAGTATTGGTCTATCAGTCTCCTTGTATCCTTGGTCATCTTCTGGTCACAGGGCACCCCTCATGTCATGGGAGCATCAGAGTATCTGTTTTTTTTCATTTTGTCTGTTCTGTGTGGTGGGATTTTTCATTGGGCTGACAGCTCATGAAACCAACATGGAGACTTACTGCTAATTATGAAAGCTTGGCCTTATCCTAGGCTTGTTTCTAACTAGCTCTTATAATTTAAATTAATCTATTTTTATTAACCTACATGCTGTCACATGGCTTATTGCTTTTAGGACTGTTTCTTCAAGTTCTGCTTCCTCTGTGTCTCGCTGGCAACACTTGTACTTCTTCTCTGAGACCATCTCTCCCCAGAAGTTCTGCCTAAACTTTTGTGGCTTGCTATTCATCATTCAGATCTTTATAAAACAACCGCATGACATGTCTTCACACAGTGTAATTTAATATTCTGCAACAGTCCTCAATTTATATAGTATGTGCATGATGATGCTATGTTCACAGGGGTGGAGTGCCTGAGTGTCTGTACTATTATACATAATTTCTCACATCAGCTTAGCCTAGATATGTCTTTCTTTACCTATCTTTCACCTGTGTGTTTCAGAAGCATTAGGGGTATAAATACATGGCACAGTATGTTCCTTATGAGGCTAGACTATGGATATGAGATGGAAGTGTAAATACATGAGCGTGAGAAGATATCAAACTGTGTGTCTCTCTGTGTGTATGTGTGTGTGTGCACGCACATGTGTGAGTGTAATGGTCTTGATATTTCCTGCCCTGAGGGGCTCACCAGGAGGATCATGCTTAGATTTCTGCCATACAGCAGTTCCACAGAGGCAAACACAGGTCAGAAGGCAACTGCTGACAGAGAGTAGATTCAGTGCTATTAGTTTCGAGTTCTTTCCCTGTCTTTTTGTCTTTTTCCTTCTGCCTGCCTGCACGTCCTTCTGTCTTACTATCTCAGTTTGCCACCCCTTCTTTATTTTCTTCCCCTGTTGTTTTTCTCTGTGTGTAGTGATGGATTTAAGATAAGATAAAATGAAGCAAGTAGACAAGCACATTTTTCTGTGTGCAAATATGTGGATTATTGATTATTTGATTCTTTTTGAAACTCTCGTTCCTTTTTATATTTTTCACCATACTTCATGCATAATAATAAAATATGCATATTAAATAACACTGTAAGAGAATGATGTTATATTGTTTTACACAATAGAAAATAGCTATGTGGTGGTGGTGCATGGTTTATTTCCAACACTAGAGACTGAGGCAGGGGTATTGTTTTGTATTTTATGGCAACCTGGTTTACAGAGCTAGTTCCAGCAAAGGTAGGCATACACAGAGAAACGCTGTCTAGCGAAACTAAAAGAAAAATAAAAAAAAAATACAGGAAATAATTTCAGGGTAAGGTGCCTCCTTTAACCTCTGAATATCTTTTTTTTTTTTTTTTTTTGGTTTTTTGAGACAGGGTTTCTCTGTAGCTTTGGTGCCTGTCCTGGAACTAGCTCTGTAGACCAGGCTGGCCTCGAACTCACAGAGATCCGCCTGCCTCTGCCTCCCGAGTGCTGGGATTAAAGGCGTGCGCCACCACCGCCCGGCTTACCTCTGAATATCTTTATGAAAAAGATTGTGACCACTTCCTCCCTGTGCGTAGAGCACTTTGGTCTCACTGTCAGCACAGTGCCCTCTGTACACTCTCTGCTGCATCACTCAGGTCTGCTTTGCTCCCCTGTTATGTTCGTGTCATTTATTTCTTTTTTTTTCATGTATAGTCCTTGCCATTTTTGTCCTATTTATTTCACCTAATTTGGTATGTCCATTTCCAGTGCTTGAATGCAAATCTAGATATTATGTTCTTTAAAGCTGAAAAATTTCAATCATTTATGTAGTAAATATTTCACCAATTTATTAAAGTTATCAATGGTTTCTGTGGCTGATTTTACAACCAGACTAAAGCAATAGTTGCTTGACAGCCATGGTGGCAGACATTTCTCCATTGTATATCGACCTAGGTGTCTCTATGTCTACACAGAGGAATAATATAACTGGATCATGTGACAGTTTTATTTTGAGCTCTTTGAGGAAACCCAATTCATAAGTGAAACAATGATTTGAATATCTCAAAAATATAGTACAAATGTCCTATTAGTGCATAAAAAAACAACATAAGTAGTATTATGGAAATAAAACTCAAAACTACCTATGAAATTCCGTCTCTCCCCACTCAGGAAGGCTGCCATCAAGGAAAACAACAGTAAATGCTTAGAAATAGAGAGGAAAGAAAAGACTTGTTTAAATATTGATGGAAATATGCATATTAGCATAATACACATGGAAAGCAGTTTGGAGTTTCCTCAAAGTTGAGTCAGGAAGTCTCTCTTAAAGAGCTGTGCCTCTGCTTGCCAATAGGAAACATAATACCAGGAAGCTGTGCTAGACTCTGTTTTTTGGTCTGTCTAGAATCCTTCTTAAAAAAGCTTTCTCAGGCTTTATGTCAAAATTCTTGCCAAAGGTTTGGACACCATTTGTAGAAAGAAGTTTCTGTCCTGACTGGTCCCACAATAATTCAGTCTCAAAGAAATACACAGAGGCTTATATTAATTATAAATTGTTTGGCCTATTCACTCATGCTTATTACTAACTAGCTCTTACAACTTAAATTCACCCATAATTCTTATGTATTATTAGCCATGTGGCTTGGTACCTTTTCTCAGTGAGACATTCTCATCTTGCTTCCTCTGAATCTGGCTGGTGACTAAAAACTAAGTCTTCCCTCTTCCCAAAATTCTCCTAGTGTTATCTATGTAGTGAGACCTTGTCTCAAAAAAAACAAAACAAAACAAAACAAAAAAAACAACAACCCAGCATCACTCATCAATGACAATAACAACCAAGATCAAGTAGATTTCATCCAAAGAGTACAAGGGTGGTTCAACATGCAAATCAATAAATGGAATTCATAATATGACTAAACTTAAGGCTAGAATCACATTATCATACAGAAAAGGTATAGAAAAGGCATTGATAAATATTCCACATGTTTTCATAACAGAAAACCTAGAGAAATTGGGATAGATGGGCTCTATTTCAAGAAATAAATGCTACATGAGAAACATATAGCTAATGTTATATTAGATAAGGAAAAGCAGAAACACCTTTATTTTCTTCCTTCTTTTCTTCCTTCCTCCCTTCCTCCCTTCCTCCCTTTCTCCCTTCCTTCCTTCCTACATTCCTTCCTTCTTTTCTTTCTTTACTTATACCTATCTTCTTTTCTCACCCACCCATATTCTAACCAGGAAGGCTTCATCTGTCCAATGCTGGGGTTCTGTTCTGCCCTCTGCTCATCCATCAAAGTCCTTGTGTTTGTTTTCATCTTCAGGCACATTACATTGTATGTAACTAACACCATCTTCAATGTTGATTGACAAGAAAACATCCCATGAAGCTCTGGAGGAAATTTTCTCTTCTAGAGGTAAGGAGAAGTTACTGCTAATTCAGTTCCCATCCAAACAAAGAATCAGATCGAAATGTAGATAAATGGATAAAGAGAAGTTTATACAGTGAGTAGGTTGTTTTGAACTTTTTAAAACTTTTCTTTAAGAATATCACTCATTTACTTTTTTCATTGATACAATGAATGGAATAAATACATTACTGATTTTGTAGGTTTCTTTTCAAATTTAATACCCATGGAAATCATTTAGTATTGTTTGCATGTACACGAGTGTGGGATGATGTACTACTCAAGCATGGGTAGCCACAGAGCTTTCATTCCTGAAGAAAACTGACTTTCTCTTTCCCCACGATCTACCTAAGATCAAGCCAGTGATAATCCCAGTGTGGATGGGGGAGGGGCCCACTGGATTTACTCTAAAGGGAGGTATAAGGTTGATCCAGCAGTGCGATTTGTAAGGACCAATGTCTACCTCATACAGTTTGTGTACCTATATATAGTCAATGCACTGAAAATCTATATCCCAATTGTTGAGTCTTTTAGAATGCCCTGAAAAGTTTTCATCTTAAGGCTCCCTTTCACAGTTCAATTAAAGATGCCATGAGTAGCTAAAGTGTGACTAGAAATCCGAGGGTAAAGATCTGAAGAGTAAGAAATCAGCTCACAACAGGAGTTGTTCATCCATATTTCTTTTTTCTTCTTCTTTCTCATTTCTATCATTTTTTCCTTGATCTCTCTTACACTTTCTTTTACATGGTTCCATACCTTATAAATGCTCCCAGTCATATATATCCTTATACCAGAATTTCCCAAGCCCTAGCAGGTTCCAGAGATGGAATTCTTTTGTCCTATAGAAAATGAGATAAGAGTGTAACATGAAGGGCTGGCTTGTTTGTTGGGTCCAGTTTGTTGTTGGGGTTTTTGTCCTGCCCGCTACTTCATAACTGTTTAACCCCAAAGAAAATCATACATAGGTCTCCATAAATTATAAGCTGATTGGCCCATTAGCTCTAGACTCTCACTGGCTAACTCTTACATCTTGATTAACACTTTTTTCTCATCTATGTTAGCCATGTGGGTCAGTACCTTTTTTCAGTGGGGCAGATCACATCCTGCTGCTTCGATGATCTCAGCAGGAGTGGGAGTAATCAACTTCCTCCTTCCCAGAATTCTCCTATTCTCATTACATCATTTCTACTTCCTTTCTGGTTTTCCCACCTATATTTCCTGCCTGGCCAATCAGCGTTTATTTAAAACATGATTGACAGAACACAGACAATTCGACCACACCACTTCCCCCTCTTATTTTAAAAAAAAATAAAGGAAAATATCCATAATCCATTTTTTTTGGGAATGTGGTTGTAGTGAGAGTTAGCCACTGAGAGGCTAGAGCTAATGGGCCAATCAGCTTATAATTTATGGAGACCTATGTGTGATTTTCTTTGGGGTTAAACAGTTGTGGGGTACTGGGCGGGACAAAAACTCCAACAACAAACAGGACCCAACAAACAAGCCAGCCCTTAATGTTACATAAGAGCTTCACAACATGCACACACCACAACACACAAACAACACACATACAGAGAGAGAGAGAGACAGAGAGAGAGATATAGACTTAAATTTATAGTGCAATAAAATGTTTTTAGAGTACATGGATACAGTATCAAGTGATTTATCAAAGGGTAATAATGACAGACAGCAGGGAATAAATAGCAGTCCAGAACTTTTAATAATTTTCCATATATTTTTGATAATTTTATTTAAAGTTTCTTTCTTGGTTGATCAGAGGGAAAGATGAAGATCTGCGCTCAGAAGAGAAGCTGCAGACTGGATTCCATGCAGAGAGAAAAGGAGAGTGAGAGTGAGTGGACTTGCATTCCATCAAGGTGTTTGATAGATTTCTGAAGTGGTCAAGCCTCAGAGGACGATGGGAGCTTCTGCCCACGTGGCAAGACTGGTGAGACACAAGGACAGTTGTCTGGGCATTGTTCAGTTGGAAAGTTGATGAGCAGTAGGCCTGGCAGCAGCTGGACTCACAGCAGCAGGGTTGGAAGCACCAGCTGGTCACATGAGTTGGTTTACATCAGGTGATCTAGCAGCAGGTGTTTTCACAGCAGGCTGGGCAGCAGCTGGGCTCAGAGCAGCAGGGCTGGCAGCAGCAGGGCTCACAGCAGCAGGGCTGGCAGCAGCAGGGCTCACAGCAGCAGGGCTGGCAGCAGCAGGGCTCACAGCAGCAGGGCTGGCAGCAGCAGGGCTGGCAGCAGCAGGGCTCACAGCAGCAGGGTGGGCAGCAGGGTGTGCAGCAACAACTGGTCACACAGGTTGGCTTACAGCAGCTGGTCTTGCAGCAGGTGGTTTTACAGCAGCTGGGTTGGCAGCAGGGCGGAGAGCAGCAACTGGTCACACAGGTGGGCTTACAGCAGGTGGTCTTACAGCAGGTGGTCTCACAGCAGCTGGGTTGGCAGCAGGGTGGACAGCAGCAGCTGGTCACACAGGGTGGCTTACAACATATGGTCTTGCAGCAGGTAGTTTTAGAGCAGCTTGGCTGGCAGCAGCTGGTCATGCAAGTTGGTTTACAACAGGTGGTTGTGCAGCAGGTGGTTTTGCAACAGCTGGGCTTGCAGCAGGGCTGGCAGCAGCTGGTCATGCAAGTTGGTTTACAACAGGTGGTTGTGCAGCAGGTGGTTTTGCAACAGCTGGGCTTGCAGCAGGGCTGGCAGCAGCTGGTAATACAGGTTGGCCCACAGCAGGTGGTCTTGCAGCAGGTGGTTTCACAGCAGCTGGGCTTGCAGCAGGGCTGACAGCAGCTGGTCACACAGGTTGGCTTACAACAGGTAGTTGTGCAGCAGGGCTGGCAGCAGCTGGTAATACAGGTTGGCCCACAGCAGGTGGTCTTGCAGCAGGTGGTTTCACAGCAGCTGGGCTTGCAGCAGGGCTGACAGCAGCTGGTCACACAGGTTGGCTTACAACAGGTGGTCGCGCAGCAGGTGGTTTCACAACAGCTAGGCTTGCAGCAGGGCTGGCAGCAGCTGGTCACACAGGTTGGCTTACAACAGGTGGTCCTGCAGCAGGTGGTTTCACAGCAGCTGGGCTTGCAGCATGGTGTGCAGCAGCAGCTGCTGCTCACACAAGTTGGCTTACAACAGGTTGTCTCACAGCAGCTGGGCTTGCAGAACGGCTGGCAGCAGCTGGTCACACAGGTTGGCTTACAACAGGTGGTCCTGCAGCAGGTGGTCTCACAGCAGCTGGGCTTGCAGCATGGCTGGCAGCAGCTGGTCATACAGGTTGGCTTACAGCAGATGGTTGTGCAGCAGGAAGGCTGGCAGCAAGGCAAGCAGCAGCAGTTGGCCATGGTGTCAGGTGTGGTTGGAGGGTTCCTGTCAACAGGTGAGGTTTTTACAATATGATGGGGTCTTGCATTTTGGACCTTTTATATGTCAGGCCTTCAAAACATGAACCAATCAGTAAGACTTTTCCTTGATGTTGTTTACACCATTTTTCATATTTAGTATATGTTTCATAAGGAAGTGCTGCTCAATGGTATGTATCATTTGAAAGTTTAATCTTATTCTTCTACCAGAATAACTCATAGGAACTCTTTCAATAAATGGAAGGGTATTGCACTACCAGTCTCCTTGTATCCTGGGTCATCATCTGGTCCCGGGGTACCCCTCATGTAATGGGAGCATCAGAGTATTTTGTTTTCATTTTGTCTGTTCTTTGTAGCGAGATTTTTCATTGGGCTGACAGCTCACAAAAACCAACATGGAGACTTACTGCTGAGTATGAAAGCCTGGCCGTATCCTAGACTTGTTTCTAGCTAACTCGTTTGTTTTGTTTTGTTTTGTTTTTTGAGACAGGGTTTCTGTGTGGCTTTGGAGCCTGTCCTGCAACTAGCTCTGTAGACCAGGCTGGTCTCGAACTCACAGAGATCCGCCTGCCTCTGCCTCCCGAGTGCTGGGATTAAAGGCGTGCGCCACCATCGCCCAGCTTCTAGCTCACTCTTATAACTTAAATTAATTCATTTCTATTAATCTATGTGCTCCCTTGTGTCTCATGGCTTTTAGAGTCCTGCACGTTCTGCTCCTCTGTGTCTCGCTGGCAACACTTGCACTTCTCTGAGACCATCTCTCCCAGAAGTTCTGCCTAAACTTTTCCTGGCTTGCTATTCATCATTCAGATCTCTATAAACCAATCACATGACACGTCTTCACACAGTGTAATTTAATATTTTGCAACAGTCCTCAACTTATGAAGTATGTGCACGGTGATGCTATGTTCACAGGGATGGACTGGCTGAGTGTCTGTACTATTATACATAAAATCTCACTTCGGTTTAGCACAGATATCTCTTTCTTTACCTGCTCCTCCACCTGTGTGTCTCAGAAGCATTAGGGATACAGATATCTGGCACAGTGTATCCCTTATGATGCTCAACTATAGAAAAGAGATGGAAGTATAAATACATGAGCGTGAGAAGATATCAAACTGTGTGTCTCTCTGTGTGTATGTGTGTGTGTGCACGCACATGTGTGAGTGTAATGGTCTTGATATTTCCTGCCCGTGGGGGTTCACCAGGAGAATCATGCTTAGATTTCTGCCATACAACAGTTCCACAGATGCAAACACAGGTCAGAAGGTAACTGCTGACAGACAGTAGATTCAGTGCTATTAGTTTTGTGTTCTTTCCCTCTGTTTTTGTCTTTTTCCTTCTGCCTGCCTGCACGTCCTTCTGTCTTACTATCTCAGTATACCACCCATTCTTTATTTTCTTGCTCTATTGCTTTCCTTTGTTTTTAGTGATAGATTTAAAATAAGTTGAAATGTAGAAAGTAGACATGCACATTTGTGTTGTGTTTGTAACTTGTGTATTACTGATTTTTTTCTGACATTTTTTTCCTTTTTATATTTTCAACCATAGTTCATACATAATAATAGAATAAACATATTAAATAACTCTATAAGAGAATGATCTGATATTGTTTTACGCTAAAGAGAATAGCGGAGTGGTGGTGGTGTCGCATGGTTTCAATCCCAACACTTGGGAGACTGAGGTACAGGGATCATTTTGAATTTAAAGTCAATCTGGTTTACATAGCTAGTTCCAGGACAGTCAGGGTTACACAGAGAATTCCTGTCTCAACAAAGTGAAAGAAAAAATAATTTCAGGGTACAGGGCCCTCTACATCCTCTGAATGCCTTTGTTCAAAAGATTGTGACATCTTCCTCCTTGTGCAAGGCATGCTCTGATCCCACTACTGTCGGTATAATACCCTCTGTACACTCTCTGCCTCACTCAGGTCTGATTTTCTCCCCTGTTTTGTTCAAGTCATTTTTTCCTCTAATTTTCATATGCAATACTTGCCATTTTTAGTCTCGTTTATTTCACCTATTACAGGAACTCTGTTTCCATCTGTATGTGTGCAAATATAGTAATTATTTTTTAAGGGTGAATGATTTCAATTATTTGTATATCACATGTTTTACCTTTTCATTAAATTCATTAACGGGTTCTTGGGCTGATTTTACAATCTGACTAAAGTTATAGTCCCTTGTTGGCCATGGTGACAGATATTTCTCCATTGTATATTGACTTTGTTTTCTTTAGGTACAAACAGAGGTATAATGTACCTGGATCATGTGGTAGTTCTATTTTTAGCTCTTTGACGGAACTCCAAACTGATTTTCATAGGTATTATGCCAATTTACACATTCTCATCAACACTTAAGAGTTCTTTTTTTTTCTCCCTATATCCTAAGCATTTACAGTTTGTTTCCTTCATGGCAGCCTTCTTGACTGGAGGTAGATGAAATTTCATAAGTAGTTTTGGTTTGCATTTCCCTGATGACTACTTATATTATTATTGTTTTAATGAATTTACTGGATACTTATACTATTTTTTTTGAGATATTCAGACCATTGCACCCTCTGCCCACCCATGGATTGGTTTCCTTTCAATTTTATTGTTAACTTTTAAAATCATTATGTATTCTGCGTATGAATCCCCAGAATGAATAGCTTCAAATGAGTTTTCTTCTGTTTTTCTATTTTTGAGTTTTTCTTGGTTTATTGTTTCCTTATTTGCAAAGATATTTAATTTGATTCAATTGCATTTGTCATTTCTTGCTGTTATTTTCTGAGCTATTGAAGAGCTTTTTGCGAATCTATTGCCTGTGCCCGTGTTCTGAAATGTTTTCTTCAAACTTCTTCAAAGTTACAGATTTTATATAAAGTTCTATTTTAATTATTTTTATTCATCATTATTATTATTTGAGTTTTTTGTCCTTTTGTTCAACAAAAGATCTCATTATTTAGCTCTCGCTGGCCTGTAATTCACTATGTATGTGAGGCTGGCCTTAATATCACAAGGATTTCCTTGAGTCCATCTCATGAATGTGGGGATTAAAGGCTTGTTTCACTATGCCTGGTAATAATTTCATATATGTATATAAAATATTTTTGTCATATCTCATCACTTGAATCTCACTTCTATCAAACCCTTTTCTCCCCCACAGTCTCCCACCTATATTCAGTGTGTGTGTGTGTGTGTGTGTGTGTGTGTGTGTGTGTGTGTGCAACCCACTGAGTGTAATTAGGTGGGCAGTTATGGGTAAGATAACTCTGGTTACACTAGTGAAGAAAGTCACTTTTTCTCCCCCATAGCCCTTTATTGGCAATGTTTCTTCAAGGAGGAATGGGGCCTCCAGAACTCTCCCCCTCTACAATGGAATGTTAACAGCATCTATCTCCTCCACAAAGTCGTGTTCCACAGCGCTCCTCCTCATCCTCTGGCTCTTCGATTGTTTCTGTCCTCTGTCGCAGGAAGTATTCTGAGCCTTGGAGGGGGTAATGTGGATATACTGTTTGATTACTTTGAGCACTTTAAACAGTCATGTTTTTCTGACATTGTCATCATCACCCACTGCAAGCAGAAGCTTCTCTGTCCACGATGGGGACAACACTAATTGATGGGAGCGTTTAGTGGTAGCTGAGTTTTTGCTGAGTCAGAACTCTTACCATGAAAACAGCACATCTAGCTGCCCAAGACAGAAGTCAAGAGTTCAGATTCTCTTTAAGGGGACAACTTACAGGCAGCACAAGTACCCAGCTGTGCATCACCTCACCTTTAATCCCAGTACTTGGGAGGCAGAGGCAAGAGGGTCTCTGTGAGTTCAAGGCCATGGTGGCTTACAGAGAGAGCTCCAGGACACTCTGGGTTACATAGAGAGATTCTCTTTTTGTTTCTTTGCTTTAAAAAGAGAATAGCTCATGTAGCTACAGAGTCATTTTGTGCAAAGGCAACTTGCGGAAAGGAGTAGCCTAGACATTAGGAGAGCAGGCACTGGTGCTGTGATAGAAGGAATGCCATTTCTCTACAGATACCTGACAGATGAAGCGTGGAAATTTAGAGCCCAGCGAGCCACACTTAGGCAGTGCCTTGTCCAGTGCCGCACAGCAGAGGGACACTGTTCCTTCTTGCTTGTGATATTTTTTCCTGATGGCATGAGATATCTTCAAACACTGGAATCTTATTTGTATAATGCTTGCAATATTAGAATGTCATCTATCTAGTATCAGAAAAAGAAGAGACCAAAAGATCTAGACATGTGTGTGGAGAAATTTGGACTCTTCAAACTTTAAAAAAATGAAAATGATGTGATTATTATATTTTATGTATATGAGTGTTTTGCCCGTGTGTATATGTGTATACACCACATGCACAGGGATGTCAGAAGAGGGCACTGGATGCCTTGGAACAAGAATTGCAGGTGGTTGTGAGTTGCTATGTGGATGCTCAAAATGAACTGAGGCTTCTACTCAAGAGCAATTTGTGCTCTTAACTATGGTGCCTTCCCTCTAGCTCCAAATCTGGGAATCTCGCACAGCAGTAAAAATATGAAGAACAATAGGTGTGCAGAAATTTACAAAGACTATTCAAAAAATAAAAGTAAAGGTACTTTATGACTCAGTAGCCATATCTCAGGAGAGTTATTCAAGTTAATTGAAGGCAGAACTTTCTTCTAATTCAAATTTTTGTTTTTAATCATGTTTATTTATTGAATGTAGTGAGGGAATCTATAAACTCCTTTAAGTATGTCACGGACTTGTGTACTTTGATGATATTTGTTCTTCCATAGCCCCTCCCCTGACTAGTTGCCCCCTTCTCATAGAACTTCTATAGGATTTGAAGTTCTGAGTAAAATCTGGGTTTACAAATGAGAACACTTGGTTGATAATTTTTCTGAGTGTGGTTTATTTTATTCAAAATAATAATCTCATATGCAGCTCTTTTCTAGCAAATGACATGGTTGAAATCAGAATCCTAAATTGCTACTGACATTCCCAAGTTTATGTCAATTCCATTAACAATTGATAAGATGTAACTTAATCTTAGATGCTCTTTGAAAAGAATATGGATAAAGAAAATAAGACAGAAAGTTCATTTCTATATATAATCCCACCAAAATAAAAGTCAGACAGAAAAGGAGAGAGAACAGATACTTGGGTTCTGGAAGCTGAGGTTGGAGGAACCAGGAAGATGGTAATCATAGGTTTTAAATTTCAATTATTCCAGATAGAAACCTTTCATGAATCTATTGTTCAATACCATGCTTCGCGTCACGGATGCAGGGAGACCATGTTGAACATATAAGAATCTACAGGTTATGTGAATTTTTCATTAAGTGATTCATCAAAATAAAATGACAGACACTATGGAATGATGCTAGCACAGAGTTTATTAAAATTGCTTGCTTCCAGGGACATATCTCATAGGTGAGCAGAAAGAAGAAAATAGCACATAAGAATTTGGGTTGACTCCGAAGAAAATACAGTTGAGAAGATAACAAGTTAATACAAAATTCATTTTGGGAGTAGTGTTTTCTTGGGTTATTTGGTGAGAGGTATAAAGATCCTAGCTCAGATTTTAAACTAATACAAGACCTTCACATTAGCACCCCATGAAGATAGCAGAAGATCCATAATCTCTGGAGATAAGGAGAGAGACAGGCTGAGGGACACCATCCTTCATCAAAGCATTCACCACACTTGGGTTGGAATTTACATTCCTCAGGTTTCCTGGTGAGAACTTGAAGGGGGTCTGCAAATTTTAACATGTGACTCTTGCATCTAGGGCATGTCAACTCTCCCCATAACATGGTTGTGCAGATGTTTCTTAGGGGAGCTGCTCAGCAGCAGCAAGGCTGGCAGCAGGGTGTGCAGCAACAGATGTTCACACAGGTTGGCTTGCAACAGGTGGTCTTGCAGCAGGTTCTTTCACAGCAGCTGGGCACGCAGCAGCAGGGCTGGCAGCAGGTGGGCACACAGCAGCAGGGCTGGCAGCAGCTGGGCACACAACAGCAGGGCTGGCAGCAGCTGGGCACACAGTAGCAGGGCTGGCAGCAGGTGGGCACACAGCAGCAGGGCTGGCAGCAGCAGGGTTGGCAGCAGGGTGTGCTGCAGCAGATGGTCACACAGGTTGGCTTGCAACAGGTGGTCTTGGAGCAGGTGTTTTCACAGCAGGTGCTTTCACAGCAGGTGGGCACACAGCAGCAGGGCTTTAAGCAGCAGGGCTGGCAGCAGGGTATGCTGCAGCAACTTGGCGGACAGCAAGGTTGGCAGCAGATAGGCTTGGGGCCGCTGGATTCACAGAAGCAGGGCTGGCAGCAGGTGGTCTTGCAGCAGGTGGTCTTGCAGCAACATGGTTCACAGCAAGGTGGGCAGCAGCAGAGGGCCATGGTAGCAGGTGTGGAGGGTTTTACTCTATTCACAGGTGAGTTTTCAACAGTGTAGCAAGTTTTTCCAGTCAGGGCCTTTTATACCATGGGCCTCCAATGTTTGGGGCAATCAAAAAGACGCTTCTTCTTTGTTCACCATTTCCATATTTAATTTGTGTTCATGAGGAAGGAAATTCTCACCTCATGCTCTGAATCATTTGGAAGCATCCTTTTCTTATTTGGGGATAGCCTACTTGAAATCTTTCCAATAACTCGGGCGCTCATCCCGTCAGCTTTGTTGCAGCTCCAGTCGTCATCTGGTCTTTGGTAGCTCCTGCTCTATGGGAAGGTCAAGATTCCTTCATTCTTACAACTTTCTTCTGCCATCTGGGCTTAGATTCATAGATGTCCCTGGGCATGAGTGAGCTGTATTCACTATGATGGACTCAACATCTGGTTCCCTGTCTGTTTGCCCACAAAGCCCAATTCCAAACTGTCCCAGGTATGTGTCAATCTCTGTATAAATTTCCATCTCTGTGTATTTGGGGGTCATTAAGTTTGGTTTGAGCTAAGGTTGTCTGGACTGGTGTTTTTCATAGCAGAGTGGAACCAGCACTGGTTGGTATAAAAAAACCCAGCATATTAAGAATAAGGAGGCATCAGGGGAGATGTGAGTGACCATCATTCCCTAATGACTGTCTTCTCCTAGGAGCTCATGTGGAAGAAGTCCTTACATTCAGACAAAAGAGTGTGAGCAGGTGACTCCAGTGTACATCTGGCTGTCAGCAGGGGCAGTGACCGTAGACTGGTGATCTCCTGATTCCCTCAGTTTGCTTTGCTTTCTATAATTTTATTCCCATCCCTCACTGTCTGGTCTTTCTTCTTCATTATCTTCTCTACTCTACCACGTTTCTTTCCATTCAGTGAAAGAATCATGATTATTTGAGACATACCTAATTTATTACCTAATTTATCTTTGGGGAATAAGAAGTGCACCCCCTCTCTATTTTTAGTCTACTATTCACACTAAAAATACATAATTATTCATGCATTAATTAATATGTTAATTTCCCATTCGAGATAATAAAAGGTGAACACAGCCATACCACCATTTAAAAAAATGGAATTTAACATCAGTGTTTGCAAACCATTTCATGTCACTCATCCTCAGAAGCTGGCTCTCACTCTCTTAGAGGGTCAGTCTTCCAACCTTGGCATCACTTTGAACGTCTTTGTGAATCAAAACAGTCTGTGTCCTTGATCATAGGATGACTGTGACAACCCTCCCTATCCTGACCCCAGTTTGTTCATTTTCATGTTTGTGTAATATTCCACTCAGTGAATTTGACACTGCTCACTGATTGGAATTTTGCCCCTAGAAACAGATTGTTTATAGTTTGGGACTTTTCAAAACAGCACTTCTAGAAATGTTTCTTTTTAAAACACTATTGCTGTAAGTACACATCCAGGTACATGGAGGTTTGCTTAACATGCAAGGTTGGTACTTTGATTTGTAGAAGCTTAGTGCTTCTTTTAATAGACTTATTCTTGGACAGTATCTTTTTTGTTGGACCATATGTGTTTATTTTATTTTATTTTATTTTTTTTGAGGCAGTGTTTCTCTGTGTAGTCTTGTCTGTTCTGGAACTCACTCTGTAAAACAGGCTGGTCCTGAACTCATAGAGATCTACCTGCCTTGCATTCCAGTGCTGGGATTAAAGGTGTGCACCACCACCCTCTGGCTGCACTATATGTGTTTTAATTTAAAACTTATATTTATGTGTCTTATGACATATAGAAATTGTCACAGCATGCACTGATTTTCCAAAGCTGTGCATTTGATCACAGCGTTGTCCTAAATGTACGTAACACCGTTGATAAAATTCCCTCACCATCACCCTCTCTGAAGTCCCCTGTGGCCACCTCCTGATTCTCTCTCTCTTCCCAGATTGTCCTATTTCTTCTTTCATGTCCCCACCGCACCTTAGGTAATGGAAACTTGACTTTTCTTTGGAGTCCTCCTTATTTCACTTTATCAAGATGACCTCCAAATTTTATGTTTTCTGGAAAATGACATCATTTATTCTTCCTCATATGCACCATGTCTTATTCATGCATCCATCCACTGACACACAAACAGGTTGGTTCTTTGTTGCATGTACTGTGGAGGAGTCATGTGGTGGTTATAACTTTAATTTTTTTTAAGATCCTACAAGCTAATTTCCATACAGACTTGCTAATTTCCATTCCCATTAATGGTGTGTAAAGGTTTCCTTTCCCCCTGGATCCTCACCAGCACTTGTTATTGTTGGTTTTCTTGATGACAGCCCTTCCTGAGAGGAGTGAGGTAGAATTTCAAGGAAGTTTTAATTTGTATTTCCTGGTGGTAAATGGTATTAAACATTTTTTCTCATGTATTCTTTTATTCATTGGTACTTTTTTGTTTTTTTTAGAAAGTCTTCAAATACTTTGATGCTTTAGTTATTGTATGATCTTTTCTTTTCATTTCAGATTTTATATTCTCATATATATGTATGTGTATCCACTTTGGATAACTAGTTGGCATCATTCCTACTCAGATTGTCACCTGTTCATGTGGCCCGATCAGGGTTATTGGTTTTCTACACAGCTGATCTTTGCCTGCACTTAAAAAGGTTATTGGGGGATACACATGATGCTATGTCACCCATAGTGATGAACTAAATAGTTGACTTTTAGCCTGAATCGCCTTTATATTAACCAACAGTATTCACAGCATACAGAAGTGAATCCCACATCAGTCCAGGCTTCTGTTTCCTAAGAGACTATCCATCCTTGTCTCTGTGTGAAGATAGGTTTATGTTTTGGCAGAGGTAAGGAGGAGCAAGAAGTGATGGGCAAACCAAGTGATGGGTTTAGAAATGCGAGCACTTGGTTGAATTGTATTGGGTGTGGTTTATTTTACTCAACTTGATAATATCATATGCAGCTTTTTCCCCCTAGCAAGTGACATGGTTGAAATCAGAAGCCTAAAGGGATACTGACACCCCCAAGTTTATTGCCAATCCCATTAACAATTGACAAGATGAAGCTGAATTTTAGATGCCTTTTGACAAGCAAACAGATAAAGAAAATAAGACAGAAAGTCTATTGCCATATATCACTCCACCAAAATGATGTGTATAAAAGTCAGACAGCAAAGGAGAGAAAAGACCCTTGGTTTATGGGAGCTGAGGTTGGAGGAGCCAGGAACATGGTAGCCATTGGGTATTAAATCTCAGTTATCCCAGTAGAAATCTTCCATGGATCTAGTGCTGAACTCCATGCTTAGCGTCACTGATAGAGGGGAACCACGCTGAGCATTGAAAATTCTATTGATTATGTGGATTTTTCACTCAGTGATTTATCAAAATGACAGACACCAATGAATGATGACAGCACAAAGTTTATTAAAATTGCTTGCTCCCAGAGACACATCTTACAAGTAACCAGGAAAAAGGAAATAGCACATAAAATCTGGGGGTGACTCAGAAGAAAATGCAGTTGAGAACATAACGGGTTAAATCAAGTTTCATTTTGGGGGTTGTGTTGTAACTTATTTGGTCAGAGATATAAAGATCCTTGCTCAGAATTTAGACTGATACCAGATCTTCACACCAGCCCCCCATGAAGATGGCAGAAGATCCATATTATCTGGAGATGAGGAGAGGGGGAGTGAGGGATTTGATCCTAGGTTCCTGGTGAGAACATGAAGGGGGTATGCGAATGTTAATGTGTGACTACCGCATCTTGGGCGTGTCAACTCTCCTCAGAGCATGGCTGTGCAGGTGTTCCTTTGGGGTCCGAGGCAGCAGGGTTGGCAGCAGGGTGTGTAGCAGCTAGTGGCCACACAGGTTGTTTTAAGAGAGGTAGTCTTGCAACTACTGGTTTCACAGCATGTTGGTTGGCAACAGCGTTGTAGCAAGCATGGCTAGCAGCAGTAGGGCACACAGCAACAGGGCTGGCAGCAGCGTGTGCTGCAGCAGATTGTTGTAAGGAGGCTGCTATTAGTTCCCGGATGTTTAGCCCCGAAATAATCACACAGAAACTATGTTATTTACTTATTTATTTATTTAATTTGTTAAATATATCTAATATTTATTTTCTTCAAAACCACTACATTTTTTTTAATTTTTAAAATTTATTTATTTATTTATTAAAAATTCCCCCCTCCTCCCATCCTCCCATTTCCCTCCCACTCTCTTCTTTCCCCCTCCCCCCTCCAGTCCTAAGAGAAACGATGTTATTTAAAACACTGCTTGGCCCATTAGCTTTAGCTTCTTATTGGCTAATTTTTACATCTTAATTTAACCAATTTCTTTTAATCTGCATATCGTCATGCGGCTGTGGTTTATCGGCTAAAGTTCCACCTGCCTCCAGCGGGGCTGCATGGCTTCTCCCTGATTCTGCTTCCTTTCTCCCAACATGCCATTTAGTTTTCCCCGTGTACCTAGGATCTGCCCTATCTGCCAAGGCTGTTCCTTTATTTATTAATGGTAATCACAGTATACAAAGGGAGGTCCCACATCAGCAGATGTTCACACAGGTTGGCTTGCAACAAATGGTCTTTCAGCAGGTGTTTCCTAGCAGGTGCTTTCACAGCAGGTGGGTACACAGCAGCAGGGCTGGCAGCAGCTGGGCACACAGCAGCAGGGCTGGCAGCAGCTGGGCACACAGCAGCAGGGCTGGCAGCAGGTGGGCACACAGCAGCAGGGCTCACAGCAGCTGGGCACACAGCAGCTGGGCACACAGCAGCTGAGCACACAGCAGCTGGGCACACAGCAGCAGGGCTGGCAGCAGCTGGGCACACAGCAGCAGGGCTGGCAGCATGGTGTGCTGCAGCAACATGGGAGACAGCAAGGCTGGCAGCAGATGGACTCAGGGCAGCTGGGTTCACAGCAGCAGGGCTGGCAGCAGGTGGTTTTGCAGCAGGTGGTCTTGCAGCAGGTGGTCTTGCAGCAACATGGCTCACAGCAAGGTGGGCAGCAGCAGAGGGCCATGGTAGCAGGTGTGGAGGGTTTTACTCTGTTCACAGGTGAGTTTTCAACAGTGTAGCAAGTTCTTCCAGTCAGGGCCTTTTATACCACAGACCTCTAATATTTGGACCAATCAGAAAGACGCTTCTTCTTTGTTCACCATTTCCATATTTAATTTGTGTTCATGAGGAAGGAAATTCTCACCTCATGCTCTGAATCATTTGGAAGCATCCTTTTCTTATTTGGGGATAGCCTACTTGAACTCTTTCCAATAACTCAAGCACTCATCCCGTCAGCTTTGTTGCAGCTCTAGCCGTCATCTGGTCTTTGGTAGCTCCTGCTCTATGGGAAGGTCAAGATTCCTTCATTCTTACAACTTTCCTCTGCCATCTGTGCTTAGATTTATAAATGTCCCTGGGCATGAGTGTGCTGTATTCACTATGATGGACTGAACACCTAGTTCCTTGTTTGTTTGCCCCCTAAGCCCAATTCCAAACTGTCCCAGGTGTGTGTCAATCTCTATAAATTCTTATCCCTGTGTATCTGGGGCTCATTAAACGTGGTTTGAGATAAGCGTGTCTGGAATGGTATTTTTCATGGTGGTGTAGAACCAGAAGTGGTTGATATGAAAAGCAGCAGCACATTAGGAATATGAAGGCACCAGTAGAACTGTGGATGACCATCAGTCTCCACTTAGAAGCTTATGTCCTTAGATCCAGACAAAGGAGGGAGAGATGGTGATTCCAGTGCACACCTTGCTGTCAGCAGGGGCAGTGACCTTAGGTTGGTGATCTCCTGATTCCCTATGTTTGCTTTGTTCTCTTTACTTATCCCATCCCTATATGTCTGGTCTTTTTCCTTCATTGTCTTCTCTACTCTACCTCTTTCTTTCCATTTAGTGACAGAATTATGATTACTTGACATGCACCTAATTTATTACCAAATTTATCTATGGGGAATATGATGTGTATCTCTCTCTTACTCTATCTCCCTCACTCTAGTCTACTATTTACTAAAAATATATTGATAATTAATTTCCCATTTGAGAGAATGAAAGGTGAACAGAGCTGTAGCATTATTAAAGAAATGGAAACTCATTTTGGTCCCTCATCCTCAGAAGCTGGCTCTCACTGTCTTTGAGGGTCAGTCTTCCAACCTTGGCATCACTTTGAACGTCTTTGTGAATCAAAACAGTCTGTGTCCTTGATCATAGGATGACTGTGACAACCCTCCCTATCCTGACCCTAGTTTGTTCATTCTTATGTTTGTATAATATTCCATTACATGAGTTTGACACTGCTCACTGATTGGAATTTTATTATGAGAAACCAGGTTGTTTACAGTTTGGAACTATTCAAAAACAATGCTGCTATAGTTGTTTCTGTTTTAAACACAAAGGCCGTACATTGTCTTCTGGGTACCTGAAGATATCTTTTCATGAGACATTGGTACTTTCCTTTGTAGGAGACTAGTCCATCTTTTACTAGATTGATCCTTGGAGAGTTTCTTTTATTGTACCATATGTTTATCTGTTTACTTTTTTTTTTGTTTTCTGAGACAGGTTTTTTCTGTGTAGTCCTGGCTATTCTGGAACTCACTGTATATCAGGCTGGCCTTGAACTCCTAGAGAACCATCTGCCTTTGCCTCCCTAGTCCTAGGATTAAAGGTGTGTGCTACCATTGCTTGGATGAACTATATGTGTTTTAATTTAAAGCTTCCATTTTTGTGTCTTATGACATACAGAAATTGATTGATTTGCATTAGTTTGCACTGATTTTACAAAACAGTGCATTTGATCACGACATTATGGTGAATGCATGTAACACAGTTCGATAAAATTCACTTACTGTCACACTCTCTGATGTCCCCTATGGCCTCCTCTTGATTCTCCTTCTCTTCCCAAATTGTCCTATTGCTTCTTTTGTGTCCCCACCCCTCCTTAGATGAGGGAAACATAGCCTGTGTCTTTGGAATTGTACTTACTTCACTTATCAAGATGATCTCCAAATTTCATCTGTTTTCTGGGCAATGACATCACTCATTCTTTCTCATATGCACCATATCTTATTCACGCATCTGTCCACTGACAGACAGGCAGGTTGGTTCTTTGTTGTATGTGGTGGTTCTAATTTTAGATTTTTAAAAAGTTTCTGCGAGCTAATATCCATAGAGACTGTGCCAATTTCCATTCCCATTAACAGTGTGTAAAGGGTTCCTTTCCCCCTGGATCCTCACCAGCACTTGTTCTTGTTGTTTTTCTTGATGAGAGGAGTGAGGTAGAATTTCAAGGAAGTTGTGATGTGTATTTCCTGGTGGCTAGTGGTGTTGACTGTTTTTCTAATGTATTCCTTTAGTCATTTGTCCTTTCTATATTTTAAAAAGTCTTCATGTAATTTGACCATTTAATGAATGTATTACCTATTTTTTATTTTAACTTTTAAATTCTCATATATTTATTTATAAAACTGCATGTGTATTACTCCTCTAGTGGATAACAGCATCATTCCTACTTGAATTTTTGTCTGTCCATGTGGTCACATGTCTGACTCCTGCAAAAGATGAATTGGGGCAGTTGCTCTTCTACACACTGATCATTTCCCGCACTTAGATATAAATGTTATCGTGGGTTAACATGTTGCTATGGCACCCACAGTGATGAACTAAATGTTGGTTTCTAGCCTGAATCTCCATTATCTCCATTAGTCCAAGATTGTCTTTGTAAAAGCCTCTCCTATCTTGTGTCTGTGTGAAGATAGGTTTATGTTTTGACAAAGGTAAGGAGAAGCAAGAAGTGATGGGCAAATCATTTTTCCCTTCAACTAATGACAGTTCTTCAAGGATAGGGGAGAATGTGAGGATGTAAACAGTCAGTACAGTGTTTTCCTTAAACTTTTTCAAAGGGATGGTCACATCAGTATTTATGCCTTCCATCCTCCTCTAAGGTGATTTCCGTCTGGGATAGATGTAGTCTAGGCCAAAATGACATTGTTAGGGAGGACTCATACTAGGGCATTGTATTCCAAGGAGATAGTAATAAATCTGGGGGTAAATAGCAGGTTAGCATTGAACTGGTGTTGTCAGGGTTTTCTGTTCTGCCTAATTTCTGTCCTCCCACCAGGTCCCACAGCCATTTAGCCCCAAAGAAATCACACAGAGGTCTATATTAATGATAAACTGATTGGCCCATTAACTCAGGCTTCTTATTAACTTATATTAACCCATTGTTCTTATCTATATTAGCCATATGGCTCAGTACCTTTTTCAGTGGGGCAATCACATCTTCCTTCTTCTGTGGTTGGGACAGGACTAGGGAGGAATGGGATTCCTCCTTTCCAGAATTCTCCTGTTCTCCTTGATCCACCTCTACTTCCTGTTTGGTTGTCCTGTCTATACTTCCTGCCTGGCTACTGGCCAATCAGCATTTATTTAAAACACAATTGACAGAATATAGACAATTGTCCTGCACCACACTGGAACCTGTTTTGTCTGTTACCAGGCTGTCTATAAGGCTGTGTAGGAGCGTGATAAGTCTGAAATAGAATTCTGTCAAAAAGATTTTTGTTAACACTACCAGTAGCATTACTTTACTATTATACATTAGAAACACCACTATCGGGACTATGTGCTCAGCTGCCTAAAGACTGGAAATCAGTAGCTTAGATTATCACTGGAGAGTTGGTCTTAACAACGATGTACATGAGAGAAAAGCCTAATTTATGAGAACAGCATGAAAGAATGAATGACTTTAAGATTAATAGATTGTATAACACTTTAATAGAGGACTTGAAATATGGATAAGTATCACTTAAAATATATTGGGGTAGTTCACCACAGATGTACGGAAATGGAGAGACACAGCTGTTCTTATTGATGACACCTACCTGAGCACAAGACAGAGGAGGGACAACTTTGCTTGGCATTTCAAATCACCAGAAAAGATTGAGGAAATTGCTTACATATTATTTTCAATGGCTGACTTACACAGTCAGGTAATTTAACATTCCCTATGGAAGAATCTTCCATTTATATTTCTTAAAGGGCTTATAATTATTATAAGTAGGCTCCATGAATGGAAATTTTTTCTGCCTTTTTTCATATAAAGATATAATAAAAAATAATCTTTTAAATCAATAACTATAGTGGCCATCCTATAGGTAATATAGAAGTCAAAGGAATTTCAGATTGTAAATCTGTTACCATTCTCCATTTTTCCAGATTTCTTTTTAATAACAAATACTAGAGAATTCCAAGGGCTCATTGCTTCTAAATGTGCTAAGCATTTAACTGCTCCTGTACAAGCTGTTCTAAGGCCTTCAGTTTCTCTGTTGTTAAAGGCATTGCACAACCCATACAGGTCTGTCTATGTTCCATTTTAAAGGTAGGGTTGTTGGTGCTTTTGAAAGATCATCCATTCTTGTGCCCTGTTCTTGTACAACCAGAATGGATGGTGACTGTTCTTTGTAACATCTTCTAATATTTTTCCCAGAATCATACATTTGGTGTGGGAGGTCCTTCTGTCTATGTGTTGCTTTTATTGGTTAATTAATAAAGGAACTGCTTTGGGTCTATAACAGAGCTATAGGGGAACAGAACTAGGCAGGGAAAACTAAACAGAATGCTGGGAGGAAAAAGGCAAAGTCAGAGAGATGCCATAGGGCCGCCAGAGTCAGACATTTTTGTCGGGGTTTCTGCCCTGTCCAGTTCCTGCAATGGTTAAGTCCCAAAGAAATCACATAGAGGTCTACATTAGTTATAAACTGGTTGGTTCGTTGGCTCAGACTTCTTATTAACTCTTATAACTTATATAGCTCATTATTAGCCATTATTCTTATCTATGCTAGCCATGTGGCTTGGTACCTTATTCAGTGGGCAGTCACATCTTGCTTCTTCTGTGGTTGGGCAGGACTGCTGAGGAATGGGCTTCTTCCTTCCCAGAATTCTCCTGTTTTCATTGACCTACCCCTACTTCCTGTCTGGTTGTCCCACCTATACTTCTTGCCTGACTACTGGCCAATCAGCATTTATTTAAAATATAATTGACAGAATATAGACCATGGTCTCATACCAAGACATGCTGAAACTTTACCCGTAAGCCATTGCTATGTGGTGATACACAGATTACTGGAGATGGGTTAAGCTAATATGTAAGAGTTTGCCAATAAGAAGCTAGAGCTAATAGGTTAGGTCAAGCAGTGAATACAGTTATTGTGTAATTATTTCTGGTTTCAGCTAGCCAGGTGGCCAGGAACTAACAAGCAGCTTCCTCCTCTAACATAAATTAATGTATGGTTTATTTCTGATATTGGAAGAATGTTAATCTGAGTATCCCATTACTGTATCAAATCACATCCCCATAAGTTCATTGGTATGTTAGTTTTAATTTTCCTCTCTGATCTTCCAGCCCAATACATTTGACCCATTTCATGCTCTGTTTTACACAAGATAAAGTTCCAATCCATAAAAGTTAAAGATTTATCTCCTGAAGAGTTCAATTTGGATGCCAAATTTCTGATGCATTTTTTATTATTTAATTTATTTATTTATTAAAGATTTCTGTCTCTTCCCCGCCATCGCCTCCCATTTCCCTCCCCCTCCCCCAATCACCTGTATCTACAAGACTTTCAGTGACAATATGATTTATTTGTATTTTTAATTTTGGTCTTTGCTCATTTATAGAAGTTTGCCAAAATATTTGCATTATGGCTTTTCCTGAAATTTTTTTGTTTTCTCCTCTATAGCTGTTTTATCATCCAGAAAAGTATGGTTTCTTATTACAGGCATTAGTTTCTTTAATTGCTCTGGGAAGGAATTTCCTCCAAAGTTCTAAGTAATGACTGCACTGAATTTTGCCTTGGGGCCTGTGAGTAGCCCCTGAAAGAGTTTCTCAACAGCAAAGTGTTACCTTGACTGTCATTTGTTGACTTTCAGGCATTAAGTTCAATGCCTGCCTTTGTGAAACCTTCTTCATAATCCAGAAGGGAGAGGCATTCTGCTTGATTTATACTTAGGAAAGAAACTGTTTTTAGGAGCACCCTGTTTAGAATCCCTTTTTAGGTAACTATGTTTGCCACAATTGAAACACTTGACATTTTGATTTTTCTTGCCTCTGGAAATCACCTCTCTTATCCATGCAACGGTATGCTCATGAGATTCAGTATTGTTTGTTTCTCAGATCCACTCTTCCAAGTGTACAGATCTTACCTTTAAATGCCTAAGTATCCTTTTACATTGAGAATTAGCATTTTTATAAGCTAGAGATTCAATTATCATTTGTCTAGTTTCTGAATCTGGTATCATTCAATTACTGCTGAAGTCGGTCTTTGAATGAAATCTGTGAAGGTTTGTTTGAGCCCTGTATAACCTTAGCAAATGACTCGGTTTTCTTTCTTACTTCCCTAATTCTGTCTCAAGCATTCAAAGCCTCTGTGAGGCATAAATCAAGAACATGGTTATCATATAGAGATTGCCTTTGTATATAAGCATGTAACTGCCCTCTCCAAGCAGCTGGTCTTGGGAGATTTTCATACATCTAGCCCTTCTTTGTTCAATGGTCTTAGCCTCTTCTTTGAACCAGGTCATCCATGACCACTTTAACTAAATCTCTCTAGTCTCCAAGAATAATTCTATTACAAGTTGGCTACAAGTTTAACATCTGTTTCGGAAAAGATGAATGCATGCCTTATGAGACTATCACTTCCTTGAATCTCCTTAAATCATCTCCACAGGAGTCCATTTAACTCTTGCACAGCCTTGGGTCTATTTGTCATCTGGCAGTTCCTGTAAGGTGACTGAATAAATTAAAATTGGTTGTTTGAAAATGTTTGGCTGCTACTCTCTAATCCAATAATGCAATGCTGAAATTGGTTCGTCATTAAATTCCTCTGTCTGTATCTGAATATCTCTATGACCTGTTTTATTAAGTTTTTCTAAAACTTGTATCTTAGCACTCGTACTAACCACCTTTTTTGTGAAAAACAAAAAATGATTAAACTTATAATGTTGAGAATTTTCATTACATAAGTCCCATCTAAATTATTTACCCTCCCATTCAGTTGTTCCATTTTGTGACTGTCCAATGCATTATCATACAGAGACCTAAATCCTTCTATGGTAATATTGTTTCCTATTTTTTAATGTGGGGAAAACTCTATCTTTTAACTAATTCCTCCCTTTAAAAAATCCCCATTGTGAACTGTGAGGCATAGTGCCTTTGAGCAGAGAACACAGTCAGTGAACAGCTTGGCTGAAAAAAGCTGCAGCTTCTAGCACATAGCCTTGAACTGCAAGTGGCATCCCGAGGAGAGGCAATGTAGGGAAAGCCTGCAGCCCACAGTGGAGAAAGAGAGGGAGAAAGTTGAGTTTTTGAAAAACTCATAAGGAATTTTTTGCAAAAAGCATGCGTGGCAGTGAGGAGGGGGCTGTCTGAAGGCATAGCTGCCAGGTCTAGGGCAGGTAAGTCCTGTGATGTTTGGAGCCCAGTTGATTTTGAGGTTTGGGTGGTAGCTGGAGACTGAGAGAGGTTGAGACAGGAAAATCCCAAACTCGCACAAAGGCTAGGAGTAAAAAGAGAAGAAAGCATAGCTGGATGGGGCAGTAGTCCCACATGCAGCTCTGGAGGGACCCCCATATAGCTCCAGCCTGGGCCAGTGGATCAAGAGCCACAGGAAAATGGCTTTTTCATGAATTTCTTCCCATATTGGGCACCAATATGTAGCACTAGTTCTAATAGGTCTTAATAATAAAATCCTGGAGTCAGACATTGGAGGAAATGCTGAGAGATGAGAGAGATGAAGGAGAAAACCCACCAGCCACCTTGCTTCTCAACTTCCCAGTCAAAAGAGACTGAGTTCATGTTTCATCCTGCCTTATCACTTCCTCTCTCTGCCCAGCCAAATCACTTCCTGTCTGTCTGCACATAATTCTTTAACTCTATGCTTAGCTAGTGGCTAGTCCCAAATTCTAATCTTCAGGCAACCTTTATTTGTACAAATAAGATATCACCTTACATGGCTGACCAAGGTATTGAAAATACATAACAATTGAGGGCCCAGCACTAAGGAAGACTTTTATACCAATCCATGTAAGGCTTGGAGAACATTGAAAATGAAGAGCAGAAAGTGCCCTTAAGTGTGGAAGCCCAAAAACGTGAGCTTAAAGTTGGTGACAAAACTGTGGCTACAAACCCTGACTTAGGGGGTGGTTACTTGGTATTTTGGACATTAAGATGCCCATAGAGGGAAATCCACTCCACCCTGACCAATGGTCAGAGAATTCAAATGTACTTCTTTCTGCTCCTTCTTTTGAAATAGGAGGTTTGACCTAGGAAGTGGCTGCCTTCAGGATGCTTGGTCTAGGGAGAGTTCACTGCCTAAACAACAGAAAGCTTTTCTTAAGAAATAACAACTTGATGTCTCAAGTATTAGGGCAAGTAACAGTTTTGTTGATTTTGTATCATGTTAAAGCAGTCTTTTGCCTTCTTTCCTGTATGGTGTTTGGCTATAAAAGTGCATGGAAAATTCAACACGGGTGAACTCAACTCAGAAGTCAGAACGAAGAATTCAGCATTCAGCATTTGCCGAGTTGCCATCCCATTACCATCCTGTGTCTCTGTGATTCTTTCTTATCTCTATTCCTCCTACCTAACTTTAATAATCCTTACATCCTTACCCTGGAAAGTGTGAACCCACTGTGAGTAGGATAGAGGAAGAAATCACCCCCAAAAAAGTGGCTCCCAGCCTGTAAGAGAGAGTAGGAAGAAAGGCTGTAAAATGTAAGGCTTAAAATCCCTTAAGTCTCAAGGCAGCCATTGATCTTGTAAACTCACAGCAGCTGAGGTTACTGTCACCGAACCTGCAAAAGACTGGCCCTGTCAATCATCAATGATAGACGGGGGAGGGGCTCATAAGACCCAATGCCTTATTGCTGAACTCTTGACTATGGAAAAATTCTGGAAGAGGAAGAGTCATTGTCTTCATTTATGTGCTCAATACTGAGCCCATCGGGCTCCAGTGGATAACACCAAACTCGGAGTCACATGGACACTCCTGAATAAACTCTTTGGGTTTATTTATTTATGAAAAAAAGGATGGAAAAAAAGATTTGTATAAAGGGGATAGATAGATATAAGGGGCAGCGAAATAAGGAAAAATACGGGGTGAGAGTAATCAGCATGAATTTTATACGTGTTTAAAATGTCAGAGGGCAAGTTTAATTAAATAAAAAATTATTAATACTAATAAAATTTCTGAAAAAGTGAAAAAATGCAGCGCAAGTTTCCTGTTACGGGTCTGCTTTTCATAGTAGCGCACTAATGTTGTGCATGTGCTAATATTCCTTCTGAGCTCTTCCGTGCCAGAGCGTTCTGCCTTTCGTCTCTTTTCACTTGTAGAGACTTTAAGGTTAAAGAAAGGGATGTGTCAGCTAAACTCACTGAAGAGAAGCTTGGAAAGTGTGCTAGCTCCCTGGTAGCTTCTCTACTGACTGAGACATCCAGACTCTCAATGACATCACAGATGAAGCTCTCAGTTGATGAAGAATGTTCTCTGGGAGCTGGGCAGATGGCTCAGCTGTTAAGAGCACTCTCTTGCAGAGACCCCAGGTTCAGATCTCAGCACTCATGTGGCGACGCTCAACTGTCTGCAGCTCATGGTCCAGGTGATCGGATGTCCCTTCTGGCTTCTGTGAACTGCACTCATATGTGCATATAACACTTGTAGGGAAAATTGTATACATTCAAAGATCTTTGACATGTATGGCAGATAAACTCATATCTGGCTTTAAAACATGTCATAATGGAATAAAATAAAAGGGTTTCTTGTCTCTGATATTAAATCAGGTCTTCTAATCCCTCTGAGGGTCATGGAAAAACCTGGGATACCACAAGCCTTCATACTTGACCGGAGTACAGGAAGAGAGAAGTGATAGGTCAAGCATCATTTTATATAAGTAAAGGATGAGAGAATCTCCAGTAAGTCAAGGGATACATAGGAGTATTTTAGATAATGAATAAGAACATCTTCCTTGAATTATTCTGAGTGGGGATCCAGTACTGGTGGACTTCCTGTTCCTTTAACTCTCCTATGACATAGCTTGAGTCTGAGTTGAAAGCTGACTGGCTGGTAGTTACATTGTCAGGCAGGAATCCACTAGGGAGGTGCAAAATGGATGTAATGAATCTTGGGGTGAACTTCAGTTTCGCATAGTGTCTTGTAGAGCAGGAACCATTCTTATCAGTTTCCTGTTGTCCTCTGTTTCCTGAGAGCCGAGGTTCTGGAATACTTCATGGCTGGCTAGAGAAGTGTCGTGTACAAAACCTGAATTCCTGGTTCCTGGATAAGACATTTTTAGAGTTTGGGGCTGTTTTAAATAGTAGTAAAAATTTCACTAAGTCAGAAATCTCACATGAAAACAGCACATCCAGGTTTCCAAAATAGAAATCAAGACTTCAGATTCCTTTTAGAGGTACAACTTCTAAGTAGCACAAGTACCCAGCTGTGCATCTCCACACCTTTAATCCCAGTACTTGGGAGGCAGAGGAATCAAATAGCTGTGAGTTCAAGGCCAGCGTAGTTTACGCTCAGAGAGAGCTCCAGGACAGTCATTCTTTTTGTTTGTTTGTTTGTTTTAAAAAGAGAATAGCACAAGTAGCTACAGAGTCATTTTGTGCAAAGGCAACTTGTGGAAAGGAGTAGCTCAGACATTAGGAGAGCAGGCACTGGTGCTGTGATGGGAAGGAATGCCATTTCTCTACAGATAACTGCTTGATGAAGCGTGGAACTTTAGAGCTCAGGGACTCACACTTAAACAGTGCCTTTTCCAGGGCAGTACAGCAGAGAGACACTATTCTTTTTGACTCAGTAGCCATATCTTAGGATATTTGTTCAAGTTAATTGAAATCAGAATGTCCTTTCAATTAAAATTTTTATTTTTAATGGTACAAATTTATTGAATGTAGGAGGAAATCCATAAAGTCCTTTAAGTGTGTCATGGACTCGTGTTCTTTGATAATATTTTATAGACCCTACCCGGACTAGTTGCCCACTTTCTCGCAGACCATATACAGGATTTGAAGTTCTGTGTAAAATCTTGGGTTTACAAATGAGATCATGTGATTGATAACTTTTTGAGTGTGATTTATTCATTAAACAGATAATCTCATATGCAGCTGTTCTCTAGAAAATGTCGTGGTTGAAATCAGAATCCTAAAGTGATAGTGTCACTTGCAAGTTTGTGCCCTTTTAATTAACAATTGATTAGATGCTCTTTGAGAAGCAACTGGATAAAGAAATTAAGACAAAAAGTCCATTGCTATATACAATTTCACACAAATAATGTTTATAAAAGTCAGCCAGCAAAGGAGAGAACAGTCCCTTGGTTTAAAGGAGCTGAGATTGGAGGAACCAGGAAGATGGTCATCATTGGGTATTAAATTTCAGTTGTTCCAGATAGAAACCTTCCATGGATCTACTGTTCAACACTATGGTTAGTGTCACTGATTCAGGGGACCATGTTAAACATTTAGAAGTCTATTGATTTTGTGGATTTTTTTCATTAAGTGATTCATCAAAATAAGATGATAGACACTATGGAATGATGATAGCACAGAGTTTATTAAAAATTGCTTGCTTTCATAGACAAATTTCATAAGTGAGAAGAAAGAAGGAAATAACACATAAAAATCCGGGGTTAACTCAGTACAATTGAGAAGAAATACAAGTTTTATTTTTGGGGTAGGTTTTTTTTTTAAGTTATTAGGTGAGACATATAAAAATCTTAGTTCAAAATTTAAACTGATACCTGACTTTTCACATCAGCTCCCATGAAGATGTCACAAGATGACTGGAGATGAGGAGAGAGGTGTGAGGGACACCATCCTTCCTCACAGCATCTTCCACACTTAAGTTAGATTTTATATTCACCAGGTTTCCTGGTGAGAACATGAAGGGGGTCAGCAAAGGTTAAGGTGTGACTTTGTGAACCTAGGGCCCATCGACTCTCCCCAGAGCATGGCTGTGCAGTCATTCCTTAGGGGAGCTGGTCAGCAGCAGCAGGGTTGGCAGCAACGTGTGCTGCAGCTGATGGTCACACAGGTTGGTTTGCAACAGGTGTCCTTGCAGCAGGTGGGCACGCAGCAACAGGGTTGGCAGCAGCAGGGCTGGCAGCAGGTGGGCACACAGCAGCAGGGTTGGCAGCAGCAGGGTTGGCAGCAGGTGGGCACGCAGCAGATGGTCACACAGGTTGGCTTGCAACAGGTGGTCTTGCAGCAGGTGCTTTCACAGCAGGCGGGCACACACCAGCAGGGCTGGCAGCAGCAGGGCACACAGCAGCAGGGTATGCTGCAGCAACATGGGAGACAGCAAGGCTGACAGCAGATGGACTCAGGGCAGCTGGATTCACAGCAGCAGGGCTGGCAGCAGGTGGTCTTGCAGCAGGTGGTCTTGCAGCAGGTGGTCTTGCAGCAGCATGGCTCACAGCAAGGTGGGCAGCAACAGAGGGCCATGGTATCAGGTGTAGGGGGTTTTACTCTGTTCACAGGTGAGTTTTCAACTGTGTAGAAAGATTCTCTAGTCACGGACTTTTATACCATGGGTCTCCAAGGTTTGAGCCAATTAGAAAGACTCTTCTTCTTTGTTCACCATTTCCATATTTAATTTGTGTTCATGAAGAAGGAAATTCTCACCTCCTGCTCTGAATCATTTGGAAGCATCCTTTTCTTATTTGGGGATAGCCTACTTGAACTCTTTCCAATAACTCGGGCGCTCATCCCGTCAGCTTTGTTGCAGCTCCAGTCGTCATCTGGTCTTTGGTAGCTCCTGCTCTACGGGAAGGTCAAGATTCCTTCGTTCTTACAACTTTCTTCTGCCATCCGGGCTTAGATTTACAAACATCTCTGGGCATGAGTGTGCTGTATTCAGTATGATGGACTCAACACCTAATTTCCTGTCTGGTTGCCCACAAAACCCAATTCCAAACTGTCCAAGGTTGTGTCAATCTCTGTATATAGTGTTATGCCTTGTATCTTGGTCTCACTAAAGGTGGTTTGAGATAAGGGTATCTACAATGGCGTGTTTCTTAGCAGAGTAGAGCCAGAACTGGTGATTATAAATAGAAACAGTACATTAGGAATAAAGAGGCATCAAGGGAGATGTGGGTGGCCGTCAGTCCTGAGTGACTGTCTTCTCCTGGGAGCTCATGTGGAGAAAGTCCTTAGATCCAGACAAAGGAGGGTGGGCATGCTATTCCAGTGCACACCTGGCTGTCTGTAGGGGCAGTGACGTTAGACTGGTGATCTCCTGATTCCCTTCTGCTGCCTGACTCTCTTTACTTTTATCCCCATCCCTCTCTGTCTGGACTTTCTTTTTCATTTTCTTTTCTACTCTACCTCTTTTCTTTCCATTTAGTGATAAAATTATGGTTATTTGAAATGTACCTAATTTATTACCTAATTTATCCTGGGGGAATATGGTGTGTCTCTCTCTCTTTCATACTCTTTTTCCCTCACTCTAGTCTACTGTTCATACTAAAAATACATAGATAATTAACTTCCCATTTGAGAGAACAAATGGTGAACACAGCCACAGAATTATTAAAGAAATGGAAATGAACTTCGGTCCTTACAAACCATTTTATATCACTCAAGCTCATAAGCGGTTTCTCACTATCTTCAAGGATCAGTTACATCACTGTTAATGTTGCTGCAAATCAAAATTAATCTGTGCCCTTGATCATAAGATGATTGTCACAACACTTACCATCATGGACCCCAGTTTGTTCATTCTCACTTTTTGGGTACCATTTCACCAAACGAGTTTGACACCACTCACTGATTGGATTTTTATGCCAAGAAGACAGGTTGCTTACAGCTTGGGACTATTCAGAACAATGTTTTAATTGTTTCTGTTTTATGCAGAAAGGCTGTACAGACACTTTCAGCTACATAGAAACTTGTTTATCATGAAATGTTGGTCCTTTTATTTTGCAAGAGCCTTGTCCTTATTTTACTAAATTTATTCTCAGAAGTTTCTAGTATTGCATCTTGTTTGTTTATTTGTTTTTGTTTGCTTTTTTTGGAGACAGGGTTTCTCTCAGTAGTGCTGGCTGTTACGGAACTCACTCCGTAGAACCAGGTTGGCCTTGAACTTATAAAGAACTACCTGCCTCTGCATCCCTAGTGCTGGGATTAAAGTGTGCACCACCACCCCCTGGCTGCACTATTAGTGTTTTAGTTTAAAACTTGCGTATTTGTTTCATATGACATACAGAAATTGATGGATTTTTATTAGCATGCACTGATTTCACAAAACAGTGCATTTGATCACTACATTGTAGTGAATGTACTTAACACAATTTGATCAAATTTACTCAACATCACCAAATTTAATGTCCCCTGTGGCCTCTTCCTGATTCTCTTTCTCTTTCCAAATCATCCCATTGCTTCTTTTGTTTCCCCACCCTCCTTATATAAGGGAAACATGACCTTTGTCTTTGGAGTCCTACTTAATTTACTTATTAAGATGATCTCCAAATTTCAGCTGTTTTCTGGACAATGACATCATTTATTCTTCTTCATATATGCCATAATTTTTTTTTTTTTGCATCCATCCACTGAGAGACAAGCAGGCTGGTTCTTTGTTGTATGTACTGTGGAGGAGTCATGTGGTGGTTCTAATTTTAGATTGTTTTTAAAGGTCCTACAAGCTAATTTCCATACAGACTGTGCTAATTTCCATTCCTATTACACTGTGTAAAAATTTCATTTCCCCCTGGATCCTCAGCAGCAGGTTTTTTTTTTTTGTTGGCTTTCTTGATGACAACCTTTCCTGATGGGAGTGAGGTAGAATTTCAAGGATCTTTTGGTTTGTATTTCCTGGTAGTTTGTGGTGTTGAAATATGTTTTTTATATATTCTTTTTTTTCTCTAAAGATTTACTCGTTTATTATATATACAACATTCTGCCTCCGTGTATGCCCACACAGCGGAAGAGGGCGCTAGATCTCATTACAGATGGTTGTGAGCCACCATATGGTTGCTGGGAATTGAACTCAGGTCCTCTAGAAGAGCAGCCGGTGCTCTTAACTACTGAGCCATCTCTCCAGCCCCTTTTTATATATTCTTTCAGTCATTTTTACTTTTTGCTTTTTAAAAGTCTACAGAGAATTGGGACATTTAGTGATGGCATGAACTTTTGTTTTGATTTAAACTTTTATTTATTTATTTATCTATTTATTTTTATAGTTTTTATTGAGCAATAAATTTCTTTTCTCCCCTCCCTTCTTACCCATACCTTTTTATGCTCTCTCATTATCTTTATGCTCCCAATTTACTGAGGAGATCTTGTCTTTTTGTACTTCTCATGTAGATTAGATCCATGTATGTTAGGCTCTTCTTTGTTGTCTATGTTCTCTGGGGTTGTGAATTGTAGGCTGTTTTTCTTTGTTTTATGTCTAAAAGACACTTATGAGTGAGTACATACCATGTTCATTTTTCTGTGTCTGGATTACTTCACTCAATAGGATGTTTTCTAGATCCATTCATTTTTAGGCAAATTTCAAGATGTCATTATTTTTTGCTGCTGTGTAGTATTCCATTGTGTAAATGTACCACGTTTTCTTTATCCATTCTTTTGTCGATGGGCATTAAGGTTGTTTCCAGGTTCTGGCTATGACATACAATGCTGCTATGAACATAGTTGAACACATGTCCTTTTGGTATGATTGGGCATCCCTTGCATATACATCCAGAAGTAGTATTGCTGGGTCTTGAGGTAGATTGTTCCCTAATTTTCTGAGAAATTGCTGTACTGATTTCCAAAGCGACTATAGCAGTTTGCCCTTCCACCAGCCATGGAGAAATGTCCTCTTTACCCCACATCCCTTTCATCATAAGCTGTCATCAGCGTTTTTGATCTTGACTATTCTGGCGGGTGTAAGATGGGAACTTAGAATAGTTTTGATTTTCATTTCCCTGATGACTAAGGATGTTGAACATGTCTGTAGGTGACTTTTAGTCATTTTAGATTCATCTGTTGAGAGTTCTCTGTTTAGGTCTGTACTCCATTTTTTATTTTATTATTTGTCCTTTTGATGACCAATTTTCTTGAGTTCTTTGTATATTTTTGAGATCAGACCTCTGTCAGATGTGGGGTTAGTGAAGATCTTTTCCCATTCTGTAGGCTGTCATTTTGTCTTGTTGACTATTTCCTGGCTACCCAGGCCTGAAATAATTACACAGAAACTATATTAATCACAAAACTGCTTGGCGAATAGCTTAGGCTTCTTATCAACTAACTCTTATATCTTAAACTAACCCATTTCTATTATTTTACATTTTATCACGAGGTTGTAGTCTATCAGCAATTTCTGGCATCTCTCTCTTTTGGCAGCTACATGGCATCTCTCTGACTCTGCCTATTCTCTGTTTATATCATTTCCAGCCTAGCTATATTCTTCCTTGCCATAGGCCTAAAGTATTTCTTTATTAACTAGTGGCAAAAATCTTATTTACAGCATATGTAGGGGAATCCCACATCAGTTTGCCTGTATTTTATTGAGTATTTTTGCATCACTGCTTATGAATGAGATTGGTCTATAATTCTCTTTCTTAGTAATATCTTTGTGTGATTTGGGTATCAGGGTAATTGTAGCCTAATAAAAGGAGTTTGGCAATGTTCTTTCTTTTTCTTTTGTGTGAAACAATTTGAGGAGTATTGATGGTTATTAGTTCTTCTTTGAAAATCTTGCAGAATTCTGCACTGAAACTATCTGGTCCTGGGATTTTTTTGGTTGGGAGACTTTTGATGACTGCTTCTATTTCTTTAGCAGTTATAGGTCTATTTTATTTGCTTATTGGGTGTTGATTTAAACACTAGACATTTTGATATTTCTTCTAACTTCTGGAAATCACCTCTCCTGTCCATCCATCCTCATGGTCATAAGATTCAATATTGATTGTTTCTCAGATCCACTCTTCCAAGGGTGTTGTTATGAATAATGGTCAGAAAAAAAAAGCTAAACAAAGGAGAATAGACTTAGGGTTTTTGTTTTGAAAAGAAAAAAGGGGGAATGCTGTGTGATAATTCTCTTATAAACTGTAAAGACTTGTCACTCATATTGGTTTAATAAAATGCTGATTGGCTAGTATTCAAGCAGGAAGTATAGGCAGGGCAATCAGACTAAGAGAATTCTGAGAAGAGGAAAGGCAGAAACACAGTCATAAAACCAGTTGTAGAAGAAGCAAGATGAATATGCCTTGCTGAGAAAAGGTATCAAGATACGTGGCTAAAGATAGATTAAAAATTATGAGTGAGTTTAAGTTGTAAGAGTTAGTTAGTAATAAGTCCAAACAATAGGCCAACAAATTAATAATTAATATAATCCTCTACATGCTTATTTGGGATGGAATGGCTGTGGGTGTGTGTAGGACAGAAATTTTCATCTACAGAAACCTTCCATGGATCTACTGTTTCAAAGCATGTTAGTGTCACTAAAGCAGGGCAGAGGGGAACCAAGTTGAGTATTTAGAATTCTGTTCAATATGTGAATTTTTCTTTATGTGGTTCATCAAAACAAAATGACAGACACCATGAAATGATGATAGCACAGAGTTTATTAAAATTGCTTATTTCCAGGGACACATGTTATAAGTGAGAAGAAAGAAAAACATACCACATAAAAACAGTGGGGTAGCTAAGAAAATATATTTGAAAAGATAATGGATGAAATCAAGTTTAATTTGGGAAGTAGTGTTTTCTTAAGATATTCAGTGAGAGATATAAAGATCCTAGTTCAGAATTTAGACTGATACCTGACCTTCACATCGGCCCCCATGAGGATGACATCCATAATCTTTGGAGATGACAGGAGAAACATGTGAGGGACACCATCTTTCCTCACAGCATTTCCCACAGTTAAGTTAGATTTTACATTCACCAGGTTTCCTGGTGAGAACATGAAGGGGGTCAGCAAAGGTTAAGGTGTGACTTTGTGAACCTAGGGCCCATCGACTCTCCCCAGAACATGGCTGTGCAGACATTCCTTAGGGGAGCTGGTCAGCAGCAGCAGGGTTGGCAGCAGGGTGTGCTGCAGCTGATGGTCACACAGGTTGGCTTGCAACAGGTGGCCTTGCAGCAGGTGGTATCAAAGCAGGTACTTTCACAGCAGGTGGGCACATAGCAGCAAGGCTGGCAGCAGGTGGGCACACAGCAACAGGGTTGGCAGCAGCAGGGCTGGCAGCAGGGTGTGCTGCAGCAGATGTTCACACAGGTTGGCTTGCAACAGGTGGTCTTGCAGCTGGTGGTATCACAGCAGCAGGGCTGGCAGCAGCAGGGCTCACAGCAGCAGGGCTTGCAGCAGGGTATGCTTCAGCAACATGGGGGACAGCAAGGCTGGCAGCAGATGGACTCAGGGCAGCTGGGTTCACAGCAGCAGGGCTGGCAGCAGGTGGTCTTGCAGCAGGTGGTCTTGCAGCAGCATGGCTCACAGCAAGGTGGGCAGCAGCAGAGGGCCATGGTAGCAGGTGTGGAGGGTTTTACTCTGTTCACAGGAGAGTTTTCAACAGTGTAGCAAGTTCTTCCAGTCAGGACCTTTTATACCATGAGTCTCCCAGGATTAGGCCAATCAGAAAGACTCTTCTTCTTTGTTCACCATTTCCATATTTAATTTGTGTTCATGAAGAAGGAAATTCTTACCTAATATTCTGTTTATTTGAAAGAGTACATTTCTTATTTGGGGATAGCTTACTTGAACACTTTCCAGTATCTCAATGATTCATCCCGTTTGCTTTGTTCTAACTCTCATTGTCATCTGGACTTTGGTAGCTCCTGCTCTATGGGAAGGTCAAGATTCCTTCATCCTTACAACTTTCTTCTGCCACCTGTGCTTAGATTTATAAATGTCTCTGGGCATGAGTGCGCTGTATTCACAATGATGGATTCAACACCTGGTTCCCTGTCTGTTTGCCCACAAAGCCCATCCTCAAAAGCTGTTTCCTACTGTCTTCAAGGGTCCGGGTCAGTATTCCAACCTTGGCATCACTTTCAACATCTTTGCAAATCAAAATCAGTCTGTGTCTCTGATGATAGAATGATTGTGACTATCCTCACCATCAGGACCCTCAGTTTGTGCAATCTTTTTATGTAATCTTTTCCTAAATGAATTTGACACCGTTCACTGTAATTTTTTTCCAAGAAAACATATTGTTTACTGTTTGGGACTATTCAAAACAACGCTGTTACAATTGTTTCTGTTTTAGACACTAAGGCTGGACGTCCACATCTGGGTATCTGGAAGCTTGCTTATCGTGAAATGTTAGCACTTTCATCTGCAGAAACCTAGCCCTTCTTTTACTAGGTTTATTTTTGGATTCTTTCTTTTTTAACTTTATATTTTTTTGTTTGTTTGCTTGTTTTTCTTTTGGTGTTTTTGATATAAGGTTACTCTGTGTAGTCCTGGCTGTTTTGGAACTAACTCCATAGACCAGGCTTGCCTTGAACTCATAAAGACCCCTCTGCCTCTTCCTCCTTAGTGCTGAGATTAAATCTGTGCATCACCCAGCTGCACTATATGTATGTGATTTTAAAACTTCCACTTTTGAGCCTGGTGGTGGTGACACACATCTTTAATCCCAGAACTTGGGAGGCAGAGACAGGTGGATCTCTGTGAGATTGAGGCCAGCCCCATCTACAAGAGCTAGTTCCAGGACACCTAGTCCAAAAACAAAACAACAACAATAAAAAACGGAAGAAAAATCCTACTATTTTTGTTTTGTATGACATACAGAAATTGATTGATTTGTATTAGCTTGCACTGATTTCACAAAACAGTGCATTTGATCACAACATTGTTGTGAATGCACGTAACACAGTTTGATCAAATTCACTCACCATAACCCTCCTTGATATCCCTTGTGGCCTCTTCCTGATTCTCTTTCTCTTCCCAAATTGACCAATCGCTTCTTTTGTGTCCCCACCCCTCCTTAGATGATGGAAACTTGACCTTTGCCTTTGGAGTCCAACATACTTCACTTATCAAGATGATCTCCGCATTTCATGTTTTCTGGAAAACAACATCATTTATTCTTCCTCATATGCACCATATCTTATTCATGCATCTGACAGACAGGCAGGCTGATACTTTGTTGTATGTACTGTGGAGTAGTCATGTGGTGGTTCTAATTTTAATTTTTTGGAAGATCCTGCAAGCTAATTTTTATATAGTGTATGCCAATTTCCATTACTATTAAGAGTGTGCAAATCCTTTCCCCTGGATCCTCACCAGCACTTATGTTTGCTGGTTTTCTTGATGACAGCCCTTCCTGAAGGAAGTGAGGCAGAATTTCAAGGATGATTTGATTTGTATTTCCTGATGGCTAGTGGTGTTGCACATTGTTCTTCATGTATTCTTTTAGTCATTTGTACTTTCTGTTTTTTAAAAAGTCTTCAAATAATTGGACCATTTAGTGATTGTATTATCTTTCCCTTTGATTTTAACTTCTAAATTTATACACACACACACACACACACACACACACATTCTCTATTGGATAACTAGTTGGCATAATTCCTGCTTAGATTGATACCTGTTCATGTGGTCAAGTATCAGATCCCTGCAACTGTTGGCTCAAGGCAGTTGCTCTTCTTCAAAGCTGATCTTTGCCTGTTCACTTAGATACTAATTTTATTAGGGGATGGATATAATGCTATGGCACCCACAGTGATGAACTAACTGGTTGGCTTCTAGCCTGAATTTCTATATAAGTCTTGGCTTGTGTCCCTGTAAGAGCCTCTCATCTCTTCTCTATGTGTGAAGAAGCATTTAGTTTGTGGCAGAAGTTAAAAAGGAACAAGATGTGATGGGCAAATCAGCTTCCCATTCAAACCCTCAAAAGGATTCTTTGAGGATAGGGAGAGTGCAATGTTTTTCTGGAACTTTTTCAGAGACAGGATCATGCCAGTGTCTCTGATGGGCATTCCACCCTCATATAAGATGATTTCCATCTGGGATAGATGAAGAACATGGTCATTATATAGAGACTGTCTTTGTACATCAGCATAATCTCCCTCTCTACAAAGTTGTTCTTGGGACATTCCCACCCCCTTAGCCCTACTTCATTGTTCAATGATTTTACTCTCTTCTTTCAACCAAGTTGTCCACTGTAATTGAGGACCAGGCACCAAGACTGTTTTAAGCAAGTCTCCATAGTCTCTAGGGATAATTCTATTACAAGTTGACCATGAGTTTACCATCTGCTTCACAAGAGGTGTATGTATGCCATTTGAGACTGTTGCTTCTTTGAATCTCCTTAAATCTAATATTTCCACAGGAGTCCATATAGCTATCGCACAGTCTTGGGATATTTGTCATTTGGCAGTTTCTGTAAGGTGACTGGATAAATTAAAGTCATTTGCTGTAAATCTTAGGCTATTCATCTCTAACCTTATAATGCAGTGCTGAAATTGGTTCTACATTAAATTCCTCTGTCTGGATCTGAATATCTCTATGATATTTTATTACATTTTTTTCTAAAACTTGTGTCTTAGCACTCTTATTAACCAACTCTTTTAGTGAAAAAACAAAAATTGTAAGACTGATAATGTTTAATATTGACATTAGGTAAGTACCATCTAAATTAGTTATCTTCTTTGTTTGGAGCCCAGGTTCTTCTTGAATTTGAGTGGCAGGTGGATACTGTTTCAGAGAGGCTACAATAGGAAAATATCAAACTTGTTCAGAGACTTGGCCGGGGGGGGGGGAGTAAAGGAAGCCTAGCTGGGCAGGGCAGGAGCCCCAAATTAAGCTAAAACAGAAGTCCACATGTAGGTCCAGCTTCTACCAGTTGCTACAGAGACACAGCAAGTGGCTTTTTCATGACTTCCTGCCCCACAATGGGTGCGAGTATGTAGAATAAATTCTAATATGTGTTAGTAATAAAAGCCTGGAGTCAAATATTGGAGAAAATGCTGAGATCAGAGAGTTGAAGGAGCAAAACCACAGCCACCTTACCTCTCAACTTCCAGGCTGAAAAAAGAATGAGTTCCTGTTTCCTCCTGCCTTAACACTTCCTCTCTTCTACCAGCCATATAGCTTCCTTTCTCTGTGGACACTGGATAAACTTTTTGGGATGCTACTCTACAGAGACATGAAGCTCTAAGTTGATGAAGGCTATTATCTGGGAGCTGGGAAATGGTTCATTGTGTAAGAGCACTCGCTTGCAGAGAACCCAGATTCAGATCGCAGCTCCTATAAGGTGATGCACAACTCTCTGTGACTCATGTTCCAGGTTATCAGATGCTCTCTTCTGGCCTCAGTGGGAACTTCACTCATATGGTGCATGTAATACTTGTAGGCGAAATTTCATTCATTTATATACTCATAAATCTTTGACGTGTATGGCAGATAAACTCAAAACTGCCGTTAAAGAATTACATGAAGGGATAAAATAAGAGGGTTTCTATTCTCTGACACTAAACCAGTTCTTCCTATTTCACCAGCAACCATGGAAAAAACTGAGATCCCACCAAGACATGGCCCTCAACCTTGGCTGGAGTATGAGAAGGGAGAGGTGACAGATCAAACAACATTTTATATATAGATAAGAGGATCTCCTGTGAGTCAGGGGAGACAAAGGAACATTTTAGACAATGAACAAGAGCATCCTCCTGAAACTATTCAGAGTGGTGATGCAGTATTGGAGTGCTTCCTATTCCTTTATCTTTTCTATGACTGGTTTGAGTCTGGGTTGAAAGCTGGCTGGCTGCTGCTGATGCCATCTGGCAGTAATTCTCTAGAGAATTATATAATGAATCTGGGGTGGACTCAGGTCAGCATAGTCTTTTAGAGTTGAAACCTCTTTTTCTTAGATTCCTACTGTACTGTGTTTTTTAAGAAAAGCCAAGGTCCTGAATGTCTTTATGGCTTGATAGAGAAGTGTCATTTATGAAACCCAAACTCTTGTTCTAGAAAAAAACATTTTCAGGGTTTGGGGGTATTTTAAATCATAGCAAAATATCACTAAGACAGAAATATCACCAGGAAAACAGCAAATCCAGTTGCTCAAGATAAAAATCAAGACTTCAGATTACTTTTAAGGGTAAAACTTTTAAGTAGCACAAGTACCCAGCTGTGCATCTCCACTCCTTTAATTCCAGTACTTGGAAGGCAGAGAAGGCAAACATCTGTGAGTTCAAGGCCAGAATGTCTAACAGAGAGCTCTAGGATGGCAAGGGAAACACAGAGATTTTCCTTCTTGTTAGCTTTTTTGTTTTAAAAAGAGAATAGCTCATGTAGCTACAGAGTCATTTTGTGCAAAGGCAACTTGTGGAAAGGAGTAGATCGGTTATTAGGAGAGCAGGCACTGGTGCTGATGGGAAGGAATGCCATTTCTCTACAGATAACTGCTTGATGAAGCATGGAACTTTAGAGCCCAGGGAGCTACACTTAGACAGTGCCTTGTCCAGTGCAGCACATCAGAGGGACACTGTCCCTTCATTCTATGTTGCTTTTTTCCTGATGGTATGAGATATCTCCAAACCCTGGAATATTATTTGGTAATGTTGGCAGTATTAGAATGTTGTCTATTTGGTATCAGAGAAAGAAGAGATCAAAAGGTGTTGACAAGTATGTTGAGAAACTGGGGCTCTTCAAACCCAGAGATGTCAGAAGAGGGCACTGGAAACTTACAACAAGAATTACAGGTGGTTATAAGTTGTTATGAGGACACCAGAATGAACCAGTGTTTGTACCTAAGACCAGTTTGTGCTCTTAACCACAGTGCCATCTCTGTAGCCCCAGAAGCTGGAACTCTTGCACAGCAATAAGAAATGAAGAACCGTAGGTGTGCAGAAATTTATAAAGAATTCTCAAAAAGGTAAATGTATAGGTACTTCATGACTCAGTAGTCATATCTCAGAATATTTATTCAAGATAACTGAAATCAGAATCTTCTTTTGATTCAAATTTTAATTTTTAATCATGTCCATTTATTGAATGTAGTTAGGGAATCTATAAAGTCCTTTAAGTATGTCATGGACTCATGTACTTTGGTGATGTTTGTTCTTCCATAGCTTCTCCCCTGTGTAGTTGCTCACTTTCTCAAAGACAATCTATAAAATTTGAAGTTTTCTTGTAAAATTTTGGGTTTACAAATGAGAGCAATTCCTTGATAATTTTTTGAGTTTTATATATTTCATTCAACATGCATTCTTATATGCAGCTTTTTTTCTAGCAAAGGACATGCCTGACATTAGAATCCTAAAAAAATCATCGCTCCCAAGATTATGTCAATGCCATTAACAATTAATAAGAAGTGGCTTAAAATTAGGTGCTCTTTGACTAGCAAATGGATAAAGAAAGTAAGACAGAGATTCCATTACTATATATGATTCCACCCAAATGATGTTTATAAACTCAGACAGCAAAGTAGAGTTTATGGGAGCTGAGATTGGATGAACCAGAAAGATGCTCATCATTGGGTATTAAATTTTAATTATTGTAGATAGAAACCTTCTTTGGATCTACTGTTCAACACTATGGTTAGTGTCACTGATGCAGGGGGACCACATTAAACATTTAGAAGTCTATTGATTTTGTGGATTTTTCATTAAGTGATTCATCAGAATAAAATGACAGACACCATGGAATAATGATAGCCCAGAGTTTATTAAAATTGCTTTCTTACAGGGATACATTTCATAAGTGAGTAGAAAGAAGAAAATAGCACATGAAAATTTGGGGGTGACTCAGAAGAAAATACAGTGGAGAAGAAAACAGGTTAAATGAAGTTACATTTTTGGGGAAAATTTTCTTTAAGTTATTTGGTGAGAAACACAGAGATCTTGACTTGCAATTTAAACTTATACCAGACCTTCACATCAGCCCCCATGAAGATGGCACAAGATCCATATTCCCTGGGAATGAGGAGAGTGCGGGTAAGGGACTCCATCCTTCCTCACAGCATTTCCCACACTTAAGTTAGACTTTACATTCCTCAGATTTCCCGGTGAGAACATGAAGGTTTATATGTGACTCTTGCATCTAAAGCATGACTGCTCTCCCCAGAGCATGGCTGTGCAGATATTCCTTAGGGGAACTGGTCAGCAGCCACAGGGCTGGCAGCAGAGTGTGCTGCAGCAGATGCTCACACAGGTTGTCCTCAACAGGTGGTCTTGTGGCAGGTTCTTTCACAGCAGGTGTTTTCACAGCAGGTGGGCATGCAGCAGCAGGGTTGGCAGCAGCTGGGCACGCAGCAGCAGGGCTGGCAGCAGGTGGGCACACAGCAGCAGGGCTGGCAGCAGCTGGGCACACAGCAGCAGGGTTGGCAGCAGGTGGGCACACAGCAGCAGGGCTGGCAGCAGGTGGGCACACAGCAGCTGGGCTGGCAGCAGCTGGGCTCACAGCAGCAGGGCTGGCAGCAGGGTATGCTACAGCAACATGGGGGACAGCAAGGCTGACAGCAGATGGACTCGGGGCAGCTGGGTTCACAGCAGCAGGGCTGGCAGCAGCAGGGTTTGCAGCAGGGTGTGCTGCAGCAACATGGGGGACAGCAAGGCAGACAGCAGATGGACTCGGGGCAGCTGGGTTCACAGCAGCAGGGCTGGCAGCAGGTGGTTTTGCAGCAGGTGGTCTTGCAGCAACATGGCTCACAGCAAGGTGGGCAGCAACAGAGGGCCATGGTAGCAGGTGTGGAGGGTTTTACTCTGTTCACAGGTGAGTTTTCAACAGTGTAGCAAGTTCTTCCAGTCAGGGTCTTTTATACCACAGACCTCTAATATTTGGACCAATCAGAAAGACGCTTCTTCTTTGTTCACCATTTCCATACTTAATTTGTGTTCATGAGGAAGGAAATTCTCACCTCATGCTCTGAATCATTTGGAAGCATCCTTTTCTTATTTGGGGATAGCCTACTTGAACTCTTTCCAATAACTCAGGCGCTCATTTCATCAGCTTTGCTGCAGCTCTAGTCATCATCTGGTCTTTGGTAGCTCGTGCTCTATGGGAAGGTCAAGATTCCTTCGTTCTTACAATTTTCTTCTGCCACCTGTGCTTAGATTTATAAAAGTCTCTGGGCATGAGTGTGCTGTATTCTGTAAGATGGACTCAACATCTGGTTCCCTGTCTGTTTGCCCACAAAGCTCCATTCCGAATTGTCCCTTGTAGGTACAAATATCTGTATAATTTGCTACACCTTGTATTGGGGGCTCATTCAAAGTTGTTTCAGGGAAGAGTGTCTGCAATGATGTGTTTCATAGCACAGTGGAACCAGCCCTGGTTGGCATAAAAAGAAACAGCATATTGTGCTGCTGGCGTAGCCTGGATAGCCAAGACTGGTGGGAGGTGCTAGGATTGAGACATGGAGGCTGCTTTTCAGGTGGAAGAACAGCAACCTTTATTTTTCCCCAGCTAAAGCCTTTGATACCTCTACTGCTTCTGTGGAAAACCAGCCGCCAGAAAGAACACAAACATCCTTGTCAATCACAGACCACAAGGAAGTTCCGCTGTCGGTCAGGGGAAGTGAGGGCATCTCTCTCTGTCTCTCTGTCTCTCTCTGTCTCTTTCTCTCTCTCTCCATTCCCCTCTCATCTACTATTTATACTAAAATTACATAGATAATTTATTTCTAATTGAGAGAATAAAATGTGAACACAGCCATAGCATTATTAAAGAAATGGAAACTGATCTCAGTCTTTACAAACCGTTTCATGTCACTTATCCTCAAAAGCTGTTTCCTACTGTCTTCAAGGGTCAGGGTCAGTCTTCCAACCTTGGCATCACTTTTAACGTCTTTGCAAATCAACATCAGCCTGTGTCTTTGATGACAGAACGATTTGACAACTCTCACCATTGTGATCCCCAGTTTGTTCAATCTCATTTTTGTGTAATCTTCCACTAAGTGAATGTGACACCACTCACTCATTGGAGTTTTTCACCAAGAAAAATAGTTTTGAATTATTGAAAAACAATGTCACTACTTTCTCTTTTAAACACCAAGGCTGGATGTCCTCATCAGGTACCTGGAAGCTTGCTTATCATGAAATGAAATGCTGGTTGGTACTTTCTTTTGTAGGAGCCTTGCCCTTCTTTTACTAGATTCATTCTTGAGTTGTTTATTTTTTTATGTGTTTCTGTTTGTTTTTATTTTTCTTTAATTCTTTTTTAATTTTTGAGACAGGGTTTATCTGTGTAGTCCTGACTGTTCTGGAACTCACTCTGTAGACCAGGTTGGCCTCGAACTCATAAAGATCCACCTATCTCTTCTTCCCTAGTGCTGGGATTAAAGGTGTATACCACCATCCCTTGGCTTTACTATATGTGTTTTAATTTAAAACTTCCATTTTTGTTTTGTATGACACACAGAAATTGATTAATTTGTATTAGCTTGCACTTATTTTTACAAAGTAGTGCATTTGATCACGACATTGTTATGAATACATGTAACACAGTTTGATCAAATTCCCTCATCATCCCTGTTTCTGATGCCCCCTGTGGCCTCCTCCCAATTCTCTTTGTCTTCACAAATCATCCTCACCTTCCTTATATGAGGGAAACTTCGCCTTTGTCTTTGGAGTCTGACTTACTTCACATAATAAGATGATCTCCAATTTTCATCTGTTTTCTGGCCAATGACATCATTTATTCCTCTTCGTATGTACCATATCTTATTCATGCATCCATCCACTGACAGACAGGCAGGCTGGTTCTTTGTTGTATGTACTGTGGAATAGTCATGTGGTGGTTCTAATTTTAGATTTTTTTTAAAAAGATCCTACAAGCTAATTTCCATACAGACTTGCTAATTTCCATTCCCATTACTGTGTGTAAAGATTTCCTTTCCCCCTGGATCCTCACCAGAACTTGTTGGTTTTCTTGATGACAGCCTTTCCTGAGGGGAAAGAGGTAGAATTTCAAAGATGTTTTTATTTGTATTTCCTGGTGGCTAGTAGCATTGACCATTTTTGTAAACATTTCCTTTTAGTCATTTGTGGTTTTTGTTTCTTAAAAAGCCTTAAAATAATTTGGCAGTTTATGGATTGTATGACCTTTTCCTCTAATTTTTTACTTTTAAATATCTAATGGATATCTACTTGGCATCAGTCCTCAGATTGACAGGTGAGTCATGCTCTACTTTAGTGGAAGAAGGACTTGGAACTCCATCTGGTTAAGTGTCTTCTGCCTGAAAGAGTTGAATGGGACTAGCTGTAGTTATCCTTGTGAATTCCTGGGAATTTCTCTAGAGCCAGGTTTCTTGCTAATCCCACAATGGCTCCCTCAATCAAGTTATCTCTTTTCTTTCCCTCATATCTGTCCTTCCTCCAGCTCGACTATGCTATTCCCTCAAGTTCTTCTCACCCGTTCCCTTCTCCCCTTGTTTTCCCCTTCTATTCTCCCTTCTTCCCCTCACCCCATGTTTCCAATTTTGTCAGGTAATCTTGTCTATTTTGACTTTCCAGGTGGATCTATCTATCTATATATTTCTTTTAGCTTCTCTAGGATCATGAACTATAGGCTCAATATCTTTTGTTTATAGCTAGTATCCACTTATGAATGAGCTCATACCATATTCAGCCTTTTGGATCTGGGTTACCTCACTCAGGATGGTGTTTTCTAGTCCCATCCATTTGCATCCAAAATTCAAGATGTCATTATTTTTTTTTAACCACCGAGTAGTATTCTAATGTGTAAATGTGCCACATTTTCTTTATCCATTCTTTGGTTAAGGGGCATCTAGTTTCCAGGTTCTGGCTGTTACAAATAATGCTGCTATGAAGATAGCTGAACTTATTTTTTGTAGTATGATTGAGCATCTTTTTGGTTTATCCCCAAGAGTGGTATTGTTGGATCCTGAGGTAGGTTGATTCCCAATTTTCTGAGAAACTGCCATACTGATTTCCAAAGTGATTGTACAAAATTTACCTTCCCACCAGCAATGGATGAGTGTTCCCCTTACTCCACATCCTTTCTAGCATAAGCTATCATTGGTGTTTTTGATCTTAGCCATTCTTACAGTGTAAGATGGTATCTCAGAGTTGTGAAACCTGCATCTTAACACTCATTAACCAACTTTTTAGTGGAAAAAAAAACCTGAAAATGATAAAACAGATAACGTTTAGAATTGTCCTTTAACTCTCCATGACCTGACTTGAGCTTATAAAAGGGGATGGGCAGCTAAAGTCACTGAAGAGAAACCAGGGAATGGTGCAAGGTCCCTGGTCTTTGGGAAGACAGCTAGATACTCTACTGACAGAGACATCCAGACTCTCAAAGACATCATAGATGAAGCTCTCAGTTGATGAAGAATGTTCTTTCAGAGCTGGGATGATGGCTCAGTTCTTAAGAGCACTCTCTTGCAGAGACCCCAGATTCAGATCTCAGCACTTAAATGGTGGCCCACAACTGCCTGTAATTCATGTTCTATGTGATCAGATGCCCTATACTGGCCTCTGTGGACACTGCACTCATGTGATGTATATACTTGTAGGCAAAATTTCATACATTTATACATTCATAAATCTTTGATGTGTATTGCAGATAACCTCATATCTGGTTTTAAAGCATCTCATGAAGGGATAAATTAATCAGGTTTATAGTCTCTGACATGAAACTAGTTCTTCTTTTCCCTCTTGGAGTCATGGAAGAAGCTGAGATACCCCTGAGCCATGATCCTCATACTTGGTCAGAATACAGGAAGGGAGAAGTGACAGGTGAAGCAACATTTAATACAAATAAAGGATGAGAGAGTCTTCTGTGGATCAGGAAAAAGAGAGGACTATTTTAGGTAATGAATAAGAATATCTTCCTTGAATTATTCCCAGTAGGTATCCAGTACTGGTGGACTTCTTGTCCTTTAACTCTCTATGACATGACTTGAGTCTGAGTTGAAAGCTAACTGGCTCGTGATGACACTGTCAGGCAGGAATTCACTAGGGAGGTGTGAAATGGGATGAAATGAATCTTGGGGTGGACTCAAGGGTAGCATAGTGTCTTGTAGAGCAGGAATCCTTTTTATACAGCTTCCTGCTGTCCTCTGTTTCCTAACAGTCAAATTCCTAAAACACTTCATGGCTGGCTAGAGAAGTGCCATGTATAAAATTTGAACTCTGTGTTCCATGAAAAGACATTTTCAGGGTGAGGGGGTGTTTTAAATGGCAAAAAATTTCCACTAAGTCAGAAATCTCACACAAAAATACTACATCCAGGTGCCTGAGACAGAAATCAAGATTTCAAATTTCCCATAAGGGTACAACTTCTAAGTAGCACACGTACCCAGCTGTGCATCACCACACTTTTAATCTCAGTACTTGGGAGGCAGAGGAGGCAAACGTCTGTGAGTTCAAGGCCAGAGTGGCTTACAGAGAAAGCTCTAGGAGCCTTGCTACATAGAGCGATTCTTTTTTTGTTTGTTTTAAAATGAGAATAGCTCAAGTAGCTGCAGAGCCATTTTGTGCAAAGGCAACTTGTGGAAAGAGTAGCTCCAGAGATTAGGAGAGCAGGCACTGGTGCTGTTTTGGGGAAGGAATGCCAATTCTCTACAGATTGATGAAGTATGGAACTTTAGAGATCAGGGATTCACACTTAGACAGTGCCTTGTCCAGTGCAGCACAGAGGAGGGGCATGTTCCTTTGTTGTCTGTGATATTTTTCTCTGGTGGCATGAGATATCTCCAAACACTGGAGCATTACTTGTATAATGTTGACAGTATAAGAATGTTGTCTATCTAGTATCAGAAAAAGAAGAGATCAAAAGCTGTTGACACACATGTGGAGAAATTTGGACTCTTCAAAGTTTAATAAATTTGAAACGATTTATTTATTATAGTTTATACACATAAGTGTTTGCCTGCATGCATGTATATAGAGCACATGCTCAAGAATGTCAGAAAAGGGCATCAGATTGTCTTGGAACTAGAATTGCAGGTGGTTGTGAGCTGCTATGTGGATGCTGGGAAATGAACTGAGGTTTCTACTCAAGAGCAATTTGTACTCTTAACTATGGTGCCTTCCCTCTAGCCCCAAATCTGGAAATCTCTCACCTCAGAAGGAATATGAAGAAGAACAAAAGGTGTACAGAAATTTACCAAGACTTCCAAAAATAAAAGTAGAGGTACTTTAGGGCTCAGCAGTCATATCTCAGGATATTTGTTCATGCTAATTGAAATCAGAGTGTCCTTTCAATTTAAATATTTATTTTTAATTGTATGAGTTTATTGAATGTAGGAGGAAATCCATGAAGTCCTTCAAGTATGTCATGGACTCATGTTCTTTGATGATATTTGCTCTTCCATAGTACATCCCCTGACAAGTTGCCCCCTTCTCACAGACCATGTATAGGATTCTGTGTAAAATCTTGGGTTTATAAATAGAGCATGTAATTGATAACTATTTTGAGTTTGGTTTATTTCATTCAACATGCTAATCTCATACACATCTGTTCTCTAGCAAATGGCATGGTTGACATCAGAATCCTAAAGTGATAGTGACACTTACAAGTTTGTGCCCTTCCAATTAACAATTGATAAGATGTAGCTGAATCTTAGATGCTCTTTGAGAAGCAACTGGATAAAGAAATTAAGACAAAATGTCCATTGCTGTATACAGTTTCACACAAATGATATTTATAAAAGTCAGACAGCAAAGGAGAGAACAGACCCTTGGTTTATGAAAGCTGAGATTGGATGAACCAGGAAGATTATTATTATTATTTTTTTTGAGACAAGGTTTCTCTGTAGCTTTGGTGCCTGTCCTGAAACTAGCCCCTGTAGACCAGGCTGGCCTCAAACTCTCAGAGATCCGCCTGCCTCTGCATCACGATTGCTGGCATTAAAGGCATGTGCCACCACCACCGGCTAGATTATCTTCATTGGGTATTAATTTCAATTAGTCCAGATGGAAACCTTCCTTGGATCTACTGTTCAACACTATGGTTAGTGTCACCAAATCAGGGGGACCATGTTAAACATTTAAAAGCCTATTGATTTTGTAGATTTTTCACTCAGTGATTAATCAAAATAAAATAACAGACACAATGGGATGATGACCCCACAGAGTTTATTAGAATTGCTTGCTTTCAGGACACATCTTATAAGTGAACAGAACATTGGAAATAGCACATAATATTCTGGGTATAACTCCGAAGGAAATACAGTTGAGAATAGAACAGGTTGAATCAAGTTTTATTTTTGGCAAAGGGTTTTCTTAAGTTATTTGGTGAGAGATATAAAGATCCTAGCTCAGAATTTAAACTGGTACCCAGATTTTCCTATCAGCCCCCATGAAGACAGCACAAGATGCATGATCTCTGGAGATGTGGAGTGAGAAGATGAGGGACGCCATCCTTCACCATATTTCTCATACTTAAGTTAGATTTTACATTCATCAGCTTTCCTTGTGAGAACATGAAGGTGGTCTGCGAAGGTTCAGATGTGGCTTTGTGCATCTAGGGCAAGACACGTATCCCCAGAGCATGGCTGTGCAGACATTCCTTAGGGGAGCTGGTCACTAGCAGCAGGGCTGGCAGCAGGGTGTGCAGCAGCTGATGGTGACACAGGTTGGTTTAAGAGAGGTGGTCTTGCAGCTGCAGGTTTCACAGCATGTTGGTTGGCAGCAGAGCTGGAGCAAGCAGGGCTGGCAGCAGGAGGGCACACAGCAGCAGGGCTGGCAGCAGGTGGGCACACAGCAGCAGGGCTGGCAGCAGGTGGGCACACAGCAGCAGGGCTGGCAGCAGGGTGTGCTGCAGCAGATGTTCACACAGGTTGGCTTGCAACAGGTGGTCTTGCAGCAGGTGTTTTCACAGCAGGTGGGCACACAGCAGAGTATGCTGCAACTTGGGGGACAGCAAGGCTGACAGCAGATGGACTCGGGGCAGCTGGATTCACAGCAGCAGGGCTGGCAGCAGGTGGTTTTGCAGCAGGTGGTCTTGCAGCAACATGGCTCACAGCAAGGTGGGCAGCGGCAGAGGGCCATGGTATCAGGTGTGGAGGGTTTTACTCTGTTCATAGGAGAGTTTTCAACAGTGTAGCAAGTTCTTCCAGTCAGGCCCCTTTATACCATGGGTCTCCAAGGTTTGAGCCAATTAGAAAGACTCTTCCTCTTTGTTCACCATTTCCATATTTAATTTGTGTTCACGAAGACGGAAATTCTCACCTCATGCTCTGAATCATTTGGAAGCATCCTTTTCTTATTTGGGGATAGCCTACTTGAACTCTTTCCAATAACTCAGGTGCTTATCCTGTCTGCTTTGTTGCAGCTCTAGTCGTCATCTGGTCGTTGGTAGCTCCTGCTCTATGGGAAGGTCAAGATTCCTTCATTCTTACAACTTTCTTCTGCCATCTGTGCTTAGATTTACAAATGTCTCCGGGCATGAGTGTGCTGTATTCTGTAAGATGGACTCCACACCTATTTTCCTGTCTGTTTGCTTCCTAAGCTCTATTCCAAACTGTTACAGATGTGTGTCAATCTCTGTATAAAATCCTATCCCTGTGTATCTGGGGCTCATTAAAGGGGTTTGAGATAAGTGTGTCCAGAATGGTGTTTTTCATAGCAGTGTAGAGCCAGAACTGGTTGGTATAAAAAGAAACAGCACATTAGGAATAAGGCTGACCAAGGTGCTGAGAATACATAACGATTAAAGGCCCAGCACCAAGAAAGACTTTAATACCACTACATGTCAAGCTCAGAGGACATTGAAGATGAATGACAGAAAGTGTGGAGGCCCCAAAATGTGCGCCAATTCCACGTTGTCTGAAGGTCAGAGAGTTTGAATTTGCTCAAAGTTGGTGAAAATTGTGGCTACACACCCTGACCTAAGGTGTGATTACCTGGTATTGTGGACATTAAGACGGCTCATAGAGGTAGAGCCACTTCACCCTGACCTAAGGTGTGATTACCTGGTATTGTGGACATTAAGATGGCTCATAGAGGTAGAGCCACTTCACCCTGACCTAAGGTGTGATTACCTGGTATTGTGGACATTAAGATGGCTCATAGAGGTAGAGTCACTTCACCCTGACCTAAGGTGTGATTACCTGGTATTGTGGACATTAAGACGGCTCATAGCGGTAGAGTCACTTCACCCTGACCAATGGTCAGAGAATTCAAACATACTTTTGCTCCTTATTTTGAAAGATGAGATTTGACCTAGGAAGCAGCTACCTTCAGGATACTTGGTCTAGGGTGGGTTCACTTTCTAAACAATAGAAAGTTTTTCTCAAGAAATAACAACTTGATGTCTCAAGCAATGGGGCAAGAAACTGTTCTTGTTGTCCTTTGTATCATGTTAAAGCAGTCTTTTGCCTATTTTCTCATTTGGTGTTTGGATATAAAAGTGTATAGAAAATTCAACATGGGTGAACTCAACTCAGAAGTCAAAATGAAGAATTCAGTATTTACCAAGTTGTCTTCCCATTACCTTCCCGTGTCTCTGTAATTTTTTCTTATCTCTGTTCCTCCTAGCTAACTTTTCTAATCCTTACATCCCTACCCTGGAAAGTGTGAACCCACCATGACTAGGATAGCGGCAGTAGTTACTCCAAAAAAGTCACTCCCAACATGTAAGATATAAAGGATAGGAAGAAAGGCCATAAAATATTATTCTTTAAGTGTAGCGGCGTAAATGAATGCAGACAGATTGTAAAAAATATACACAGCTTTAATGGGGAAGTAGACTTACAGTACCATGGTTCCAGCGGACAGGAAGCAGAAGGGAAGGGTTGGGCGCATGCCGGGCGGATTTATAGGTAAACATTAGCCCGAGGCGAACCCGCCCCCAATGGGCTGGGCTTAACCCTACATTTAAGTCTCAAGGCAGCCATTGATCTTGTAAACTCACAGCAGCAGTAGTTACTTTCACTGAACCTGCACAAGACTGGCACTATCAACAATCAATGATAGATGGGGGAGGGGCTCAAAAGACCCAATGCTTTATTGCTGAATTCTTGGCTTTGGAAAAATTCTGGGAGAGAAAGAGTCATTGTCTTTAGTTATGTGCTCGATTCTGAGCCCATCAGGCTCCAGTAGATAACACCAAACTCAGAGTCACATGGATACCCTTAGGTAAACTCTTTGGGGCACACATCAAAACAAATACAAATGAGGATGGATAAGAGGTTTGTGTGAGGGGCTGGGTAGACATGGGTGGATGTGAAATAAGGGAAAGTAGAGGATGAGAATAATCAGCATGTGTTTTATATATGTTTGAAAATGTCAGAGAACAAATTTAATAATAATAATAATAATGCTCAAAAAGTTTTTAAAAAGGGAACACAGAGCTTCTGTTAAGGGTCTGCGCCTCATAGCAGCACACTAATGTTTTGTGTTTGTTCATGTTTCTTCTGAGACTTCATTCATTATAGCATCCTGCCTTTGTCTCTTTTCACTTATAGAGGCTTTAAGGTCAAAGAAAAGGCTGTGTCAGCTAAACTCACTGAAGAGAAGCTGGGGAAGTGTGCCAGTCCCTGGTCTTTGGGAAGCTACTCTACTGACAGAGACATTCAGACTCTCAAAGGCATCATAGATGAAGCTCTCAGTTGATGAAGAATGTTCTTTTGGAGCTGGAATGATGGCTCAGTTGTTAAGAGCACTCTCTCGCAGAGATCCCAGATTCAGATCTCAGTACTTATATGGCAGCTCACAACTGTCTGTAGTTCATGTTCTAGGTTGTCAGATGCCCACTTCTGGCCTCTGTGGGAACTGCACTCATATGGTGCATATAATACTTGTAGGCAAAATTTCATGCATTTGTATAGTTATTAATAGATCTTTGATGTGTATGGCAGATAAACTCATAACTGTTTTTAAAACATGCTATGAAGGGATAAAATAAAAGGGTTTCTATTCTCTGAAATGAAACCAGATCTTCTTATCCCTCTGGGAGTCATGGAAAAAGCTGAGAAACCACAAGCCATGGCCTTTATACTTGACCAGAGTACGGGAAGGGAGAAGTGGCAGATGAAGCAACATTTAATATAAATAAAGGATGAGAGAATCACATGGGGCAAGGGGAGACATAGGAGGATTTTAGATAATGAATGCAAACATCTTCCTTTAACTATTCAGAGTGGGAATCCAAAACTGGTGAACTTCCTATTCCTTCACCTCTCCTCTGACCTGGCTTGAGTCTGAGTTGAAAGCTGACTGGCTGGTGGTGATGCTGTAAGGCAGGAACTCACTAGGGAGATGTAAAATGGGATGCAATTAAACTTGCGGTGGACTCCAGAGTAGCATAGTGTCTTGTAGAGCAGGAACCCTTTTTATACAGCTTCCTGCTGTCCTCTGTTTCCTAATAGTCAAATTCCTAAAATCCTTCTTGGCTGGCTAGAAAAGTGCCATGTATAAAACTTGAACTCTGGGTTCCAGGAAAAGACTTTTTCAGGGTTTTGTGGGTGTTTTAAATGGTAAAAAATTTTCACTAAGTCAAAAATCTCACATGAAAACAGCACATCCAGGTGCCCAAGGCAGAAATGAAGACTTCAGATTCCCTTTAAGGGTACAACTTCTAAGTAGCACAAGTACCAAGCTGTGCATCACCATGCCTTTAATCCGAGTACTTGGGAGGCAGAGGAGGCAAACATCTGTGAGTTCAAGGCCAGGGTGACTTACAGAGAAAGTTCTAGGACAGTCTGGGTTACATTGACAGATTCTCTTTTTGTTTTTTTGCTTTAAAAAGAGAATGGCTCAAGTAGCCGCAAAGTCATTTTGTGTAAAGGCAACTTGTGGAAAACAGTAGCTCAGACATTAGGAGAGCAGGCACTGGTGCTGTGATGGGAAGGAATGCCATTTCTCTACAGATAATTGATTGATGAGGCATGGAATTTTAGAGCCCAGGGATTCACACTTAGCCAAGCCTTCTCCACTGCAACACAGCAGAGGGACATTGTTCCTTCATTATCTGCATTATTTTTCACTGATGGCATGAGATATCTCTAAACACTGGAATATTATTCGTATAATGCTGACAGTATTAGAATATTGTCTATTTAGTTTCAGAAAAAGTAGATATCCAAAGGTGTTGACACGTATATGGAGAAATTGGGACTCTTCAAACTTTAAAAAAAAACAACACAACTTATTTATTATATTTTATGTACATGAGCATTTTGCCTGCATGTATGTATTACACCACACGCTTAGGGATGTCGGAAGAGGGCATTGGATGCCTATAACCAGAATTACAGGTGGCTGTGAGCTGCTGTGTGGATGCTGGGAAGTGAACCAAGGTTTCTTCTCGAGCGATTCGTGCTCTTCAACATGGCGTCATCCCTCTAGCCCCGGTACTAGGAATTCCACACAGCAGAAGGGATAAAAAGAAGAATATAGATGTATAGAAATGTACAAGGACTTCTCAAAAAATAAATGTAGAGATACTTTAGGACTCAGTAGCCATATCTCCGGATATTTGTTCATGCTAATTGAAATCAGAGTGCCCTTTCAATTTAAATATTTATTTTAAATCGTGTCCTTTTATTGAATGTAGGAGGAAATCCACAAAGTCCTTTAAGTATGAAATGGACTCGTGTTCTTTGATGATATTTGCTCTTCCATAGCCCTTCCCCTGATAAGTTGCTCTCTTTCTCACAGACTATCTATTGGATTTGAAGTTCTGTGTAAAATCTTGGTTTTGCAAATGAGAGCACATGATTGATAATTATTTTGAGTTTCATTCAACATGCTAATCTCATATGCAGCTGTTCTCTAGAAAATGACATGGTTGAAATCGCAATCCTAAAGTGATACCGACACTTGCAAGTTTGTGCCCTTCCAATTAACAATTGAAAAGAGGTAGCTGAATCTTAGATGCTATTTGACAAGTAAATGGATGAAGAAACTAAGACAAACGTCCATTGCTATATATGATTCCACACAAATAATGTTCATAAAAATCAGACAGCAAAGGAGAGAATAGACCCTTGGTTTATGGACGCTGAGACTGGTGAACCAGAAAGATGGTCAGCATTGGGTATTAAATTCCAATTAATCCAGATAGAAACCTTCCATGGATCTATTGTTCAACATTATACTTAGTGTCACTGATGTAGAGGGACCATGACAAACATTTAGAAGTCTATTAATTTGTGGATTTTTCACTAAGTGATTGATCAAAATAAATTGACAGACACTATAAAGTGATGATAACACAGAGTTTATTAATATTGCTTGCTTCAATGAACACATTTTATAAGTGAACAGAAAGAAGAAAATAGCACGTACAAATCTGGAGTGACTCAGAAGAAAATACAGTTAATAAATACCTGGTCAAATCAAGTTTCATTTTGGCATAGTGTTTTCTTAAGTTATTTGGTGAGAGATAAAAAGATCCTAGCTCAGAATTTAAACTGATATCTGACTTTCCACATCAGCCCCCATGAAGATGTCACAAGATGCATAATCTCTGGAGATGAGGGGAGAGAGGTGTGAGGGACACCATCCTTCCTCACAGCATTTCCCACACTTAAGTTAGATTTTACATTTGCCAGGTTTCCTGGTGAGAACATGAAGGGGGTCAGCAAAGGTTAAGGTGTGACTTTGTGAACCTAGGGCCCATCAACTCTCCGGAGAGCATGGCTGTGCAGACATTCCTTAGGGGAGCTGGTCAGCAGCAGCAGGGTTGGCAGCAGGGTGTGCTGCAGCTGATGGTCACACAGGTTGGCTTGCAGCAAGTGGTATCACAGCAGGTGCTTTCACAGCAGGTGGGTACACAACAGCAGGACTGGCAGCAGCAGGTGGGCACACAACAGCAGGGCAGGCAGCAGGTGGGCACGCAGCAGCAGGGTTGGCAGCAGGTGGGCACACAGCAGCAGGGTGGGCAGGAGCAGGGCTGGCAGCGGCAGGGTTGGCAGCAGGTGGGCACGCAGCAGATGGTCACACAGGTTGGCTTGCAACAGGTGTTTTCACAGCAGGTGCTTTCACAGCAGGTGGGCACACAACAGCAGGGCTGGCAGCAGGGTATGCTGCAGCAACATGGGGGACAGCAAGGCTGGCAGCAGATGGACTCAGGGCAGCTGGATTCACAGCAGCAGGGCTGGCAGCAGGTGGTTTTGCAGCAGGTGGTCTTGCAGCAACATGGCTCACAGCAAGGTGGGCAGCAACAGAGGGCCATGGTAGCAGGTGTGAGGGTTTTACTCTGTTCACAGGTGAGTTTTCAACAGTGTAGCAAGTTCTTATAGTCAATCCCTTTTATACCATGGGCCTCCAGGGTTTGTGCCAATCAGAAATACTCTTCCTCTTTGTTTATCATTTCTATATTTAATTTGTGTTCATGAAGAAGGAAATTCTCACCTCATGCTCTGAATCATTTGAAAGTGTTCACTTCTTATTTGGGGATAGCTTGTTTGAATACTTTTCAGTATCTCAAGGGTTCATCCCATTTGCCTTGTTCTAACTCTAATTGTTATCTGGTCTTTGGTAGCTCCTGCTCTATGGGCAGGTCAAGATTTCTTTGTTCTTACAACTTTCTTCTGCTATCTGCACTTAGATTTATAAATGTCCCTGGGCATGAGTGTGCTGTATTCAGAATGATGGACTCAACACCCAGTTCCCTTTCTGTTTGCCCCAAAAGCCCAATTCCAAAATGTCCCTGTTGTGTGTCAATCTCTGTATAAATTCCTATATCTGTTCATTGAGGATTCATTAAATGTGGTTAGAGATACGTTTCATTGCTGAGTAAAACCTGTTCTAATGGGGATAAAAAGGAACAGCCCATTAGGGAAGAGGAGGTATCAGTGGAGATATGGGTGACCATCAGTCCTGAATGACTGTCTTCTCCTAGGAGCTCATGGGGGAGGAAGTGCTTACATTCAGACAAAGGAGGCCGAGCAGGTGATTCCAATATACATCTTGCTGTCTGCAGGGGCTAATGACCTTAGACTGGTGATCTACTGTTTTCCCTCCACCATCCTGGATCTCTTTACTTTTATCCCAATTCCTGTCTGTTTGGTTGTTCCCTTTCATTTTCCTCTCTTATCTATCTCTTTTCTGTCCATTCAGTGTAAGAATCCTGATTATTTAGGACATACATAATTTATTACCCAATTAATCTGTGGGGAAATACAATGCGCATCTTGCTCTCTTTGTCTTCCTCCCCCACTCTTTTCAGTCTACTATTCATACTAAAAATACATGTATAATTGATTTCCATTTTGGACAATAAAAGGTGAACATAGTATTATTAAAGAATAATTACAAACCATTTCATTACACTCATCCTCAAAGATGGTTCTCACTGTCTTGAAGGGTCAGTCTTCCAACCTTGGCATCACTTTTAACATCTTTGCAAGTCAAAATCAGTCTGTGTCTTTGATGCTAGGATCCTCACCATCATGACCTCCAGTTTGCGCAATGTTTTTGTGTAATCGTCCCCTAAATTATTTGACACTGTTCACTGATTGGAATCTTTCTCCAAGAAAACAAATTGTTTACTGTTTTGGACTATTTAAAACAATGTTGCTACAATTGTTTCTGTTTAAAACACTAAGGCTGGATGTCCACAGAAACTTGGAAGCTTGTTTATCATGAAATGCTGGCACTCTCTATTATAGGAGCCTAGTACTTCTTTTACTAGATTTATTCTTGGGTTGTTTCTGTTTTATGTGTTTTTGTTTTCCTTGTTTTTCTTTTCATTCTTTTTTTGTTTTCGAGATAGGGTTTCTATGTGTAGTCCTGACTGTTCTGGAACTCACTCTGTAGAACAGGCTGGACTCAAACTCATAGAGATCCACCTGCTTCGCCTCCCTATTGCTTGGATTAAGGTGTGCACCACACTGCTGGCTGCACTATGTATTTCAATTTAAAACCTTCATTTTTGTGTCCTATAACATACAGAAATTGATTAATTTGTACTAGTGTACACTGATTTTACATAACAGTGCATTTGATCACGACATTGTCATGAACGTATGTAATACAGTTTGATCAAATTCACTCACCATCACCCTCTCTGATGTCCCCCGTGGCTTCTTCCTAATTCTCTTTCTCTTCCAAAATTGTCTTATTGCTACTTCCATGTCCCCACCTCTCCTAAGATGAGGAAAACATGCATGACATTTGTCTTTGGAATCCTACTTACTTCATTTAATAAGATTTTCAAACTTCATCTGATTTCTGGCATGTGATATCATTTATTCTTCATCATATATATCCATCCACTGACAGACAGGCAGATTGGTTTATTCTTGTATGTACTGTGGAATAGTCATGTGGTAGTTCTATATTTAGTTGTTTTTTTTTAGATCCTACAAGCTAATTTCCATACAGACTTTGCTAATTTCCATTCCCATTAACAGCATGTAAAGGTTTTCTTTCCTTCTGGATCCTCACCAGCACTTGTGTTTGTTGGTTTTCTTGATGACAGCCCTTCCTGAGGGGAGTGAGGTAGAATTTCAAGGATGCTTTGATTTGTATTTCCTGGTGACTTGTGATGTTGAACATTGTTTTTTATGTATTCTTTTAGTCATTTGTACTCCTCGTTTTTTTAAAAAAAAGTCTTCAAATAATTCGACAATTTACAGATTGTATTTTCCTTTGATTTTGACTTTTAAATTTGTGTGTGTGTGTACATATTCTCTCCATGTGGTCAAGTATCTGACTCCTGCAACTGTTGGATCAGGGAGGTTGCTCTTCTTCATAGCTGATCTCTTCCTGCACTTAGATAGTAAGTTCATTGGGGGATGGGAATAATGCTATGGCACCCACAGTGATGAACTAAATGTTTGGCTTCTAGTCTGAATCTGCATTAGTCTAGGCTTCTGTCCCTGTAAGAGTCTCTCCTCTCTTGTCTCTATGCGAAGAAACATTTAGTTTTGGCAGAGGTAAAAAGTGGCGAGATGTGCTGGGCAAATCAGCTTCATTCAAAGGATGAGGGTTCTTTGAGGACAGGGGACAGTGCAAGGATGTCAACAGCCAGTGCAGTGCTTTCCTTGAACTTTTTCAGAGCGAAGGTCATGCCAGTGTCTATGCCTTCCACCCACATATAAGATTAGTTCCATCTGGGATAGATGTAGTATAGGTCATGATGACACTGTCAGGTAGAAATCGTATTAGGACAAGGTATTCCAATGAGATAGTAATGAATCTTGGGGTTAATAGCAGGTTAGTATAGAACTGAAACCTGTTTTACCTGGTTTCAGACTGTCTGTGTGGCTTCCTAAGAAGGTAATATGTCTGAAAGAGAACTCTGAATAAAAGGCTATTTCTCAATTCTACCTGTGACATTACTTTACTAGTATACATAAGAAACACCATTACTGGGGCTGTGTGCTTTAGCACCTGAAGATTGAAAATCAATAACTTAAATTATCCCTGGATAGTTGAACCTAAGAGCAATACATATATAGGAATAAAGCCTAATTTACATGGACCACTTGAAAGAATGAATGATTTCAAGATTAATAGAGTGTACAAAATGTTATTTGAGGACTTCAAAAAATAAATGTGTATTACTCAAAATGTATGGAGTTGGAAAGACTTACCTATTCTTATTGATGGTACCTACCTTCTCAAAAGACAGAGGAGGGACAACTTTGCTTGTTTTTCCAGATCATCTGGAAAATATTGAGTAAATTGCTTATGTATTATTTCCAACAGTTGACTTACTAAATATTGACATAGGGTGGGGCTATTTAACATTTCCTGTGAGAGGACCTTCTATTTATAGCTCTTAGAAGGCTGATAATTTTATAAGTAGGCAACGTAAAGGCAAATTTTTCTCTTTTCCTTGTGAAGATATAGTGGAGAAACAATATTTTTTATCAAAACCTACAAGAGGCCATCATTTAGGCAAGAGAGAAGGCAAAGGAATGTCAGACTGTAGAGAACCCATTGACTAAATCACCTTAGACAGCTTAGATCTGTGACCATTCTCCATTTTCCAGATTTCTTTTAACAACAAATACAGGAAAATTAAAAAAGCTGGTGGATTCTTCAATATGTTGAGCATCTAGTTGCTCCTGTTCCAGATGTTCTAAGGCCTGCAGTTTCTCTGTTGTTCAAGGCCATTGCACAAACCATACAGGTTTGTCAATCAACCATTTTTAAGGTAGGGTTCTTGGTGCTTTTTGAAAGATCAGCAGTTGTTGTGCCTTGTTCTTATACACTCTGTCAATAATCAATGATAGATGGATAAGGGACTCATAAGACCCAATGCTTTATTGCTGAACTCTTGGATATGGATAAATTCTGGAAGGGGAAAAGTCATTGTTTTTATTTATGTGCTCATTGCTGAGCTCAACAGGCTCCAGTTGATAATTCCAAACACATGGTCACAAGGATAGCCCTGGATAACTCTTTGGGCCAGACACCAAAACAAATAAAAATGAGAATGAAGAAGAGATTTGTATGAAGGGGTTGGGTAGACATGGGTGACAGTGAAATAAGGGAAAAGAGAGTGTGAGAGTAATCAGCATGAATTTTATATGTTTAAAATGTTAGAGAAGTTTAATTAAATAAAAATTATATTAATAATAAAATTTCTCAAAAAGTAAAAAAGGCAACATACCTTTTCTATTAAGAGTCTGTGCTTCATAGTAGCACACTAATATTTTGCATATGTTAATATTTCTTCTGAGCACTTACATACTATAGCATTCTGCCTTTGGTTTCTTTTCACTTTTTTAAGGTTAAAGAAAAAGATTTGCCAGCTAAACTCACTAAAGAGAAGCTCCCTGGTCTTTGGGAAGAACATCTAGTTATTCTACTGACAGAGACATCCAGACTCTCAAAGTCATAAAAGATGAAGCTCTAAGTTGATAAAGAATGTTCTTTTGGAGCTGGTGTGATGGCTCAGTTGTTAAGAGCACTCTCTTGCAGAAAGCCCAGGTTCAGATCTCAGCCCTTATATGGTGACTGTCAACTGTCTGTAACTCATGTTCTAGGTGATCAGATGCCCCTTCTGCCCTCTGTGGGCACTGCACTTGTATGGTACATATAATATTTGTAGGCAAAATTTCATATATTTATATATTCATAAATCTTTGATGTGTATGGCAGATAAACTCATAACTATCATTCAAGCATGTCATGAAGGGATAAAATAAAAGGGTTTCCATTCTCGGTCACTAAAACAGTTCTTCCTATTTTTATGGCAACCATGGAAAAAGCTGAGATACCCCTAAGCCATGGCTCTCATACTTGGCCAGAGTATGAAAATTGAGGAGTGACACATAAGCAAAATTTTATATAAATAAATTATGAGAGGATTTCCTGTGAGTCAGGGGAGACAGAAGAGCATTTTAGATAATAAATAAGAGGATCTTCCTTGAACTATTCAGAGTTGTGATGCCGTACTGGTGGACTTCCTATTCCTTTATCTCTCGTGTGACCTGGCTTGAGTCTGGGTTCAAAGCTAGTTGGCTGTTGTTGATCCCATCTGGTAGTAATTCACTAGAGAATTTTAGAGCCTAGGGAGCCATACTAAGACAGTACCTTGTGCAGTACAGCACAACAGAAGGACATTGCTCCTTTGTTGTCTCTGCTATTTTTCCCTGGTGGCATGAGGTATCTCCAAACACTGAAATATTATTTGTATAATGTTGGCAGTATTAGAATGTTGTCTATTTTGTTTCAGAAAAAGTAGAGATCAAAAGTGTTGACAAATATGTTCAGAAATTGGGGCTCTTCAACCATTAAAAAATTCAAATGATTTATTTATTATATTTTATGTATATGAGTGTTTTTCCTGCAGGTATGAATGTATACCACCTGCCCAAGGAATTGGCAGAAGAGAGCATGGTAAACTTGGAACAAGAATTACAGGTGGTTGGGTGTGTGTATTATAAGGATACTGAGAAATGAAACAAGGTTTGTTCTCAAGACCAATTTGTGTTCTTAAGCACGGTGCCATCCCTGTAGCCCCAGAAATTGGAACTCTTGCACAGTAGGAGGAATAAGAAGAAGAACAGCAGGTATACAGAAATTTGCAGACTCCTCAAAAAATAAAAGTAAATGTACTTTATTACTCAGTAGCCATATCTAAGGATGTTTGTTCAAGTTAATTGGCATAAAAATCTTCTTTTAATTTAAATTTCTATTTATATTTGTACCCATTTATTGAATGTTGTGAGGGAATACATAAAGTGCTTTAAGTATGTCATGGACTCATGTTTTTTGATGATATTTGCTCTTCTATAGCTTCTCCTCTGACTAGTTGCCCACTTTCTCACACACAATCTATAGAATTTGAGATTTCTGTGCAAAAGTTTGGGTTTACAAATGAAAGCACTGGCTTGATAATTTTTTGTGTGTTTTGTTTATCTCATTCAACTTTACAATCTCATATGCAGCCTTTTTCTAGCAAAGAACATGATTAAAAGCAGAATTCTAAAGGGATATTTACACACCCAAGTTTATGCCAATCCCATTAACAATTGATAAGATGTGACTGAAAATTAGGTGCTTTTTGTAAAGTAAATACAGAAATAAAATGTGACAGGGATGTCATTGTTATATATGATTCCACCTAAATGATGTTTATAAAGGTCAGACAGCAAAGGAAAGAACAGACCCTTGATTTACAGGAGCTGAGGACGGAAGAAGTAGGAAGACGGTAATCATTGGGTATGAAATTTCAGATTATAAATGTAATTTATAACAAATAAATTATATTATTCATTTTATAGAAAAATTCCATGGATCTATTGCTCAACACCATGCTTAGTGCCACTGATACAGGGAGACCACAATGCGCATTTAAAATTCTATTCATTATGGATATTTTTCACTTAGTGATTTATTAAAGTAAAATGAAAGACAGTATGAAGTGACGATAGCCAAAAATTTATTAAAATTGCTTTCTTCCAGGGACACATCTCATAAGTGAGCAGAAAGGAGAAAAGAGCACATACAAATCTCAGGGTAATTCAGAAGAAAATACATTTGAGAAGATAACAGGTAAAATAAAGTTTGATTTTGGGGAAAATTATTTGGTGAGTGATACAGAGATCTTGGCTCAGAATTTAAACTGATACCAGACCTTCACGTCAGTCTTCCCCACAAGGAAGATGTCACAAGATCCATAATCTCTGGAGATGAGAGGAGTGAGGGTGAAAGATGCCATCCTCGGGTTTCCTGGTGAGCTCATGAAGGGGGTCAGCAAAGGTTCACATGTGGCTCTTGCATGTAGGGCATTTCTGCTCTCCCCAGAGCATGGCTGTGCAGATGTTCCTTAGGGGAGCTGGTCAGCAGCAGCAGGGCTGGCAGCCGGGTGTGCAGCAGCTGATGGTGACACAGGTTGGTTTAAGGGAGGTGGTCTTGCAGCTGCTGGTTTCACAGCATGTAGGTTGGCAGCAGAGCTGGAGCAAGCAGGGCTGGCAGCAGGAGGGCACACAGCAGCAGGGCTGGCAGCAGGAGGGCACACAGCAGCAGGGCTGGCAGCAGGAGGGCACACAGCAGCAGGGCTGGCAGCAGCAGGTGGGCACACAGCAGCAGGGCTGGCAGCAGCTGGGCACACAGCAGCAGGGCTGGCAGCAGGTGGGCACACAGCAGCAGGGCTGGCAGCAGGGTGTGCTGCAGCAAATGTTCACACAGGTTGGCTTGCAACAGGTGGTCTTGCTGCAGGTTTTTTCACAGCAGGTGGGCACACAGCAGCAGGGCTGGCAGCAGCTAGGCACACAGCAGCTGGGCTCACAGCAGCAGGGCTTGCAGCATGGTGTGCTGCAGCAACATGGGGGACAGCAAGGCTGACAGCAGATGGACTCAGGGCAGCTGGGTTCACAGCAGCAGGGCTGGCAGCAGGTGGTCTTGCAGCAGGTGGTCTTGCAGCAGCATGGCTCACAGCAAGGTGGGCAGCAACAGAGGGCCATGGTATCAGGTGTAGGGGGTTTTACTCTGTTCACAGGTGAGTTTTCAAAAGTATAGGAAGGTTTTTCCAGCAGGATCTTTTATACCATGGGCCTCCAATGTTTGGGCCAATCAAAAAGACTCTTCCTCTTTGTTCACCATTTCCATATTTAATTTCTGTTCATGAAGAAGGAAATGTTCTACATCATTTGAAAGCATTCATTTCTTATTTTGGGATAGCTTACTTGAACTCTTTCCAATAACTCGGTGGTTGATCCCATCATCTTTGTTCTAACTCTAATTGTTATCTGGTCCTTTGGTAGCTCATGCTCTATGGGAAAGTCAAGATTCCTTTGTTCTTAAAACTTTCTTATGCTATCTGTGCTTAGATTTATAAATATCTCTGGGTATGAGTGTTCTGTAGTCTCAACTGTAGACTCAACACCTAGTTTCCTGTCTGTTTGCCCTCAAAGCCCAATTCCAAACTGTTCCAGGTAGGTGTCAATCACTGTATGAATTGCTTATACCTTGTATCTGGGGTTCACTAAAGGTAGTTTGAGGTAAGGGTGTCTGGAATGCTGTTTCAGAGCAGAGTAGAACCAACACTGGTGGCTATAAAAGGACACAGCACATCAGGAATAAGGAGGCACCAGCGGAGATGTGGGTGGTCATCAGTCCTGAATGACTGTCTACACATAGGATCTTATAGAAAGGAAGCACCTAGTGCAGAAATAGGAGAGTGAGTGGCTGACTCCAGTGCACACCTGGCTGTCAGCAAGGGCAGTGACCTTAGACTGGTGATCTCCTGATTTCTCTCCATCTGCCTGGATCTTTACTTTTATCCCCATCCCTCTCTGTCTGGTCTTTCTCCTTCATTGTCTTCTCTACTCTACTTCTTTTCTTTCCATTCAGAGAAAGCATCATTATTATTTGAGATGTATCTAATTTATTACCTAATTCATCTGTGGGGAATAAGATGTGCATCTCTCTCTCTCTCTCCTTCTCTCTCTCTAGTATGCTAAAAATACATAGATAATAAATTTTTGATTTGTGAGAATAAAAGGTGAACACTGCATAGCATTATTAAAGAAATGAAAATTAACTCTGGTCCTTACAAACCATCTTATATCATTCAACCTCAAAAGCTGTTTCTCACTGTCTTAGAGGGTCAGTCTTCCAACCTTGGCATCACTTTTAACATCTTTGCAAATCAAAATTAGTCTGTGTCCTTGATGATAGAATGACTGTGGCAATCCTCACCATCATTTCCTCTAGTTTGTTCATTCTCATTTTTGTGTAATTGTTCATTAAATGAATTTGACACTGCTCATTGTTTGTAATTTTTCTCCAAGAAAACAGGTTGTTTTCAGTTTGTTATTATTCAAAACAATGCCATTACAATTGTTTCTGTTTTAAACATGAAGGCTGAACTTTCATATCCAGGTACCTGGAACCTTGTTTATCATGAATTGTGTAACTTTTCTTTTTGAAGGAGCCTAGCCATTCATTTACTAGATTTATTGTTGAATAGTTTCTTTTTTCTTTTTACTATATTTGTGGGTTTTTTTTTTTGAGACAGGGTTTCACTGGAACTCACTCTGTACACTAGGCTAATCTCAAGCTAATAGAAATCCACCTCCCTCTTCCTCTCTAGTGCTGAGATTAATGATGTGCGCCATCAACTCCTGGCTGTACTATATGGTTTTTAAATTTAAAACTTGTATTTATGTGTCTTATGACATACAGAAATTGATGGATTTGTGTTAGTGTGCATTGATTTTACAAAACAGTGCATTTGATCACGACATTATCGTGAATGCATGTAACACAGTTTGATCAAATTCACTCACCATCACCCTCTTTGATGTACCCTGTGTCCTCCTCATGATTCACTTTCTCTTCCCAAATTGTCCTATTGCTTCTTCATGTCCTCACCCCTCCTTAGATGAGGGAAACATGACCTTTGTCTTCGGAGTCCTACTTACTTTATTTAAGATGACCTCCAATTTTCATCTGTTTTCTGGCAAATGACGTAATTTATTCTTCCACGTATACACCATATCTTATTCATCCATCCATCCACTGACAGACAGGCATGTGTTGGTTCTAATTTTAGTTTTTTTAAGATCCTACAAGCTGAGGTAGGCTGCTCCAATACCCCCATTCCATCCATTGGACCAAGAAAGTTATAAGTCCCACTCTGCTGCCAAACAATCCTCTCCTCTCCCCACAACCTCAGTGAATCTCTGAAACACAGCCTGCTATTACACAGAGAGTACCAAGAGGTGAGTGACCACACGCTCAGTGGGACATCCCACTCTCTTGGCCCTCCGAACCGGGGCAAAACCCCAGGCCCCTCCCCTACATGCCTTAACTTCTCTAACCAGCCAGCAGGCAAGGTTCCTGTAGGTAGGCTGCTCCAATACCCCCATTCCATTCATTGAACCCTGAAAAGTCCCACTCTGCCTCCAAACCCTCCTATACTCCCAACAACCTCAGTGTAACTCTGAAACACAAGCTGTAACTACACAGAGAGGACCAAGAGAAGAAGAAGCACAAGCTGTGACTGCACAGAGTGGACCAAGAGAGCGAACCAAGAGAGCCGGCCAAGAGAGACCTCCATGGCTCCCTGAGTCACAGACAGTGACAGTGCAGAGCTGAAGGCGTAAGTCACAAAACAATCCTACACCAGTTCAGAACTATGGATAATAAAAGGGTATTTATTTAAGGGGAAAACTTACAGATCACTGTCCTAGACAACAGTCCTCTGGGTGAACATGAATAGAGTGTAGCAGCAGGAAGCAGGAGCCAGAAGCAAGAGAGCAGGCTTTTTATACTATAAGAGACCAAGAGACCATGCCCAGGTGACTTTTAGGGAACCTATTCTCTTTGGATGGATACCTTGCTCAGTTTAGCTATAGTAGAGAGGGCATTGGACCTTCCCCCAAAGCAATGTGTCTTACCCTCTCTGAGGAATGGATGGAGGGTGGAGTGGATGAAGGTTGGAAGGAATGGGGAGAGGGGAAGCACAGGGAACTAGTATTGGTATGTAAAATAAACAAAGATAGTTTGTTTTATTTTTTAAAAAGAAAATAAATTAAATTTTAAAAAAATTACAAGCTAATTTTCATATAGGCTGTGCTAATTTCCATCCCCATAGCTTGCCTTTCCTCTGGATACTCATCAACACTTGTTATTGTTGATTTTCTTGATGACAGCTCTTCTTGAGTGGAGTGAGATGAATTTTCAAGGAAGGTTTGATTTGCATTTCCTGCTGGCTAGTAATGTTGAACATTGTTTTTCATATATTCTTTTAGTCATTTGTACTTTTTTTTCCCTTAAAAAGTCTTCAAATAATTTGACAACTTATGGATTGTATGACCTTTTCCTTTGATTTTTACTTTTAAATTCTATTATATATGTATTCTCTAATGGATAGCTACTTGGCATCATTCCTGATCACATTGACAACTGTCCATCTGGTCAAGTGTGTGATGCCTGCAGGAGTCAGATGGGGCAGTTGCTCTTCTACACAGCTCATCTTGGCCTGTACTTAAATAATAAATTTATTGGGTGATGGATATAGTGCTATAGTATCCACAGTGATGAACTAAATGGTTGGCTTCTAGCCTGAATCTCCATTAGTGCAGGCTTCTGTCCCTGTAAGAGTCTCTGCTGTCTTGTCTCTGTGTGAAGAAAGGTTTAATTTTTGGCAGAAGTAAGGAAGAGCAAGATGCGATGGGCAAATCAGCTTCCCATTCAAAGGATGAGGGTTCTTTGAGGGTAGGGGACAGTGCCAGAATGTAAACAGCTAGTATAATGTTTTCCTTGAACTTTTTTGGAGAGATGGTCATGCCAATGTCTCTGGTTGGCATGTTATGCCTTCCACCCTCCTATAATATGATTCCATCTAGGATAGATGCAGTCTATGACAAGATGACACTTTTATGGAGGAATTGCTCTACAGAATGTATTTCAATGAGATGGTAATGAATCTGGGGGTGAACAGCAGGTCAGCATAGAAATGGAACCTGTTCTGCCTGGTCCCAGGCTGTCTTGTCTGTCTGCCTAGTCAGGAGATATGTCTGAAACAGAACTCTGTCAAAAACATTTTTTTCCTCAATGCTACCTGTAGCATCCCTTTACTATTATACATCAGAAACACCATCAAGTGTCTGAAGATTAAAAATCAATAGCTTAGATTATTTCCAAAAAGTTGTACTGAACAGCAATGTACATTGTAGTAAAGCCAAATTTACAAGGACAACATGAAAGAATAATTGACTTCAAGATTAGTAGAGTGTACAACACTTTAATTGGGGAATTTGAAAAATAATTTTGTATCACCCAAAATGTACTTAGGTAGTCCAAAACAGATATACAGAGTTGGAGAGACATACCTGTACTTGTTGATGATACCTACCTGAGCATAAGACAGAGGAGGAACAACTTTGATTAGTCCTACAGATATTCAGGAAAGAATGAGAAAATTGGTTACATATCATTTCCAATAGCTAACTTACTAAATATTGGCTATTTAGCATTCCTTGTGGGAGAATATTCCATTTGTATCTCTTAAAGTGCTGATAATTATTATAAGTAGGCACTGTGAAGGCAAATTTTTCTGTCTTTTTCTCATAAAGGTACAGTGAAGAAGCAATCTTTTAAATTAATAACTGTAAGAGGCCATCCTTTAGGTAATAGAGAAGGCAAAGAAATGCCAGACTGTAGAGAACCCATTGACTGAATTACCTTATTAATAACTATAGATCTGTCACCATTCTCAATTTTCCAGATTTTTTTAAACAACAAATACAGGAGAATTCCAAGGGCTGGTGTCAAATGGGATGTACATGAATGTTCTGCCTGCATGTATGTGTGTACAGCACATACCCAGGGATGTCGAAGGAGGGCATTGGGTGCCTTGGAACCAGAATTGCAGGTGGTTGTGAGTTGTTATGTGGATTCTGGGAAATGAACCGAAGTTTGTACTCAAAAGCAATTTGTGCTCTTAACCACAGTGCCATCCCTGTAGCCCCAGAAGCTGGAACTCTTGCACAGCAGTAAGAAATGAAGAACAGCAGGCGTGCAGAAATTTACAAAGACTGCTCAAAACAATTAAAGTAAAGGTAGTTTATGACCCAGTAGCCATATCTCAGGATATTTGTTCAAGTTAATTGGAATCAGAATCTTCTTTTAATTTAAATTTTTATTTTTAATTGTGCCCATTTATTGAATGTAGTGAGGGAATCTGTGAAATCCTGTAAGTATGTCATGGACTCATGTACTCTGATGATATCTGCTCTTCCATAGCTTCTTCCCTCACTAGTTGTCATCTTGTTCAGAGAAAATCTATAGGATTTGAATTTTCTCTGTAAAATCTTGAGTTTATAAGTGAGAACACTTGCTTGATAATTTTCTGAGTTTGGTTTATTTCATTCAACAAGATAATCTCATATGCAACCATTTTCTAGCAAATGACATGGTTGAAATTAGAATCCTAAAATGATACCCACACTTCCAAGTTTATGCTAATCCCATTAACAATTGTTAAGATGTAGCTGAATCTTAGATACTCTTTTACATGCAAATGGATGAGGAAAATATGACATGTAAGCCATTGCTACATATGACTCACCAAAACTATGTTTATAAAGCCAGATAGCAAAGGAGAGAACAGATCCTTGGTTTACGGAAGCTGAGGGTGGAAGTTCTAGGAAAGAGGCAATCACTGGTTATTAAATTTTGAATTTTGCAATATAAACCTTCCATGTATCTACTGTTCAACACTATGCTTTTGTCACTGATGCAGGGGGACCAGATGGAACATTTAAAATTCTATTGAATATGTAGATTTTTCATTAAATGACTCACCAAAATAAAATGACAGACACTATGGAATGATGATAGCACAGAGTTTATTAAAATTGATTGCTTTCAGAGACACATACCATGAGTGAGCAGAAAGAAGAAAATAGTACATAAAAATCTAGGGGTGATTCAGAAGAAAATATAGTTGATAAAATAACAGGTTAAATCAAGGTTTATTTGGGGGAAAATGTTTCCTTAAGTTATTTGGTGAAAAATGTAGAGATAGAGATCATGACTCAGAATTTAGAGTGATACCAGACATTCAATTCAGCCCCCCATGAAGATGGCACAAGATCCATAATCTCTGGATGAGGAGAGTGAGGGTGAGGGATTCCATCCTTCCTCACAGCATTTCCCACAGTTCAGTAAGATTTTACATTCCACAGGTTTTCTGGTGAGAAAATAAAGGTGGTCTTCAAATGTTAATGGGTGACTCTTGCATCTAGGGCATTTCTGCTCTCCTCAGAGCATGGCTGTGCAGATGTTCCTTAGGGGAGCTGGTCAGCAGCAGCAGGGTTGGCAGCAGGGTGTGCAGCAGCTGATGGTCACACAGGTTGGTTTAAGGGAGGTGGTCTTGCAGCTGCTGGTTTCACAGCATGTTGGTTGGCAGCAGAGCTGGAGCAAGCAGGGCTGGCAGCAGGAGGGCACACAGCAGCAGGGTTGGCAGCAGGTGGGCACGCAGCAGATGTTCACACAGGTTGGCTTGCAACAGGTGGTCTTGCTGCAAATTTTTTCACAGCAGCAGGCAGGCACACAGCAGCAGGGCTGGCAGCAGCAGGGCTTGCAGCAGAGTATGCTGCAGCAACTTGGGGGACAGCAAGGCTGGCAGCAGACGGACTTGGGGCAGCTGGATTCACAGCAGCAGGGCTGGCAGCTGGTGGTCTTGCAGCAGGTGGTCTTGCAGCAACATGGCTCACAGCAAGGTGGGCAGCAGCCGAGGGCCATGGTAGCAGGTGTGGAGGGAGGTACTCTGTTCACGGGTGAGTGTTCAACAGTGTAGCAATTTCTTCCAGTCAGGCCCTTTTATACTATGGTCCTCCAATTCTTGGGCCAATCAGAGAGACTCTTCCTCTTTGTTCACCATTTCCATGTTTAATTTGTGTTCAGGGAGAAGGACATTCTCATGTAATGCTCTGAATCATTTGAAAGCATTCATTTCTTATTTTGGGATAGCTAACTTGAACACTGTCCAATAACTCAATGGTTTATCCTATCAACTTTGTTGTAACTCCTATTGTCATCTGGTCATTTGGTAGCTTTTACTCTATGGGAAGGTCAAGATTCCTTTGTTCTTACAACTTTCTTCTGCCATCTGTGCTTAGATACATAAATGTCTCTGTGCATAAGAGTGCTGTATTCACAATGATGGACTCAACACCTAGTTCTCTGCCTGTTTTCTCATAAAGCCCAGTTCCAAACTGTCCCACGGAGGTATCAATCTCTATAAAATCTTACCCCTGTGTTTCTTGGCCTCACTAAAGGTGGTTTGAAATTAGGGTGTCTGCAATGGTGTGTTTCTTAGCAGAGTAGAACCAGAATTGGCGATTATAGAAAGTGTGCATTAGGAATAAGGAGGCATCAGTGGAGATGTGGGTGGCCATCAGTCCTGAATGACTGTCTTCTCCTGGGAACTCTTGGAGAGAAAGCACGTAGATCTAGACAAAGGAGGCTGAGTTGGTGACTCCAGTGCACACTTGGCTGTCTGCAGGGGCAATCACCTTAGACTGGTGATCTCCTGATTTCCTTCTGCTGCCTGACTCTCTTTACGTTAATCCCATCCCTCTCTGTCTGGACTTTCTCCTTCATTTTCTTTTCTACTTTACCTCTTTTCTTTCATTTTAGTGATAAAATTATGTTTATGTGAAATGTACCTAATTTATTACCTAATTTATCTATGGGGAATATGATGTGTATCTCTATCTTTCTTACTCTTTCTCTCTCATTCTAGTTTATTATTCATGCTAAAAATACAGAGATAATTAATTTCCCATTTGAGAGAATAAATGGTGAACACAACTACAGAATTATTAAAGAAATGGAAATTAACTTCGGTCCTTACAAACCATTTCATGTCACTCATCCTTGATTGCTGTTCATCACTGTCTCAGAGGGTCAGACTTCCAACATTGGCATCACTTTTAACATCATTGCAAATCAAAATATTCGTCTATGTCTTTAATCATAAGATGATTGTGACAGTCCTCACCATCACGACCCTCAGTTTCTTTATTCTCATTCCTTCGTAATATACTGGAGATGGAAGTTTCTGTCCTGTCTAATCCTGTGGCCATTCAGTTCTGAATAAACACACTGAGTCTTATATTAATTATAAACTGTCTGCTCATGCTTATTATTAACTAGCTCTCACAACTTAAATTAACCCATATCTTCTCTATGCTTAGCCATGTGCCTTGTACCTTTTCTCAGTAAGACCTTCTCATCAGCATCTGACCTGTGAGTTCAACTCTGCCTCTTTTTTTCACAGAATTCTCCTAGTGTGATAGTTCCATGTATACTTACTTCCTGGCTATTGACCAATAAGGATTTATCTAACCAATATAAGTTTAAAATATTTAAAGTGGGTCTCTGTCTCTGTCTCCTTTCATCGCCTGATGAAGGTTAATATTCAGGAGGATGCCTATATGTTTGTCTTTGGATTCACCTTCTTATTTAGCTTCTCTGGGATCGCGAATTATAGGTTCAATGTCCTTTATTTATGGCTAGAAACCAAATATGAGTGAGTACATCCCATGTTCCTCTTTTTGGGTCTGGCTTACCTCACTCAGGATAGTGTTTTCTATTTCCATCCATTTGTATGCAAAATTCAAGAAGTCCTTGTTTTTTACTGCTGAGTAGTACTCTAATATGTATATATTCCATACTTTCTTCATCCCGGACTGAATTCTCAAGGTCCAAATCAGGAGCAGAAGGAGAAAGAGCACGAGCAAGGAACTCAGGACCGTGAGGGGTGCACCCACACACTGAGACAATGTGGATGTTCTATTGGGAACCCACTAAGGCCAGCTGGCCTGGGTCTGAAAAATCACGGGATAAAACCGGACTTGCTGAACATATCGGACATTGAGAACTACTGAGATCTCAAGAACAATGGCAATGGGTTTTTGATCCTACTGCACGTACTGGCTTTGGGGGAGCCTAGGCAGTTTGGATGCTCACCTTACTAGACCTGGATGGAGGTGGGTCGTCCTTGGACTTCCCACAGGTCAGGGAACCCTGATTGCTCTTCGAGCTGATGAGGGAGGGGGACTTTGTAGGGGGAGGGGGAGCGAAATGGGAGGCGGTGGCGGTGGCGGGGAGGAGGCAGAAATCTTTAATAAATAAATAAATAAATAAATAAATAAATAAATAAAAATACACCGCACAAAAAAAATATTTAAAGTGTATAAGAGCATTATCCTACAACAATATACCACTAAATGAATTTGACCATCACTTTTTGATTGAAAATTTTCCCAAGAAAATAGGTTGTTTACAGTTTGAGACTATTCAAAACACTGCAGCTACAGTTGTTTTGTTTTAAACACTATGGGTAGACATACATACCTGGGTACCTGGAAGCTTGCTTAGCATGAAATTCTGGTACTTCTTTTGTAGGAGTCTAGTCCTTTTGTTACTATACTTATTCTTGGATAGCTTCCTTTTTTGTCCTATATGTGTTTTTGTTTGTTGGTTAGTCTTTTATTTGGTGTTTTTGAGTCAGGGTTACTCTGTGTAGTCCTGGCTATCCTGGAACTAACTCTGTAGACCAGGCTGACCTTGAACTCACCAAGATCCCCCTGCCCCTACCTCACTAGTGCTGGGATTGAAGGTGTCATCTGTCCATGTTGTCAAGTGTTTGCTGCCTGTAAGAGTTGGATTGAGGTGCTTTGTCTTCAACAAAGATGATCTTTGCCTGCATTTAGATCAAAAAAGGTTATTGGGGGACAAACACGATGCCACAGCACCCAGAGAGATGCACTCTATGGATGACTTCTAGTCTGAATCTCCTTTAGTCCAGGCTTCTGTCTCTGTAAGAGCCTCTCCTCTCTTGTTTGTGCACGAAGAAAGGTTTATTTTTTGGTAGGGGTAGGTAGGAGACAGAAATGAATGGCCACTCAGTTTCTCTTTCAGAGGATGAAAGTTCTTTAGGATAAGGGGACAGAGCGAGTTTTATAGTACCAAAGAGTTACACAATAGCCCAGAATGAATATAACAAGGTTTTATTTATTTGGGGGATAAGCTCACAGTAAGGGTAGCTATCCACAATCCCAGCATGTGCTGGGAACTGGAACAGAATCCAGCAGAACAAAAAGGCTGCTCATGTTTTTCATCTGCACTTATAGCACATGAGACCATAGCCAATGTTGGCCGGCATCTTAAAGGCTATTGGCTGATAGTGTTCCTGGAACAAGTGAGGATGTAAACAGCTAGAGGAAAGTTTCCCTTGAACTTTTTCAGAGAGAGGGACTTGCCAGCGCCTCTGGTGGGCATTCTATGCTTTCCACCCTCATATAAGATGGTTTCTGCCTGGGATAGACACAGTGTGGACCAAGATGACACTGTTAAGGAGGAATGCACTAGGGGAGTATTTTCCAATGAGATGGTAATCAATCTGTGGGTGAACAACAGGTCAGCATAGAACTGGCACCTGTTTTGCCTGGTCCTAGGCTGTTTGTGTGTCTGCCTAGTCAGGTGATATGTCTGAAAGAGAACTTTGTATAAAAGACTGTTTTTCAATGCTACCTGTGGCATTACTTTACTATTAGACATGAGTAACGCCACCCTTGAGGCTGTGCACTCAGGTGCCTGAAGACTGAAAATCAATAGCTTCGATTATCCGTGGAAAGTTGAACTCAACAGCAGTGTACATAGGGGTAAAGCCTCATCCACAAGGCCAACATGAAAGAATGAATGACTTCAAGAGTAGTAAAGTGTACAACACTTTAATGAAGACTTTGAAAAATAAATATGCATCTCTCAAAATGTACTTGGGTAGTCCACCACAGATGTTGGGAGACTGTGAGAAACACCTGTTCTTGATGGTACCTACATGAGCATCAGACAGAGGACGAACAACTTAGATTGGTCTTCCAGATCATCAGGAACATCACAGCCTTGACACTGATTATGTGTGATGTTATTAAACTTTGATATATTATTTGATTTTATAAATGATTACAACAGTGAATTTTTATTCCTAATACCAGTAAAATCTAAACAATCATGTTGACAAGGAAGTGAATGTGTTGTATTTTTGTGGAAATATGAAATAGTGTAGGAGGTATGGAAATGACTTTGGAGATTCCTTAAACAATCACAAGGAAAAATATCATGTGACCCAGCATCTGCATTTCAGGATGTTTATTTGAAACAACAGAAATACGAATTCTAAGGAGAAGCTACTGACAACAGTCAAGGCTGGCCTTGAACTCAGTCTTCTGTGTGTCAAGTACCCAGTCACACCGCTGATTGTTTACTTGGATCTTTCCACTTTCCTGTAATTCTTCATTCTTTTCAAGAGTTTCTAAAAATGTATTTGCTTATATTTTAATGCCTATACATGTGTGCCTGTGTTTGTATGAACTGTGTGCGTGTGTGCAGGAGTCAAGTAAGCCAGAAGAGGGTACTGGATCCCCAAACCCAGGTCCCCTGGGGAGTAGTTGCTCCTCACTGCTGAGCCATTTCTTGTGCCTCTCCAGTTTTAAGAGTTTTTCATCTAATCTTTAGGACCTAAGTATCGAACCGTATCGGGTAGAAGTCGAAATGTTTTCCTCTTTCATTTGTATTGTTTTCATTTCGTATGTTTGTCTTATTGCTTTGACTAGGATTCCAATCACCATTAAAAAACTTTTTTTATTGATTCTTTGTAAACTTCATATCATGCATCCCAATCCCACTCATATCCTTAGCGGGTAAAGCTGGACATGGCGACACATACATTACATCTGTAATGGCAGAGCTCCTGCAATAAGATGGGGCCTGGAGATAGGAGAATAATCAGAAGGATCAGCTAGTTCCATATATGAAGCAGCCATGAGACAATGTCTCAAACAAGGACTGACAAATGAGGCTGTCTTCTGCAATCCCTGTGGCTGGTGAGCATGTGCACTCACACATGAGGACGCGCACATGCGCGCACACACACACACACACTGTGTACAGTGCACAAATTGTTTAATCTTCATGCATTTGTGTTGCCTCTCTTGCTATATCTTGTCCATCCATTCCAAAGCCGTGCATAGAGACGTAAGTAAATATTTAATGTTTTATAATTGTTCAGACTTGCTACATGTCTATTTTTTTTTTTTTTTGGTTTTTCGAGACACGGTTTCTCTGTAGCTTTGGTGCCCATCCCGAAACTAGCTCTTGTAGACCAGGCTGGCCTTGAACTCCCAGAGATCCTCCTCTGTCTCTTGAGTGCTGGGATTAAAGGTGCGTGCCACCACTGCCCGGCTTTTGCTGCATGTCTTAGGACACAACCACACCGAAGAGGATTCCATGAACTCTTGAGAAAATGTACATTCCGCAGCTCGCATCCTTCTTTCTTCCCTACTGTCTGTCTGTCTTGTTTTTCTCTTTCCCCTTCTCCTAGTTGCTTTATCACTTTTTTCTATTTGAAGAAGGAATTATGATTCCTTGAGATCATATTTAATTTCTATGTGAGGGCTAATAACCTTCACGGGCTTTTAGGTCTTCCATGAATTTTAAACTGATATAAACCGCTAATCTCCAACTTGGTAGACTTTTACAAAGAACACATTCTAGCCATTATCAGTAGCACAAAGAAGAGAAGCTAAACTCATTCCCCACTAGTAATATGAACTCATTGTCAAAGAACACTGAACATTTTAGTTCAGCAGGTCACATCATAACTGGTTCTAAAATGTTATGTCTCAAAGGAATAAACAAAAAGAGTAGAGGTTAAACTAGGGTCCTCTCTCCTCCAAGGCATTCTGGACACAATAACAAAACTGATGTTAAATTCAGTCGCGAAGGAAGGTTTATTTTTGCCTAGAGGAAGGAGCGGTGGTCTGTGAAACAGCCTTCCATTCATGTAAAGGATGAGGGTCTTTTAAGGGTCAGGAGAGGCAGGAGTTTAGAAAACACACAAAGGTATTTTCCTTGAACTTTTCACGAGGGAGCCAGGTCCTTATAGGAGTAGCGCTTCCTCTCCTTTAAGGCTCCTGCAAACTGGTCCTCCGAATCTGTTTGGGAGGAGGCTGGACCAAGATGACACCATCAGGCAGAAATTTTACTAGGCTAGTGTATTACAATGAGATGATAATGAGTCTGGGGGTGAACAACAGGTCAGCATAGCATCCTTTAGGTCTGACACCTATTTGATCTGGTTCCATGTTCTACACTGGGTTTCCCAGAAACAGCCAGTGCCTCAAAGTCTGTGACTGGCTCCTCAGAATTGAAACATTCCCTCCCAGAGTGACACTTCCGAGTCTGGGAATGAACAAAACTTACTGGAAGTATACAGGAAAGTTGCAAGAGTCACAAGGTCCTTCTCCATGGTTCTAGAGACAGTGACAGTTCTGGAAAATGATGACTCTCTAGACCAAAGCCACCGGAGGGTTCTGTAGGGAGCTTCGGGGATGTGGCTGACATAAAACTATTGCAACACAGCACTCATTTAAAAAGGTGTTGAAGTTTCTAGTTTACAACTTCATCACAAGGTGAACATGCCCGGGGCACTATAACCACATTGAGAAATCGAACTTAACACCATCTTCTCAGAGTAGAATCTCCTCACATGTCTTTACTAATACAATAAATTATAGGTTACTTCCAGCTGCCTTTAAAATTTATGTGAGCGAAGTAGTATAGAATCTGCTACTTTTATGTCTGCTACTGCCATTAGTTCATCCAGGTAATTCATTTATTATCCTTGGTTTATAATCTCCCAATAAATGAGTAAGGCATAATTTCTCTCCTCTACTGTTCATGCGGTATAGCTAGCAATTTGAGGCTATTAAAATATTAAAAATCATTCTGGTACATAAGGTCATGAAGGGGTCTTTTGGTTAATGGATGGATTCTTTAAAACAGTAAAACACCTAAGAGCAGTGTTCGTGGATTTGCTCAGTGTTTGGCCGGAGAGGCAGCACAGCAGTTAAGAGCACTCATGAGTTTACTCCTGCAGAGGGCCTGAGTTCAGTTACTACCGCCTGTGTTGGATGGCTCATCGTCGCCTGTGACTCCAGCTTCAGGGCATCCAGCGCCCTCTTCTGGCCTCTTTAGGCATTAACACACACGTGGCTCACATGTGCATACATATACACAGATAAATACAAATAAAAATAAGTCTTGGATAAATTCCATAGTGAAACTTCTATAATGTTGTGTCTAGCCATCTCGCATAGCATCCATTAGCTTTATGTCTAGGCATTTTACCTTCTGTGCTAATATGCATGTTGCTGTTTTAATTCTTAGCTATTTATATGGAACAACAACCTATGTATACACATTGCTTTTGCACCCAAATTCCTTTATCATTTTAATCATTTACCAACAAGGGTTTGGGGAGGATTTTAAATGATCTGGCTTGACTCTAGTAGATATAATAAATATATTTGTATATTCTTGATACAGGAGGAAAAACTTAGTATTTCACAATTATAATACTTTGTGTCTGTTGTATGTTGCCTCATCAGAGTAGCTGGGATTTCCCCTTATTGTTTAAACCATTATGTCTTTAAAATATTGATATTTATAGCACTCTTTTCCCTTACTTTTTGGGATGACATTATTATTATTTTTATTTAGTAACTCTTTTTAGAAAACAAATATCAAGGTCCACATTTTCATTCCATTTGTATTTCTGAGGACAGTTCGGTGCGGTTATGATCCCACTTCTGGGGCACAGAGTTGGAATGGCTTGTATGCAGTTTCTGTTTATGATACATTCCACCTCCCGAATTTAACTTCCTGTCCTTTATTTCCTTCACATTCTCCAATAAAATTAGCTCCCAATAAGTCAAGATTCCTCAGTCTCCTGTGATCCAGTTTGGACTTGATGTGACTTTTTATATTCTTTTTTTTCTAAAGCACTTTCCTGCTCAAACCACACACTAACAGTATTATTAGTGGGTGTGGAATGTGGATAGCAAGTATTAGATTAGGTATTACAGAATCACACAGCACATCCTTCTGTGGCCCGGTATGGAATGTTTCTCCAAGGTTTATGTGCTGACATCTTGGTCTCTGGTTGGAGACCATTAAGTAGGACTCTTAAGAAGTGGGATCTTCATGCTGCCACTGGGGTCATATTGATGCTGGTGGCCTGTGCTGCCACCAGGCCCATGGTGACATCCAGGTCTGAGCAACTGCCAAAGGCCATGTCTGGGTCCATGGTCCTACTGCAGCTGGGGTCTGTGATGATGTCCTTGACATGTTAGCACAGGGGTTATTGGAACCATGCCATGCTGTGCCAACCCCACCCTTTGCTGACTCTGGTTAGATACTGTTGCAGGAAAGCTGGCTCCGCCCCTCAGAGGAGAGCTACCCCCTGCCTTTGGGAAAGATGGCCCCATCCCTTATAGCACACTAAGCTGACTTTGTGGTTGGGGGCTGACTTTGTGGGGTTAGATGAGCTAACCCTGAAGGTGTGAGAGCAAGAGAGCTGAAGCTGTCTCCTGTCTGCCATGTGGTAGCAAGGGTGAGAGAAAGCTGCTCTACCCTCTCTACCTCCTTGCTACCTGTTGCAGGCAAGACAGCTGACCCTGGGATCATGAGAGTGAGAGAAATGGCCCTGCCTTTCACCAGCTGCACACAGGAGAGCAGGCCCTGCACTCTGCCTGGACAGCACACTAGAGCTGACCCTATTGTTGGGTGCACAGAGGAGCCAGCCGTGAGGGCATGAGAGCAAGGTGGGGGCGCTGATCCCAGTCATCATCCTTCATAGACCACCAACAGCAATCAAGAGAGAGGGTAGGCCCTGTACCTCACCTGGGCAAAACAGTAGAGCGGGCCCTGGTGGTGTGAGTGTGGGTGACCTGACTCTGAGAGCCTGAGAGAGGAGAACTGGCTTGCTCCTTGCTGTAGGCAGCATTGGATGAGCTAGCTGAAGTGGTGCTGGAAATACAGACCAGGTAGAGATGGTGAGGGGAAAAGCTGGGGGGCTGACCAACCCAGCTACCACACAGGCCCAGAATCAGGGCTATGAGAGTTGGCCCACACCAACATCCACCGCATCTAAGAACTGTTGGAGTAGGTGAAGGAGATGACCCTACATATCCTAAACAGCAGGATCTCCATGACACAGGACAACAACAGGATATTCAAGGGAAGCCCCAGCCAGAGCTCGTTATTGGTGGCTGGCGTAGCAGAAGCCAAAGATCTCAAGCCAGCCCAATGACTCATGGCATGAACACTTACAAGTAAAAATGAATGGACTAGAGGGTAAACTGTGTGACTCAATGGGCCACACTACAGCTTCTACCACAGATCTCTCTCTCTCTCTCTCTCTCTCTCTCTCTCTCTCTCTCTCTCTCTCTCTCTCTCTCTCTCTGTGTGTGTGTGTGTGTGTGTATGTTTTGTTTGGTTTTGAGATTTTTCTTTCAAATTTGGTTAGTTTTGCGGGGAAGTTTGCAAGGGCAGAGGGCAGATGTGAGACAATGGGGAGGTTAGTGGGATGAAAATGAATGATTTAAAACCCACAAAGACAATAAAAAAAAAGAAGTGGGGTCTTATGAAAAATAATTAGATGTGGTGATTGGCCCTCATGAATGGATTGATTTTGGCTCAGGAAATGGGAGGGTGTTTTTGAAGTTGAACCAGGTCCTAAGAGACTAGGTTGTTACAACAGAAATTTGATTTTTGCCAACACAGTCTCTTGCTTTTCCTCAGTGTACATCCTCTCTTTCTGCTTCTCTGTCATGTTAGGATTGCCAAGAAGTCCTCACGAGATGCAGATCCGGGGACTGTCTGGACTTGTCAGACACCTGAATCATGAGCCAGATAAACCTCTTTCCTCTAAAAGTCATATGGTCTTAGATGTTTCGTGATAACAACACTAAACATTCAAAGACACATTTTAAAGAAATAGTGCTGAAGCTAGCAAAAGTCTTGCTGGTTTAGTTGACAATTTATAAAAACGATGTAGAGGAGTGAGGTTTTGATGAAGGGGAGGCGGAGATACAAGCACTGGCAGTGCCTGTCCAAATGCAGTACAGGGAAGAGGGTCATTACTCTGTGTCTTCCGGGTCTTTAGGCCAGCTGTGGATTTCAGTATGCATTAAAGAGATCCCAGGAGACACGCTTCCACTCTCATTTGCTTTTCATTTAGAACGTGACCTTCATTATTTGACTTCCCTTTAGAACTCGTGACCAGAGAAATGACTTTTTAAGATAGCATTAGACTTATGGAAATAATAAATTTTACATGCCCCCCACAGGGAGTCTCATCCTCTTCCATTTCAGCAAGATGAGGTTTCTGAATTTGCAAGAATCATTTTCAAACCCTGGTAGATCTGTAGAAAAAAATAAAATACAACTTAGAAGCTATAAAGTAAAGGAAAATATGCAACAATCCACAGGACAGAGAGGCTAGTCAATAAGGAAATTTCAAGGAGGAGGGCTCAGATCTCTCTGGGAAAGGGAAAGGACTCGGGGCAGGTGGAGAAAGGATGGAGACAGAGTACTGAGAGAAGACTGAAATGGGGGCGTTTGGGGATGCAGTAGAAACCTGGTGCAAGGAAAACCCCCAGGAACCTTCAGGAATGACCCCAGCTAAGACTCTAAGTAGTATGAGTTGCATAGCCTAAACCGGCCAACTCCTGTGACCAAGTAAGACTCACAGTGAGGGAACAGGACACCAACCCAGTCACATAATCTTCACCTTTCAGTCAGTCGTGCCTTAAGGCTACTATGGAGATTGTGGGAGTGGCCAAGTGATGACCCATGCCATGGGAATGAGTCCACAACTGGCACTGCCCAGGGTGATAGGACCCAGACAGAGGTTTGATGGCAAAGATTGAAACAAACATGACTGGAAAAAATAAAATCTCAATTTAATGATGCCTAATAATATTTTGCTATACTCATAGATTGGTACCTAGCCCAATGGCCATCAGAGAGACTTCATCCATCAACTGATGGAAAGAGATGGAGAATTCTAAAGCTTTTTAATGTTCTTCTGTGTTTATTTTATCTTAATATCTACCCATATTCCCTCTTTGACTGTCCTCGTGGCACCCATTCATGACTTTTATCTTACTCAAAACTTCTAATTTAAAGTCCTGTAGTATGATTGTGTGCTAGGCACACTCACCTATCCTCCGTTCCTTTACCCAGCCTGTGGCCTCCCTTTTCAAATCTCTTTTATTCCTCTAGAAAATTTCACTTATTTTTTTAAAATTATTTTTTGAGAATTTTGTGCATAATTACTGTATTTACATCACTTATACCTGTCCCTCCCCAAACTCCTTCCATGTCCTTTCACTCTCTCTCAAATTCATTTTCTTTTCTATAACTATCACACACGCATGACCATGTGTTTAAGTGTATACACACACACACACACACACACACACACACACACACACACACACACACACCACCCACTAAGTCCATTTACTGGTGCTAGTATGTAGAAGTGTTTAGGCCTGACTATTTGGTGTTGGATACCCTATCATGGGGCTCATACCTGAAGAAAACAGATTCTCCATTTCTCAATAGCCGTTGATTACCTTTAGCTTTTTTTACCTACCTTGTGAGAGTTTCCCTATGGGTGTAGGCATGTCAACTAGTGTTGTCATTACCCTGGGATTGCTAAGGCAACCATATTGTTGAGATTTCTTGGGTAAAGCATACCTGTCCTATCTAGGAAACATTCAAAGAGCAGATATCTGCCCCCCCTCTTCTGTGATGTCCTCTGAACCCCAGAGGTTGTAGGGTTGTGTTGTAGATATACCAACTTGGGCTGAGAAAACTCCGGGCTTCCCTACATGGTCACTTCTCCGCTGCATTCTGACTAGTCCTGGAGCTCTGTGTAGTGTGTCTCCACAAAAGGAAGCTTCTTTGAGAAGTGGTGAGAGCTGTGCTGTTCTGTGCTAGAAGGACAAGTATTTAGAATACCGCCAGAAATTCTATAGGTTCAGATAAATGGCAGCGATTCTGCTTTCACACAATATATATGTTATTGACTATATAAAATCTAGGAGCCCAAAACAAAACAGGATATTTGTCTTTCTGTCCCCATCTTAATCCACTTGACACAATTGTCTCCAGTTTGCAACCACTTTCCCCAGAGGGAAAAACACAATTTCATTCTTTTCTATGGATGAAATTATCCAGGATGCATAGAAGACACATTTTTCTAACCCATCCCTCTTGGTTGGATGTTCAAGTTGACTACTGTAAATAGCAATGCTGTCCTTAATTTTCTTGTGCACAGAAATGTGCCCTGTGCATGCACGTCTGTGGCTTTCCCTTGCAGGAGAGGCCAGAGCCAGGCACTCCTTACCTGTTCCGAGTTGTTTCTGTTTGGAGGAAGATGTAAGTGGAAGTACCATGAGATGTTATTCCAGATGACAGTGAATAAGGAGTTTTGTTGGCTCTGAACATGTTATGAGGGTACTGAGGGACTGTGCACTGATGATGGAACTGGAAGGCATTCAGAATATAAGCTGAAGGAAATGCTGTTGCAACACATAGTTACCCAGGAAAAGATGAAACAGCAGCCAGACAGTTTTCAAAAGCACATGCAGATTTATTTAGAATACTTGTAATCCAGAAGACAATTTAAAGCAAGCCCAATAGTGAAGAGAATAGGAATACCCAGGGAAATGAAATAATTCATCACCGCTCAGGAATAATAAAGAAGAATGGAGGTTTGATTTACTCAAGTTGCTTGAAGAGATAGAATAAATATTCTTTTCTGAATGTGAGAACATAACTCAAGGTCAAGAGAAGATCAAATAGACCAGAAGGCTAAGTACTGAGCATTGAGAAGAGCAGGCTCTCTCAAGTCCACACCCACAATCATGTGCAACAAGACCACCTACTAATAGTTAATGACGGCAGAGCATGCAGAGTTATTTTGTTGGAAGATTTTGGTTAGACAATGGCAAGTTAGCATGTGACTAAAGATAGAATCAGCAGCTACAGGGCTCACAGCAGCTAGACCCGCAGCCCTGGGACAGGCAGCCAGGCACACAGACACATGTGGGCTGGTAGCAAGTCCTGGTGACGGTCACAGGTCCAGAGCAAGCTGGCTGGCAGCACAGCTCAGGGCAGCAGGGCTGGCAGCAGGGCTTGAGGCAGCAGCTGGGCTTGCAGCAGCTGGGCTGACAGCAGGGCTGGCAGCAGCTGGAAATACAGCACCTGGGCTGACAGCAGCTGGACTCACAGCAACTGGGCTGGCAGCAGCTGGGCTGGCAGCAGCTGGGCTGGCAGCAGGGCTGGCAGCAGCTGGACACACAGCAGCAGGGCTGGCAGCAGGGTGTGCTGCAGCAGCTGCTCACACAGCTTGGCTGGAAGCAGGTCCTACAGCAGCTGGGCTGGCAGCAAGGCTGGCAACAGCTGGAGCCACAGCAGCTGGGCTGGCAACAGGGCTGGCAGCAGCTGCTCACACAGCTTGGTCTCCAGCAGGTGGTTCTGCAGCAGGTGGTCCTGCAGCAGGAAGGCTGGCAGCAAGGGGAACAACAGGAGTTGGTCATGGTGTTGGATGTGGAGGGAGAGGTTCTGTTCACAGGAGTTCCTGAGATTCTGACAGCTGTTTCAGTCCTGGGGCTTTTATACCCTGGACATGCCACGAAGGGACCAATAAGCAGGACTTTTCCTTGTTGTTTGTTTTCTACTGTTCAGGAGGAAATTCTCACAGAAGGAAGTACTCCTCGAGTTTAAGAAATCTTTTGAAATTATGCTGCAAGCAGTTAATTGTGGGTAATTCAAGGAAGGTAATTTCTAGAAGTCATCATCAGCATTGTTTCTGCTCAGATCATTATTTGCTCAGGTGATCGCTGCTGCAGCCACAGGAGGGGCTGAAACACGCCCTTCAAGTTGTTTTCCTGTTTCCTTGGCTGTATGCAGGCTACGATGTGTTTGTAGTGAGAGCTACATTCACAGTGGCTAAATGAAGCCATGCCTTTATCCAGGATTTTTCCCAGGGATGTTTGCTTGTTATACACTACAACAGGCGAGCCCATTTGCAGCAAATGTTACCCCTGCTCAAACAGTCGTATCAAAGAACCCATGGAAAGATGGCAGCTTGTAGTCTCTTCTCAAAGGTACCCATGAGCACCAAAGCCAGAATTCAAAATCAGAGGAAGATGTGGGGATCAGAAGACCTCAGACAACCTAGATCTGAAACCTGTTCACTTGTAAGATAATGAGGAAATTAAACACCATAACTTGACAACTGCATTTTAAAATAAACTGAATCATAATATCCTTTCAGAGATGGGCATACCCTGTAGTTTGATGAGATATAATATGAGAAATGGTGTGTCTGACCTTCATATCAAGTGTCAGTGTGTGTATGCTTAGTAGCTGTCCTTGATTTTATAATTGCTACCATTGCCCTGCTATCTAAGGCAACTAGTATATGGTTTTGGCCCTCACAGGGTGTCAATTTTTGAGTTTTATCAAAAATGAAATAATATAACTCATATGGTTCATTTTCCTTTGCTCCAAATGATATTTGTGAGATTTAATGACTTTGTTAGATTCACTAGTAATTTCATTTTAATTTTCCTCAATCATTTCACATATTTGTATGGTAAGACTATAATCTATTAATGCTCATTGCATGACAAGACCTTAATGTTTTCATTTCTGTGTCTTTGATGGACATTTTCTCATTATTAAGACTTTTGAGAATGATACTCTTATGATAATTTCTCTATTTTTTAATCTACAAATTTGTGGATGTTTGTAGATATATTCTTTGATGGGAAATTTTGGATTCCAAATTGTAGGTATAATAAACATCAGTATACAGTTCCAAATGGTTTTTAAAAACCCAGCTGCATGTGTTGGGCAGATAGTTCAGTTGGTAAAGTGCTTGCAGTGCAAGCATGAGAACCTGAGTTTGATCTCCAGAACCCTTGTAAAAACTGCCGAGCAAAGTGACATGTGCTTGTAATTCCAGAATCATAGAGGAGGGTACAAGGTTTTCTGGCCAGGTAGACTAACCTAATCAATAAGTTCCAGTGAGACCAGCTCAAATGCAAGGTGAATGGCTCCCTGAGGAATACCTGAGGTTGTCCATGTGTACACAGATGTATCACACCTGCATACATGTGTGTATCCATACAGACACAAACACAAACGCACATGAGCACACTCAAGGTTGCAATGATATACACAATACACAACTGATCATTCACATTGCTTTAGGTATCATCTACACTTGATACTTTCAGTCTGGGCTTTTAGGCATTTCTTTTATTATGTATCTGCTATAGTTATAGTTTGGTTGTTAAGTGTCTGCTCGGAGTTGATGTGTTGAAGCCTTGGTCCCCAGCTGATGGTACTGCTAATGAGTGATGAAAAATTTAGGGTCGGGATCTATGTGGAGGAAGGAGGCCATTGAGAGCATGTGTTTGGCTCTTGGTCTCTGAATATTTGTTTCTCGGTGACCATGTGGCAATCAGCTTTCATTTCCGCCATGGTTCTGCCACCATACAGTGCTTTAACCCTAAGCCTAAAAGCAACAAGGCAGAGCAGTTGTGGACTAAAACCTCAGAAACCACAGCTCAAACAGACATTTCCTTTTAAGTTGTTTATCTCATTTTGTCACAGGGATGGATTGCTGACTAACAGAGTAGCTATTTAGTATTCTCTTCTTCTTCAAAACTTCATTTGATTTTCCTTGAAGGCGAATGAGTTGATCTCCCATACATTCACTGGATATGTTGAGTTCTCTTTTATCGAATGCTAATCGTGTCTTAAGGGTTTTTTTTGGAATTATTTGTTTTGTTCTTATTTCTACATTGACACCTTTGTTAATTTCATGTGTTCCCAGTGTCGCCTTTTATCCGGGGGCCTGCCTTGTCCCTCTGTCAATGTTTTCCTAGTTTTACTGTCATGAGTTTATTGTGCATAGTGCTGGGTTCCATAGAGACTATTTCTTGCATGTCTGCCACGTACTTTGACCGTGTTTTCTAGTTAGGGATCTCAAGAAGAAGAGATCTCTCTTATGCCCAATGTGAAAAGAACCCTGGCAAAGACAGAGGAAGATGGGAAGCACATGCACAAAAAAGGTCATGATCCAAAGGACACATGCAGTTCTACAAGCTGAAAAATGCCAGGAGGTGTATTTCCTCTATTTCTGGGAGTAGGAATACACCCATCTCAACTCCTGCATTTGAACCCATGACATTTAATTAGGCTTCAGACTTCACAACTAGAAGATAACACTGCTGTGCTATTTTAGCAAGGAAGCTGGCAATGATTCATTACAAGAGTAATAAGAAGCAAATACATATTTCCAGTCCAGTGGTGCCCTAACTTGACTTTCCTATATGGCTTTTCTAATGGCTCCCCTTTAATTTTTGAAGTTAAGCTATGTTATTTCAGAGTTGCTTAGACTCCAAAAATACTTTCTCTTGGAAGGAATGTGATTAAAATCTAAGAGTCGTCTCTAGCTGTGTCAAAAGGAGAATTTCAAAGAGCATTAAATGCTTATGTAATTTTCTACAAACTGATTAAAGATGCATTTTAAAGAACACATAACTTTAAAGAACACGTAACCCATGAAATAAAGGGAGTTAAATTTGTGCTAATAGAGTTCAGCCAAAGCCTATATGGGCTGATCCGCTGGGCGTCTAGTTTTCCGTTTCTATGATATTGCTGAATCTATGTGTAAGAAACAAAATTCAGTCCAGTGAGCTCCCTCAGCTGTGTCCTTAAAAATGAAAATCCACTAACCTGGGCTAAGATGTGTCTCTATCTGAAGATCGATTGCACATAGATTGCTGGAGACTTTCTAAGTATACATCTGAGAAGAATTGCATGTCTCCTATGCCGTGAACCCATTAGCATTGTGTAGGTGTGCTATATTGTTCCCAGGGAGGTAAATCTGTCCATTCATGTTTATCTTTTTCCCATAACAGTGTCAGCCACTATATTACGAAGTTCTCCATTGTTCATGGAGGTCTGGGGTTTCCTCTGTCAGGTCCATATTTGTATAGATCATGGCTTCTAATGTGTCTCTTTCCCTCTTTCCCCCTCTCCTTTTCTTCACAGTCTTGATGCAACAACTCAGGCTTTCATTTCCCTGCACTGATTTGTTTTTCCCTCCTCAAACTCCGGAAGATATTTTGATTCCTTAGGTGTCCCAGAGATGATAGAAAATCAAAGGCTGGTAAGATGACCTTGAGTCCTGGGGTCTCTCACTCCTTTATTCCCTTAATAATGTTTTTACTCAGAAACAAATTGTCTCTCTATGTCTGAGTGCAAGGGGGAGATTTATTGTGTCTCATGGGGCATGATTTATTCCCATAAGACTATTTGTTATTACTAACAAGAAGTGTGAGAACACAAATAACGACACTTCCACTCAGGAGCAAGCTATTTCTAGTGCAACTGCTCACATCAAAGCCCGAGGCCAGCAGCAGGCACAAGTGAATCACCAAAAGGATTAAAGGGGCCAACCAGTTGCTGGGCTGAGACCAAGACAATAGAGTTCACATCCTTTTACCATTGCCCGTATTAAGTGGCTAGTGGTGACCCCACTGTGAGCAATGGATGGAAAAGAGCCTTTTGAGTGAAGATGATCTGAAAATGAAAGGAACTGACATTTCCATTGCCAGAGATGAACCGGAAAGACACATATTTACAGTGCTCAAGCTCCAGTGTTGGAGATAGTTCAACTGAGTTGTACCTGTGTCTCTGTTTGCTCCAGAATCAGAAAAGCTGGGCCCTGGACCTGATTCTACCCATGCCTAGCTACGTGGTAGAGATTGGGCCACTTAGTCTTGGCAGGTAACAACAGCTGCTGTGAGTTTCTAAGAGCAATGGCCACGTCGCGGGCAGGAGACAATGTTTCAGAGAACTCTTCTGCATCCTTCTGCCACGATGCTCCTTGACCCTTTGCAGTGGAGTAGGAGAGGTCTATAGATGTCGTATTTAGGGCCAAGCGCCCATAGTCACTCATTGTTCGCACTTGTATAGTGTCCCTACACACTCTTGCCCCATGATGTTCATCCAAGCAAATGAGGCCAAGCAATCATGTACTGAGCCCCCTGAAGCCATGCGTTACAAGACATTCATTTAGTTGCTCTTTCGATGATTTTATTCAGAGTGAAGAGATTCTGATTAATGCACTGAATCTAATGCAATGACTGGTATGACTTAGATCGGAAAACACAATGTAAAGGACAAATAGAAAAAGAATCAAACATAATATTAAAGGTAGAATAAAGAAGATTTTATTAGAATAGCAATGGGTAGTGTCTCTATAGTTGGAGAGACAATATAAAGTTGCCACGATTACTCACAAGATGAGTCATAAAACTGTGAAGACACAACACATTGAAGTATAATGATGGGCATTTATCTCTGCAAAGATGCAACAAGACAGTCGTGAATTGTATATGTATTTTTAACTTCTTAACTTATTAAGGGAATAGATTCTGCTCATGCTAACACTACAAATCCAGGTCATAGCAGATGAAGCTGGCAGGCAGAGAAATGAAGATAGCATCAGATAGCAGTTAGGGTGCTTTTCACAGGTTGTTAGTAGGAAGATTGGTCATTTGAGTATTGTCTCTGTGTTATAGGCAGAACAAAGGCAGAGAGTTTGGCATAAAGCAAAACTCTAGAAGGTCTGAGAACAGATTATTCTATCCCAGTAGTGGCTTCATCAACAGTTGCAGGGCTCACAGCAGCTAGACCCGCAGCCCTGGGACAGGCAGCCAGGCACACAGACACATGTGGGCTGGTAGCAAGTCCTGGTGACGGTCACAGGTCCAGAGCAAGCTGGCTGGCAGCACAGCTCAGGGCAGCAGGGCTGGCAGCAGGGCTTGAGGCAGCAGCTGGGCTTGCAGCAGCTGGGCTGGCAGCAGGGCTGGCAGCAGCTGGAAATACAGCACCTGGGCTGACAGCAGCTGGACTCACAGCAACTGGGCTGGCAGCAGCTGGGCTGGCAGCAGCTGGGCTGGCAGCAGCTGGGCTGGCAGCAGGGCTGGCAGCAGCTGGACACACAGCAGCAGGGCTGGCAGCAGGGTGTGCTGCAGCAGCTGCTCACACAGCTGGGCTGGAAGCAGGTCCTACAGCAGCTGGGCTGGCAGCAAGGCTGGCAACAGCTGGAGCCACAGCAGCTGGGCTGGCAGCAGGGCTGGCAGCAGCTGCTCACACAGCTTGGTCTCCAGCAGGTGGTTCTGCAGCAGGTGGTCCTGCAGCAGGAAGGCTGGCAGCAAGGGGAACAACAGGAGTTGGTCATGGTGTTGGATGTGGAGGGAGAGGTTCTGTTCACAGGAGTTCCTGAGATTCTGACAGCTGTTTCAGTTCTGGGGCTTTTATACCCTGGACATGTCATGAAGGAACCAATAAGCAGGACTTTTCCCTGTTGTTTGTTTTCTGTTGTTCATGAGGAAATTCTCAATGGAGGAAGTTGCACTTTAAGTATTACAAATCTTAAGAAAATTGTGCTGCAAGCAATTAATGTGCATAGTTCTTTGAGGGTAGTTTTGGAATCATTACCACCATTTCTGCTCTGATTATTCTCCAGTCATGTGATGGCTCTGTGGACCCAGGAGGAACTGACCATTTTCTCCCTTCAGTTTGTACATTTTGGTGTAGTCTGGGAAGTGTTTGAGAGAAGGAGAGTGATGTTGATGTGTTCATAGTGACAAACTCGGTCCTTGCCTGGTCCAAGCCTGTTCATCAGAACTGCCTGCTTATTCCATGCTGCATTAGACATGTTTATTTGCAGCAAGCATGGTCACTGTCACATCAACTTTATCAAAGAGATCATGGGTCTTTTGAGCATGTGAATCTAAACCAGACCTGAGGATACTGGCAGGTGAATATGGAGAGGGGTCATAAAGAGTCAATCAATTTAGATCAGGAAACCCAGTACCCTTAGGTAGGCATCCCAACATGGGTATAGTCTTCATAAAATGAGAAAAAATTACCACACAAATAAGTTTTAAAATGGAAACTTAATCCTAGTATGCTTCCAGAAAAATGCACGCTTTTAAATGTATAGTTCAACCAAACATGACAAGGCTATTGTTCATACCAGGAAATAGTATGCACCTTAGAGTAGCTGTTTTCATGTTGTTTTTCATTATCATTACCTTTTCCTCTCCTATAAGATAGTCTGCTGACTTATAATAGCAGTGTTTCGACAATTATGAAATTTTACCCCAATTACAATACCATAGAATATGTTTTTCTTTTTTCTTGCCGCAAAGTATGTTCGTTAGAATTACTGTGTTGAATAGGGTAGTTGCTTGTCCCTTTTCCATACAATTGATTATTGTGTTCTAGTTTTAAAGATTTGTTTATTTGTATTGTGTTTGAGTGGATGTGCACTAAGTATACATTGCGCACAGATACCACACACCAGTCCTTGGTGCTAAAGTTACAGACGGTTGTAAGCCACTGTGTGCTCTGGGAATTGAACCCTGGTCCACCAGAAGAGCAGTTAGTGGCTCTTAGCTACTAAGCTCTCCCTCCAGCTCTTCTGTGTGATATTTTAGTTTATTAATTCTTGTGTTATTGATGAGCAACTTTTATGATTAGGGCTTTGTGACTCATGCTGTCATGAATATATTGGTTTAGAGCTTGGTCCACTTGAATGAGTGAGTACTCCTGTGAATATATACCCACATATTCTTGTTGTGAAGTTTCTGCATTATAGAATTTGCATATGATCAAAATTAGCAAATACTTACACATAACCATAATTATTGCTTTATGACTTAATTTTTTATTATCTTGTGTGTGTGTGGTGTGTGTGTCCATGCACATGTGTATGTCATACACCCATGAGGAGGTCTAAGAACAATTTGCCCGAGTCTGTTTTCTCCTTTCACTATGCAGGTTCCAACCTCAGGTTGTTAACCCATCTCTGTGGACTATTCCGTGCTTTATGTTTTAATACCTGGTATCTTCACTATAGGATCTGAAGCATTTTTGTTATCTGTATAAGTAGTATATCTCATTATAATTTTCAGCCCCACTGTCTCAGTGGGTGGGTGCACCCCTCGTGGTCATGACTTCCTTGCTCATGTTCTCCCTCCTTCTGCTCCTCATTTGGACCTTGGGAGCTCAGTCCAGTGCTTCAATGTGGGTCTCTGTCTCTATCTCCATCCATCATCAGATGAAGGTTCTATGGTGATATGCAAGATATTCATCAGTATGGATATAGGATAGGGCCATTTCAGGTTCCCTCTCCTCAGCTGCCCAAGGAACTAGCTGGGGACATCTCCCTGGACACCTGGGAACCCCTCTAGGGTCAAGTCTCTTGCCAACCCTAAAATAGCTCCCTTAATTAAGATATATACTTCCCTGCTTCCATATCCACCCTTCCTTTATCTCACCCATCCCATTCCGCCAAGCTCTCCCCATCCTCCCCTTCTCACTTTTCCCTCCCCATTTCCCCTTACCCCCATCCCACCTCACCCCCAAGTTCCCAATTTTTGCCCGGCAATCTTGTCTCCTTCCAATATCCAGGAGGATAACTATATGTTTTTCTTTGGGTTCACCTTCTTATTTAGCTTCTCTAGGATCACAAATTATAGGCTCAATGTCCTTTATTTATGGCTAGAAACCAATTATGAGTGAGTACATCCCATGTTCATCTTTTTGGGTCTGGGTTACCTCACTCAGGATAGTGTTTTCTATTTCCATCCATTTGCATGCAAAATTCAAGATGTCATTGTTTTTTTACCGCTCACTAGTACTCTAATAAGGATATATTCCACACTTTCTTCATCCATTCTTCCACTGAAGGGCATCTAGGTTGTTTCCAGGTTCTGGCTATTAAAAATAATGCTGTTATGAACATAGTTGAACAAATGCTTTTGTAATATGATAGGGCATCTCTTGGGTATATTTCCAAGAGTGGTATTGCTGGGTCCAGGGGTAGGTTGATCCCGAATTTCCTGAGAAACCGCCAAACTGATTTCCAAAGTGGTTGCACAAGTTTGCATTTCCACCAGCAATGGATGAGTGTACCCCTTACTCCACAACGTCTCCATCAAAGGCTATCATTGGTGGTTTTGATTTTAGTCATTCTGACAGGTGTAAGATAATATCTCAGAGTTTTTTTGATTTGCATTTCCCTGATAGCTAAGGAGGTTGAGTATGACCTTAAGTGTCTTTTGGCCATTGAAAAACAAAAAACCCAGGATAGCCAAAATAATCTTATACAATAAGGAACTTCTGGAGGCATTATCATCCCTGACTTCAAACTCTATTACAGAGCTACAGTATTTGAAAACAGCTTGGTATCGGCATAAAGACAGAGAAGTCGACCAATGGAATCGAATAGAAACCCGGATTTTAACCCACAAACCTATGAACACCTGATTTTCGACAAAGGAGCTAAAAGTATACAATGGAAGAAAGAAAGCATCTTCAACAAATGGTGCTGGCACAACTGGATGTCAACCTGTAGAAGAATGAAAATAGATCCATATCTATCACCATGCACAAAATTCAAGTCCAAATGGATTAAAGACCTCAATATCAATCTGAACACACTGAACCTGATAGAAGAGAAAGTGGGAAGTACCCTACAACATATGGGCGCAGGAGACTGCTGCCTACATATAACCCCAGCAGCACAGACATTAAGGGCAACATTGAATAAATGGGACCTCCTGAAACTGAGAAGCTTCTGTAAAGCAAAAGACACTGTCACTAAGACAAAGAGACAATCCACTGACTGGGAGAAGATCTTCACCAACCCTGCAACAGACAAAGGTCTGATCTCCAAAATATATAAAGAACTCAAGAAACTAGACTTTAAAATGCTAATTAACCCAAATAAAAAATGGGGCATTGAACTGATCATTCCTAAACTTTTAACTAAAATACTAGATTTATCTTTTTTAAAGAGTTTTTTTTTTTTGGTAGAATAAATAATTAAATAATTTAAGACTATAGGTTTCCCTCAAAATGCCATTTTTCATAATAGCCTCTGAGTTCTGGCATCTCATGACGCCATCATCATTAAATTTCTCAATTGTTTTAATTCCGCTATAAAACATTTCATTTTGGTATGTATTCCAAGTCAGCAGTTTTTATCTACATTGTGTCCTGTCTACACCTACTTCTATTATTCATAACAAATATTTCATTTGGTTTGCTTAATAATCATTTTCTATAAGAGATGAAGAATGAAACAACATTGTAATTTTACAAAATAAAATAAACTTTGGTCTGTAAATGAAATTATTGGTGCAATCACAATCACTACACCAATGACATTATAGTGTCAGAAGGAAGGGTGTGGTTCCTCAAATTCACACCCAGTTTTAGATGTGCTCAGGTTTCTGTGGTGCCAGAGTGAGGGTTTTTTCAGTTCTGACTATGATATTTAGAGAAGCTCACTAGGGGTTAGCATGTTTCTAAGGTTAGCATGTTTCTAAATATTGCCAACCAACTGTTCAAATACTCCAACAGCTAGTTCTGAGTCATGAGAGGATGCTGAACAAGTAAACAAGAACAGTGAGCCTCTATACATAGCCTTGTAGATCTTAACATTCTAACTTTCGTAACTTCAAATTATTCTTTGTTTGTCTAGGAATACTTTGACATATGTCATTTAAGAAGAAATAGTCACATTATACCATTGAATTCTGGATCTTTCCCCACTATGAGTAAGTTACTTCTGAACATATCAAGTTTCTTCTTGTGATTAGGACAGCAGTCCTTAAGAGCTGGCCATGTCCTGACCTATGACTGTGCCTCCCTTCGTGGTGAAGGAGTTTTGAGGACATGATTAAGAATCTCAAGAGGGAGAGATTGTTCTGGATGATTTGTAGCTGATCAATGTAAACACGGGGTCCTGATCAATAAAGAAGATGGAAAATATGGGCAAAATAATTTAGTGTCACGATGCAAGGAGGGTGGGCTGCCCTAGAAGATGGAAAATGCCAACCACTGCTTACAGAAAAGGTACAACCAACAAAAAAACTTAACATTTGGATTCAAGTTCAGTGATACTTAATTTTTGACATCTGACCTCTAGAACTGGGAAGATAATAAATTTGTGTTGTTTAAGCCACTAAATTAATGGTGATTTGTTGCAAAGATAACAAGAATTGAATATAAATTTCCAGTCCTACTATGCCTGAACTCAGTGACTTCTATAATGACCTGTATAATGCCTCTCTTACAGTTTGGAAAATTAAACTGTCTGTGGTATCCTAGAGCTTGCTATTTTCTCTTTGAAAAATGAAACATAAGCTAAACCTAGGAGTTTAGTTACTAAACTGCATGTTAAAAGGAGGATTTCAGCAAGCCATTACATTCAATGCTTACAGAGTTTACTATAAATTAATTGAAGAGGAATGGACAACAAAATAAAGTTAAGTTTGGGAGTTGGATGAAAGAGCATATCAAATGACTGTTGATGTTGTCCTTCTAGAAAATGTCTATACTGATCCTTTACCCCTGAAGTCAATCTACTGTTTCTATTGGTAAATTCTACTGCAGAATGTTCATATCAAAGACCACATGATGCTCAGCCTCTGACCTCCATTTTCTGTTTCCATAAACAGAAATAAAATAAAAATAATATGGGCTAATCTCTCTGTGTGTCTCTCTCTCTGTGTGTCTGTGTCTGCCTCTGACTCTCTTTCTGTCTCTTTCTTTCTCTCACTTACATTTTTGGAAGTGTGTACAGGGAATCTCTGGCATGTGTCGGGGAAGACGATGCATCTAGGTCCTCTAAGGTATTTATTTAGTTATTTCTTTTCATTATTCCCACTTTCCTGTAGCAACGCCAGGCTTTCTATCATTGTTTTCCATTGTTTGTTCTTTCTTTCAGAATGCCTATTGTTTTCTCTTTCAGCTCCTGGTTCATAATTACCCCTGCTCCTAGAATCACCTCCTTCTTTGATCTCTCTTCACAGCCTCGCTGACCTTAGAAATAAAGTTTTCATTTTTCTCAGTTCGTTGTTCTTTCCCTCCTATAGGTCAGGAATATTTTTGGATCCCTCAGGTGGTTCAAAGACCATGGAAGATCAAAGCCTGCTAGCATCAATAATTTGCCTTGAATTCTGGGATTTGTCACTCCTATATTTCCTTAATGCCACTTTGACCTTGAAACAATTATCTTTCCATGTGTGGGTGCAAGTGAAATTCTGTCTATTTCCCAATGATACACACAGTCATATAAGAATAAGGACCAGGAAAACAAGCGCATTCCTGTGGCATCAATAAACATTTACTAGGGCAACTACTCACATCAAAGTCTCAGGACAGTGGCGGGAACATTTGGATCATTGAACGCAGTTGAAGACATTCACCATTTGTCTGGCTGGAGTGTATAGCATTTGGTAGGGCTCTTAAAACACTGCTTATCTTAGGGAGTGGGTGGTAGAGACCAAGGTATGAGTAACGAATTGGGAAGAGCTTTGTGAATGAAGGTGAACTGAAAATGAGAGAACCAATGATGTTACCTGAGAAGAAAGCGAAGTATACATCTTCTTAGTGTTCAGTTTACAGTACTCTATTTCCTTAAACTAAAACTGTACCTGTGACTATCTTACCTCAAGGATCAGACAACCAGAAGCCCTTGATTTGATTCTGGCTATCCCTACTACCTGCCATAACACATGTCACCTAACTCATGTTGAGTTTGCTCAGGTTATTGTTTGAATATGAAATGCCTTCCATGAGCTCATGCACTGAATGCTTGGTCCTCAGATGATGATTCTGTTTATATGCTCAGTAAACCTTAGGAGGTGGAGCCTAGTTGGAGGAAATAGGTCACTGGGCCTTTGCCTTTGAAGGGTATATGAAGTCCCATATTACCTCCTTGCTCTGGCTTTCTGTCTATGTGGTATCAACACCTTCTCAATGTGTTCTTGACACCTCACCGTTCTATCCAAGCACAGGAGACCAAACAGCAATGTAGAGAAACCATGAGCAAAAATAGGTCTATCATCCACTAAGTTGTTCTTCCACAGTGATGAAATTCTACCAGCACATTAACTGTGTAACTGTGATCTAACTCGGATACTATAAGATAATTCCAAGAACAGAACAATAAAAATAAAGAAAACATAGAGTAATACAGTCAAGAATATTATTAGAGTTTATTAGAAAAATCAATGGACAATGTGTGAATGCATTTTTAAGCCAAGAAGAAAATATAAAGCCATGAAAGAGTTACAAGATGATTTATAAAATCATATAAACACGTTGGAATAGAATCATAGATATGTATCATTGCAAGGTTCTAATCATATAATTGCAAGTGGCTTTTCTTGTTTTTAATTTCTTAAATTAAAAAGGCAATTATCTCTTTGTCAAGGCTGAGCTTACAAACCAGTCTAGATCAGCTGATGCTTAGAAGCAGTCAGAGAAATAAAAATGGTTATCAAAGTGGGTTGGATTGTGGCCAGTGATCAAGGCAGAGATTTCTTAACATGAAAATGAGTGAGAGTTTGATAAGATGAATATTACTTTTAAGTGCATATTATTGGCAGAGAATGGTGGTAAACTGATGCACTGTCATTATCTTGCAGGTCTGTTGTTAGTGGGTCTGTGGTAAGTTGATCAGCAGCTACAGGGCTCGCAGCAGCTAGACCCACAGCCCTGGGACAGACAGCCAGGCACACAGACACATGTGGGCTGGTAGCAAGTCCTGGTGACGGTCACAGGTCCAGAGCAAGCTGGCTGGCAGCACAGGTCAAGGCAGAAGGGCTGGCAGCAGGGCTTGAGGCAGCAGCTGGGCTGGCAACAGGGCTTGCAGCAGGGCTGGCAGCAGCTGGAAATACAGCACCTGGGCTGACAGCAGCTGGACTCACAGCAGCTGGGCTGGCAGCAGCTGGGTTGGCAGCAGCTGGGCTGGCAGCAGCTGGGCTGGCAGCAGCTGGGCTGGCAGCAGCTGGACACACAGCAGCAGGGCTGGCAGCAGGGTGTGCTGCAGCAGCTGCTCACACAGCTTGGCTGGAAGCAGGTCCTACAGCAGCTGGGCTGGCAGCAAGGCTGGCAGCAGCTGGACTCACAGCAGCTGGGCTGGCAACAGGGCTGGCAGCAGCTGCTCACACAGCTTGGTCTCCAGCAGGTGGTTCTGCAGCAGGTGGTCCTGCAGCAGGAAGGCTGACAGCAAGGGGAACAGCAGGAGTTGGTCATGGTGTTGGATGTGGAGGGAGAGGTTCTGTTCACAGGGGTCCCTGAGATTCTGACAACTGTTTCAGTCTTGGGGCTTTTATACCCTGGACATAGCAGGACTTTTCCCTGTTGTTGTTTGTTTGCAATGGTTCATGAGGAAATTCTCTAAGGAGGAAGTTGAACAATATATTACAAATCTTTGACACTTCTCTTTACATAACTAATTGTGGGGGGGTGTGACTGTAGAAAATGATCGGTGTCATCCCTGCCCGAGTCATGTGACAAATGTCACGGCCACAGGGTCATAGGTTTCCTTCATCCTGTACCTCTGGCTGTGTGGAGACTGGGGAAAGGCTATGATAATGATACGTTCACAGTGACAAACTGAATCCACGTCTGGCTCCGACGCTTTTGTTTAGAGAAGCCTACACCAGGCAGCAGGCGCTTTCTGTGTTTCATCCGCGTTATCACGGGATACATGGACAGAGGTGGGGTTGCCACAGCCTCTTTCAAACACAAACAAATACAAATGTGGGTCAATAGAGGCAGCAAGATGACATAAGGGTGTAGAAAGCATCCATCAATTTAGATCTTCATTCTTTCTTAGCAGCAGGACCAATAAACTCAGGTCAGATCCCCAAACCAGCACATTGTCTTTATACAATGAGGAAATTAAATTCTATGAGATCAAACCATATACCTTTATTTAAAAGAAATTAAAACATAAGATAGTATTGGAAAAGCGCAAGTACTTTTATATATAGCTTGACTGATTATGATAAAGACAATTTGTCCAGCGTTTGTGTCAGGAGATAGTGGTATACCTGGTGGCTGTCATTATGGTGTTATCCCTGTTCCTAAAACAACTAGTATGTAAGTCATAGTTTGTCAGTTTTTAATCTTTATTAAAACTGAAGTTATTTTGCAAGTATTATTGATTTTCTTTTGCTCAAATCTGTTTCTGAGTTTATAGACTTCATTGCCTACTGTGATATCATTTTGTTGATATCATTGCAGTATGGGACTAAATTGTATTAATGTATGTCACCTCTGATGGACATATTTTCATCATTTAAACTAGTGTATATCATGTTCTCATGGATGTGTTTGTCCACATCTTCTAGTGAATATTTTTCACATATTTTTGGAGTGAAGTTTATGGAGTATAAATTATGTTTTTGGTCAACCCTCATTGGTTGCTTCAAATGTTCTTTTAAAAGTAACCATATTGACCCTGAGAACGTATTTTAACACCCCCCTAAACTTCACCAAGGCTTAAGGAATATAGCAGAGGAGTGGGTAGACAGTCGCTGGAGAATGGGGAAGAAGGGCTGTAAAATGTAAACTTCTGAACTTGATATGGCTATGAACACTCATGAACTCATGAAGCAATATTGTTCTATTATTAAATAAAACTTGGGAGTCAGATACTGAGGTTAAAACCTGATTGATCAGAGAAGTGGCAGAGAAGCAAACCTCTGATAGTGACCTCCTTTCTCCGAGGAAAGGTAAAAGTCAAGTGGCAGAACATAGAAAAATAGAAGTAGGTTAATTTGAGTTATATGAGCTAGTTGGGATCAAGCCTAAGCTAAGGCTAGGGTTTTATAATTATTAAGAAGTTTCCATGTCAGAGAAAGGAAAGAGATACCTTGATTGAGGGAGCCATTAAAGGACTAGCAAGAAACATGGCGCTAGAGAATTTCCAGGAATCCACAAAGATGACCCCAGCTAAGACTCTAAGCTACAGTGGAGAGGACAGGTAAACTGACCTTCCCCTGTAATCAGATTGATGACTACCTTAATTGTCATCAAAGAACCTTCAACCAGTGACTGATGGAAGCAAATATAGAGATTCACAATAAAGCACTGGGCTGAGCTTCCAGAGACTAGCTCAAGAGGGGAGGAGCGATAATATGTGCAAAGGGGTCAAGACCACAATGGTGATACCCACAAAAAAAAGCTAACCTGAGCTAGTGAGAGCTCACTGACTCTGGAGTGATAGTGGGGGAACCTGCATAGGACCAAACTAGGTCCTCTGAATGTAGGGGACAGTTGTGAGACTTGGGTAATCTGTGGGGTCACTGACAGTGGGACCAGGATTTATTCATAGTGCTTGAACTGGCATCTAGGAGCACGTTCTCTTTGGAGGGATACTTTGTTCAGCTTACGCCCCAAATAATCATACAGAAACTATATTCATTAAAACACTGCTTGGCCCATTAGCTCTTGGTGCGGGAGAATTGTCTGTATTCTGTCAATCATGTTATAAAGAAACGCTGGTTGGCCAGGTAGGAAATAAAGGCGGGAAAACAAGACAGGAAGTAGAAATGATATAATGAGAACAGGAGAATTCTGGGAAGGAGGAAGTTGATTCCTCCCACTCCTGACCAGACCATCGAAGCAGAAGGATGTGATCTGCCCCACTGAAAAAGGTACTGAGACAATGCCTAACATAGATCAGCAAAACGGGTTAATCAAGATGTGACAGTTAGCCAGTGAGAGGCTAAAACTAATGGGCCAATCAGTTTATAATTTATGGAGACCTATGTGTGATTTTCTTTGGGGCCAAACAGTCGTGGGGTAAAAGGCGAGACAGAAACCCCAACAAACAAACAGGACCGCTCATGTTACAAGCTCTAGTTTCTCATTGGCTAATTCTTACATCTTAATTTAATCCATTTCTATTAATCTGTGTATCGCCACCTGGCTGTGGTTTATGGGCAAGGTTCTAACTGGTGTCCATCTCAGGCAGATGATCCATGGTTCTCTGACTCCACCCTTCTTCTTCCAAGCATTCAATTCTGTTTTCCCCACCTACCTAAGTTTTGCTCTATCAAAAGGCCAAGGCAGTTTCTTTATTCATTAACCAATAAAAGCAACATATAAGCAAAACGGCCTCCTACACCAGGTATCAGTCCTTATTATTTGCTTTACCAGTGTCATTTCTTAGACTATGGCTTACCTTGTTCCTCTTAACGATGTACACCTAGTCTTTTCCCCTAGGATATAGAGTCTATAGTCTTTTATGTTTCCTATGTATACTGATAGTTGTTCTAAAATCATGCTGATACTATCCTGTGTTACATGTAATAAGTGTTGTTGTACTGTCGTTTAACTGAAAAATCAACTAACCTGTATCAATTGTACAAAACGATGGATTTCATTAGACATTTTAATATATGTGCACTGTGTACTTTGATCTTATCTGGCACCTACTGTTATGCTTTCTTCTCTCATTTCTTCTCTCCTCTTGGTCCCCTTCACTTTCCACGTGGTGCCTCTCCACTTTTGTGTCTTGTAAAAAAATCCAGATTGCACATATGTGAGGAAAGATGCAGCATTAATCCCTGGGAATGGCTTATCTCACAAACAAGATACATCATTATTCCTTAAGACTAAATAATATGCACACATGCAGGTATGCACACAGGCAGACACATAGGTATGAACACACGCACACAGATGCTTTTATTCTTCCATTCATTCCATCAACACTGAGGCTGATTCCATGACTCAGCTGTTGTGAATAGTTTCATGATAAACACAAATCAGTGTTTATTAATAGGGAATTGGTTTAAGTGTAATGATAAATATGATAAGCCTGGAATTGATTGCCAATCAAGTGATCTCATGAAAATCTCTCTTTCTCTTACTATGCTAATTCAGACCAACCAAAGCCCAGTGTCTTAGTTAGGTTTTCTATTGCTGTGAAGAGATCATGACCACATAACTCTTATAAAGAAAAAGATTTAATGGAGGGGGCTTGCTTATAGTTCAGAGGTTCAGTTCCTTATCATCATGGCAGGAAGTGAGGCAGCATGCAACAGACATGGTGCTGGAGCTGAGAGTCCAACACCAGGAAATGAACTAAAGCACTTGGGCTGGCTTGAGCATATAAAACCTCAAAGCCCACCTCCACAGTGACACACTTTCTCAAACAAGACCACACCCACTCCAATAAGGCCACACCTCCCACTAGTGTCACTCTCATATTTATTTATTTATTGGTTTTTTTGAGACAGGGTTTCTCTGTAGCTTTGGAGCCTGTCCTGGAACTAGCTCTTGTAGACCAGGCTGGCCTCGAACTCACAGAGATCTGCCTGCCTCTACCTCCTGAGTGCTGGGATTAAAGGCATGCGCCACCACTGCCATACCTCATTTTCATTTAAACCACCACACCTGGGAAAGAAAAGAAGCTGCAAAAATCAACCAAACTGTTCACCTTCCTAGATATGGACGGAGGGGGGAGGACCTAGGACTTACCACAGGGCAGGGAACCCTGACTACTCTTTGGACTGGAGACGGAGGGGGAAAGGAGTGGGGGGAGGGAGAGAAGGGTGGGAGGAGGGGGAGGGAAATGGGAGGCTGGGAGGAGGTGGAAACTTGTTTTTTTTTCTCTCCTTTTCTCAATAAAAAAAAATCAACCAAACTCCTTTAATATTCTTTTTATCTTAGATAGTTCCTCAAAATTCTTTATTTGTTCTGGCAGGTCTCCAATTAACTGATAAAGATTTTTAAATTTTTATAGATTTATAATGGTTGTTGATTGTGTCATTGTAGTATCATTTGCTCCTTTAGAGTTTAACTTCCTCTATTAGAGAAGATAAGAAATTAGGGTAGCGACAATGATGGGAGAGGAGAACTGAAGGGAGTATGTCTCGGCCTTGGGCAAAGCTGTCCTTTATTAACAGCACCTCCATCTTAATCTTTAAAAATTTGCATATAATATTAATTTATTTTATACATTTTTAATAAAAATGTAATTATATCACTCATCCCCTCTATCTTCTCCTGTCTTATGTCTCCAAACCTCTCCCATGCCTCCTCACTCTCAAAATTATAGCCTCTTTGACATATATCATACATAGCATATGATATATATGCAAATATGTAAATGGGACAAGCTTAATCCATTGACTGTTGTTTGTTTTTATATGTGTTTAGGACTGGCCACTGAAACTGGGTAACCTGTTAGGGGGCTTGTCCCTGGTGCAGAATGTTTCTTCTCTCAGCAACTGTTAATGGTTCATAGTTCTTTTTTTTATATATTTCACTTCTCACTTCTATATTTCAGAAAACCTACTTGAATACACTTTGAAACAAGAATACAACAAAATAGAATATACTTCAAATGTTGAATATACAAACTATTATAGTTCAAATCTGAACACTGGTACTTTCCCTCTTAAACATCAACTAAAAAAGAAAAAAGGAGGAAAAAAAGGAGGAAAGAAGGAACAAGAATGAGAAAGAAAACAAACATAGGTAATAGAGCTACCTGACGAGCTCATGCTGAGCCTGAATTTCCAAACCACAGGAGAACTGATGCTGATGTGTCTGCGAGACGCCAGGGCCGACACATTGGGATGTTGATAGAAAACTGCCTCTTAAAGTAGGAACAACTGAACCCTCAATAAGCAAACAGACTGAAAGGGACCAAGCAGCCCACTACAATAGCAAGTCACACTAAGAGTTGGAACACTAACACCTGTAAGAGGTTACATAGTTTTCAGTGGGGTGGGTTGGGATGGGTGATCTCATTGTTACATATAGCAATTTTTGATGCATTTTTATATGCATACCAGCAATTATTACTGTGTTTCCACTGTACTCACTTAACTGGTGCTATGTGAAGACTGCTAATATAGGTATTCTAGAATGTGAACTGAGTGGATCCAAAAGCTCCAGAAGAGGGTAACAAAAAGATGTAGTGCGTTTCTTGTTTTATTTTTTGTTTTTGAATATATATATATATATATATATATATATATATATATATATCATATAGCTTAAGCTGTTTTAAAACAAAGGCCTTAGACTAATTTTTGGTTTTCTTCCTTGAAATAAGCTAATGGCTTGTTTGTGTAAAGCTTTTTTATTAAAGGGAAAAATTTTAAAAATCTTGTACCTAGCACAGTATTGTTATAGAATTTACATGTAACATTTTATATGGTAGTTTAAGTCTGTTGGTTTCTTAATTGTGAAGAAATTTATGGCTCATAGTTCTTGATTTAGGGGATGTAGCCTTGTGACATTTCTCCCATCCATGTCGGCATGTCAGCTGGTGTTGCCCTTGTTCTGCCACGCCAATAGTGTTCAATTTTAAACCTTGATTCATTTCACAATCTTTAGTTCAAATATAGTGTACTTTGGATAGTAGAAGGTTGATACTTTTGTATAACTCACAAAACATCATTCATTCATTCATTCATTTCAAAACATGTTAATCTCTTAATATCCATGGGGAATTGTTTTAAGGATGACTTCCTGATATAAAAATCTTCATACACTCAATTTTTCATACAAATTACCAACATATTTGAACTTAATGCATACATACTCTTCCACAAATGTTACATGAGTTATCTCTGTGATACTTATAATAATTGGGTCAAAAGGATGCTTGCTTGTGTTTGCATTGCTGGGCATTAAACAAGGGTCTCACACAAGCTAGGCAAGTTCTCTCCTACTGAGTTTACCTCAACAGCCCTAGTAGCTAATAGAATGTAAATGTGACTTCCGTAATTGTCCCACTGTGTTGTTCATAGAATAATGTATTCAATTTAGTTACATTTGTTTTTTGAGTATTTTGGTCTTGGGTGGATTGAGACTACTGATTGTGAAGACACTGATGGACGACTGACTACATGTATTGAATATTATGTGTTAAAATCTGCCCAAGATGCTCAATAGGGCCAAACAACAAGGACCCAAAACATTCTGTACCATATTCCAGGTGGCTTGGGACTCGACCTGGCTGGGGTGTGAGGGAATGAAGAAAAACAGACACACATACAGTGAAGATGGGACCCAGTGGCCTGTGCTTGCTCTGTTGGAGGGTACCACATACACAACTCAGAGCCTCGTGTGTTTATTATGTACAGCACAGAGAGAGTCTGCACCCTGGATGGGGTGACAAGGAGGGTTTTGCCAGTTTCTTATGGGTCTGGGGCACTGAGTCCTTGACATCACTGTATCCATGTCAACAATGCATATCCACCCAGGACTTCACCCATCCTTTCTGCACTCACTCAAGGCTTCTTTGGTTCTCCTCAGTACTTCAAGAACCATCTGCATCCCTTTCAAGCCCAGACTTGAGAAGGAACAGAGATGTTTACTTTACTTTTACCAATTATTGACTCAGTAGTTTTAAAATTCTCTTCTTCCAAATGTGAAATAAGATTGTTTTAATACATTAATATTGGTTTAAGAAGAAGCCACATGTTAATCTTCATTTGCACTTTTCTGAATTCTGTTCAGATTGACTACTTCTTTATGAGTTCAGCCATGCGTGTTTATTTCTGTGTTTCTCAAACACCACCAAGTTTATAACTTGGTCTTCATTTTTCTGTTGCTGTGTCTGATGATTGCAAGCTCTACATGGTGACAGCCAAATTTGGCTCTTTTTTTTCTGGTGATAAAGACGTGTGCTTCCTCAAGATCTAAGAGATGTTTATTTATAGTTCTTACAAGAGTTTCAAGGTTTTTATGTCTTCGGCACACCTGGGCTATATTTTTGAGGATTATGTGTACTAGATATTATTTACTCCAAGTACTTTCTGTCTCAACTCACAGATCATTCTCTGAAAATCAATCGGCTACTGCACCTTTCCATGCAGAATATTAAAAATTTACTTTTCTGTTACCAGTGTTATCACAAATCAATCCATCCCCCATGCAGCCATTTATACTGGTAATCAGAATAATAAGGGCATAAAGTATACCATCTCTACAAAACCAACAATTTCTAAATGGTCCTCCCACATCAAAATCCTGAGATGGATCTGCAGGTCAAGGCGCCTGCCTCCAAGCCTGAGTTTGATCCCTAGGATCCACATGGTGGAAGGAGAGAAACGACTCTCACAATTTGTCCTCTGACACCCGCTCCCCACCTCCCCCACAGCAGATGGTAAAAAGCTTTCAAAATCCCAAGACAGTAGCAAGTATGCTGTGATTGAGAAAAAAAAAAACATTTAAAAGTCATCTCCAGTGGCTTTTTGAGGCAAGGCAATACACGGTTTACATGGCTTTCTAGGCTCCTAAAATCATCTCTTCCACTCAGTGGTTACTGGTTACCAAGGTGACTGGTAAATAGAAAGCATCATGAGATGCCCATCTTCCCATTGCTCAGTCCCAGGGCCTCTATTTCACTAAGTTGTTCCCATTACCACATCAGAGCTGCAACGGGCAAGTCCAGGTCTCTGTAGGGATGTTTTCTATCCTTAGCTACATGACCTGTAGCTAAGCTCACATCCCACGCACCGTCTCTGCCCAAGTCTGAGACTATGACGTGACTCAGATGAGACAACATGATGTGACAAGCAAACAAACACACACAAAACAACATCACTTTAGGAGATAATTGCGTCAAGACTTTATTAGTAAACCAAAGAGAATGGCCTTCCAATTAGCCAGAGAACTCAAAGTTTTTATGGATGAGTTACAAGATGAGTTAGAATAATTATAAATATAGGGAAAAGCAAGGATGACTAACACCAGGAAAAATCGGAGTGCTTTCTTACTTTTGGTTTTACAAACCTGTAGGTTGAAAATGAAATGAGCAAATTTCCCAGGGTTGAGACGGAATCCAGGTCAATAACAGGTCGCTTTGACAAAGAACCAGAAGAATAAGGATGAATATAGTAGATACAATTGTGTTTACTGAGAAAAGACACAAATCTACTAATGGGATATTGGTGGTAAGGCAGCATAAGGCGTCTTTCCAGAGTTTGGTGTAGTGTGGTTATCAGGCAGGTTTGATAGTAGAAGGCTATGTTATGTAGTGAGCCTAATGTATGTTGTTCAACAACTGCAGGGCTCGCAGCAGCTAGACCCACAGCCCTGGGACAGACAGCCAGGCACACAGACACATGTGGGCTGGTAGCAAGTCCTGGTGACGGTCACAGGTCCAGAGCAAGCTGGCTGGCAGCACAGGTCAAGGCAGAAGGGCTGGCAGCAGGGCTTGAGGCAGCAGCTGGGCTTGCAGCAGCAGGGCTTGCAGCAGGGCTGGCAACAGGGTTTACAGCAGGGCTGGCAGCAGCTGGGCTTGCAGCAAGGTTGGCAGCAGGGCTGGCAGCAGCTGGACACACAGCAGCAGGGCTGGCAGCAGGGCTGGCAACAGCTGGATGGGCAGCAGGGCTTGCAGCAGGGCTGGCAGCAGGGCTTACAGCAGCTGGACACACAGCAGCAGGGCTTGCAGCAGGGTTGGCAGCAGGGCTTGCAGCAGCTGGACACACAGCAGCAGGGCTTGCAGCAGGGCTGGCAACAGCTGGATGGGCAGCAGGGCTTGCAGCAGGGCTGGCAGCAGGGCTTACAGCAGCTGGACACACAGCAGCATGGCTTGCAGCAGGGTTGGCAGCAGGGCTTGCAGCAGCTGGACACACAGCAGCAGGGCTTGCAGCAGGGCTGGCAACAGCTGGATGGGCAGCAGGGCTTGCAGCAGGGCTGGCAGCAGGGCTTACAACAGCTGGACACACAGCAGCAGGGCTTGCAGCAGGGCTGGCAGCAGCTGGACACACAGCAGCAGGGCTTGCAGCAGGGCTGGCAGCAGGGCTTGCAGCAGCAGGGCTTGCAGCAGGGCCTGCAGCAGGGCTGGCAGCAGGGCTTACAGCAGCTGGACACACAGCAGCAGGGCTTGCAGCAGGGCTTGCAGCAGCTGGACACACAGCAGCAGGGCTTGCAGCAGGGCTGGCAGCAGGGCTTGCAGCAGGGCTGGCAGCAGGGCTTACAGCAGCTGGACACACAGCAGCAGGGCTGGCAGCAGGGCTGGCAGCAGGGCTGGCAGCAGCTGCTCACACAGCTTGACTGGAAGCAGGTCCTACAGCAGCTGGGCTGGCAGCAAGGGGAGCAGCAGGAGTTGGTCATGGTGTTGGATGTTGAAAGAGGAGTTCTACTCAAAGGTGAGTTTCCCAATAATCTATTGTTTTCTTTCGTGTTTTGCCTTTTATATACAATGCTTCAAAATTTGGGCCAATGAGCAGAACTTGTGTGTGTGTCATTGTTTATGCTAATTTCCCACTCTAGTACTTCAAGGAAGAAGTTGCTCCTTAAGTGTTTTGAATTTCCCTTTAGTAATCAATATGCTTACTTTCATAATTGGTAAGTAAACAACTAAAACTCTGAGTTTTAATGAGAAATAAGAAATCATCTGTCTTTCACTACATCTCTCTTTTTTTTCACTACATTAATCTCTTTTCGAGTTTCTTTTTCTCGGTTTTTCTGCCCCGCTAGCTAGCTCTCCAGTTCCTTGTCTTCTTTCTTCTTCCCAGCATCCTTTTTGCTCCCCAAATCCTGCCTAACTATTAGCTATTCAGCTTTTTATTAAACCAGTCAGAGTGACACATATTTACAGGGCACAAAGAGATTATTCCACAGCAGACAAAAGTTTTCAATTTTGATAATTTGCTATGATATTTTAAATGTTCAGTTTTACCAACAGAGGAAAGTAGCTGCATACACTTAAGTCTTTCATAATAAAACACAATTAAAATTGATGATAATTGATCCTTGTAGTTCACAGTAGTAAGTCCTGTCTCATTTTGCGTATTATGAGCTATATTTTTGCACAGGATTGCATTAGGACCCTGTAGTTCCGGAGCAATGCCACCAAAGGACCGTAGAAAGTCTGTGTGCAACACAGGCGAATGGTCTCCATCGTACACCTTCACCTTTCTGAAGTCAAACATGCTCCCTCTGGATGCTGCCTCACGTCAATATGACGGAGACTGTTAGGATTTCATTAGCAATTTTATGATGTGTCTTTTAAAAAGAAAGAAAAAAAAAACCATGGTTAGATTTCTTCCATAGTTCACAGTTCTCAGAGACATCTACTTCTGGAAATATATAAGCCAATGATTTTTTTCAACTTTTATTCATTTCCTGTGGACTTCACATGCCTCCTGAACCCACTTATCTCCCCATTCCCTCGCTTCCACCCTCTGTCCACACAACCTCCCCCCAAAACAAAATAAAACAAAATTTAAAAGAAAAAAATTGAAACTTAACCAATTTCTTCTAGGGGGAATACCTTGCTCAGCCTATATATAGGGGGAAGGGCCTTGGTCCTGCCTCAAAGTGATGTGTCAGACTTGTTGACTCCCCATGGGATGCCTTACCCTCTTTGAGGAGTAGGTGGGGGGGGAGAGATGGGGGAGTAGGAGGAGGGGTGGGAGTGGGAACTGAGATAGGTATATAAAATGAGAAAAGATCTTTTAAAAAATTAATTAATGAAAATAAAAATTAATTTTTTAATTTAAAACCCAAACCAACACCTTCCCTCCCCCCCAAAAAGAAGAGAAAAAAGGAGAAGAATCTCATCATGAAAGGTGTAGTGTGGCCCATTGAGTATAGGGTTTACCCTTCAGTCTGTTTATTTTGACATGTAAGTGTTCATTTCTATGAGTCATTTGTCTGGGTCGAGGCTTCTGCTATACGGTAGCAATGGCTCTCTCTGTGGCTCCTCTTGAATATCCTGTTGTTGTACTGTGTTGAGGATATTCTGCAGATTTGGATCTGGAAGGTTTTTCCTTCCCATACTCCAGCACTTCATAGATTTGGTGGATGTTGGGCAATGATGTTTTGAATAACTAAATACCTTTTAAAAGATTATATCAGTGGATGCAGATATAATAAATAAACATCTGTGCCCCTTATTATATTACCAGTATATACTGAAACCTATGTAAGATGGTTTTCCTCTTTTCATAATTCACTTAATTACTGTTTGGAAACTTTAGTATTTTTAACACTTAGAATTTTGTCTTACACGAAAGTTCTGACCACTCTCCTTTTATGACTGTCTGAAGTCTGTTTAGCATAGCTATTGTAGATTATCCTTGTTGTAGGGAGGCTGCTTGTTTGTTCCTTGTTGCTCAGCCCTGAAATAACCACACAGAAACTGTATTAATGAAACCACTGCTTGGCCTATTAGCTCTATATTCTTATTGGCTAGCTTTTACATCTTAATTTAACCCATTTCTTTTATATTTTACCATAAGGCTTGTGGCCTACCAGCAAGGTTCCATCTGGCAGCTTGCATCTTTCCCCTCTGGCTGCTCTGTGGCATCTTCCAGCCTGGCTATATTCTGTTAAGCCATTGGCCAAAATCAGTTCTTTATTAACCAATAAAAGCAACACATATAGAGAAGGACTTCCCACACCATTTCCCCTTCTCTGTTTAAACGAAAAGGAAGGTTTTAACTTTAAATTAGTAAAATTACATAGAACAAAGCAGGTATTAAGCAAGAATTACAGTTACAGTATTTATATCTACTTTATTTTTATTATAACTAAGGAAAACTATAATTATAACTGCCTATTCTTTAACTTCATCAAAGACCTCAGAAGGATATACTATTACCTAAGTCAACAGCAAGTACATTGCAAGCAACTTCCAAAATGCTAGAATTGATAAAGACATCTTGTCGTCTGGAAAATCATCCAAAGTTCTTCTGTATTTCTGGAGCATCCGTCTTTTTTATTTCTTTTAATTTTCTTTTGCTTTACCTTGGTGGTGGAGGTTGCAAAGGCAGAGGGCAGATGCAAAATGATGGAGAGAAGAATAGTATTGAGATACATGATGTGAAATCTACAAAGAAGCAATAAAAAGTTAAATAAAAATAAAAACCTACTTCTTTGGGGTTCTAACATAGACTGGTCTTCAGGCTGATGAGGGAGGGGGACTTGATTAGGGGAGGGGGAGGGATATGGGAGGCAGTGGAGGGGAGGAGGCAGAAATCTTTAATAAATAAATAAAAAAATAAAATAAAATAAAAACAAAGAAAAAAGAAAAGAAAAACCTCATTGTGGGAGCTACAGTGTGACACAGTGACAGTGAACCCTTCAGTCCATACATCTTGACTTGCAAGTGTTCGTTGCAATGAGTCATGGGTTTAATTCAAGACCTCTAGTTTCTGCTACACAATCGATACTGGATCCTCACTGGGACTCCTGGATACCCCGTTGTTGCCCTGTGTCATAGGGACTCATTGGATAAACTTAGGGGGTGTGGCCTTGCCGGAGGAAGTGAGTTACTTACTGAGGGCAGGATTGAGGTCCTTTTGATTTCACTTTTTCTTTGCTTTCTGTTTGAGATGTGAGCTGTAAGTCCCAGCTGCCGTGCTTCCCCACTGTGACGGTGAGGGATGATGGGACTCATCCTCTAGAACCACGAACCCAAAGTCAGCCTTCCAGAAATTGCTTTGGTCGTGGTGTTTTATCATGGACATAGAAAAACTAGCTAATATAGAGTTCATTGATTTCCCCTGTGCTCTAGTTATTTTGGGAAGCACCTTTGCAGAGAGGGCAGTGTTGAGACAGAATAAAGTGTTCAAACCAAAGCTAGGAAGGCTTCAGTTACCTTCTGCAACATGGAAGCAAGTACAAGATTTATCCTCCTTCTGTAAAACAAAACAAAGTGGAAAAAAAAAAAAGAAAATTGTTTACAAGCCCTCGATAGGAAAGAACTTTAGATTATCACCCTTACAGGAAAAAACAAAACTATGGGGCTCAATACAATTTATCCTGAATTTCTTTCTTTGCCTTCCATGTTTCCTGAGATTGCAATGTAAAGAGCACAGGCAAGGTTGTGAGAGCAGAGGGCTGAGATAATGTACAGGCTTATTACAATGCATTCTCTTAGTGTGGAACACACTGTTTTTTAAATAAGTTTCTTAAGTTTAATTTTACTGAAACGACACGTCATTAAAAATACTGTTTTTGTCTGTTCATAATGCATATACCTCCCTCAAGACCAAAGTTATTTACACAAGTTACCCAGATTTTGTTTAGGATCTTCTGTTAGTCTATTGAAGGAGGAGGCTCTGCCCTGGAGGCTGATCATTTGATGTTGTGCGGAGGAAAAAGAAGTGGGCTTTACTGCATGCTCAGAGAGAGGCCAGGAAGATCAAGAAGATCTTTTAAAGACTGCTCTGTCTTGCTGTACTAATACTTTCATAGGGGCTGAAAAGTTGAGTTGTTTCTCATGTTTACTGGAGCTCCAGGAAGAGGAGGTTGCCACTGCCCAGTGAGAACACCCTGCTCTTTACGGAGGGAATCCTGGAAAGGTGAGGGCTCCTGCACAATGACGTCACCGTTCACTAATGAAGTCACAGAGCCAATGCCCGTCTCTGAGGATACACTTGCAAGGCTGATTTTATATTTTCATTTGAAAGAATAAGAAAGTGAATGAGTCACTTAAAATAAAATTAGCAGACTATGCCCTGGAACTTGAGAAATAGTTAATAAATGAAAAACAAACAGAAAAAATTTAACTGTAGATGCAACCAAAAACCTGTATCTGTTTCCTTGTTTTGGTAAATTTTGTTCTGTTACAGTTTCATATATATAAACTTTGTATTCTGGCCACTCTCCCCTCACCCGCTTTTATTTCCATCCCACTCCTACTACACCCTACAAATCTCTTTCCTTTGTTCACTAACGTTTTGTTTGACTAGTGACATAGCAATGGTAACCATGAATAGCAGTTGGGCATAACGGCACTGGGTGCACAAAGTTCACCTTTCCAAAGGCAGCTATGAAGGGGTAAAGGACTCCCGAGACCAACACTTACTGCAGGTTTATTGGCAACCAAGGGTTCTGAGAGAGGGTGAGGCATGGTAGCCATCTGAATACCCACTGGTAAATGCACCAGATCATTTCCACATTCGTTCACTTAGACAGTCTAAACTCTGCAGGATACTAAACACCTATCTGTTCTCTGCTCCCTTTGCAAGTGTTCCAAATCTATTTGGAGAAAATACTTTGTTTTTAAGTGCTCTTGGCCTGGAGTAAAAGGGTTGGGGCACTGAATCTGCTCTGTCAGCTCCTGGTTGCATAGAAAATTCTTCTTCCATCATTAAAATGAGACTGATGAGTGTTCCTCAGCTTAGTTTGCAACCTCATTCTGAGACTACAATAAAGTGATGCATGTAAAATTCAGCTAATGAGATCTATCATGTGACCTGAGCACTTACCTTCAGGACATCAAGTCCTTGTGCCACAGGGGCACTTGCACATGTGTCCATGTAGGACTGCTCACAACAGCTGAGTTATGGAACCAACCTTGGCTGTCCACCGACAGAGAAAAGGATAAGGAAAATGTGGAATATGTACACGATGGAATTATTTTCGGCTGTAAAGGAGACCACAGCTATGTCATTTGCCAAAAAATTGATTTAACTGTAGATAATTGTATCAAACAATTTAAGGCAGTTTCAGAAAGAAGATTTCGTGTTTTCTCTTACTTGTGCTTCCTAGACTTTATATAGTCGCAAAACATGACCTGAAATAGTCTAGGGGAACAAAGGGGACTAATGGGAGGGGAGGGAGAGAGGGAGGAAAAAAGGTCGTGGAATGGTGTAGCTGAGGAGATATACATGCCATAATAAACACACATACATGTAAATAAAGAAATTTAAAAATAATAAACTTTTTAAATTGAGGTAAGTCTTTATGAATGAACTGCTGTGAATAGATAAGAAGGCAAAAGTTTCCCACATAGTACAAAATAATACAAATTTTAGTAGAAAAATACTAGGTAGGAAAACAATTACAATGATTTGGAAAGCGTTCACTGGAAACTTGGCAGAGCTTGCTGACCACACGGCATACACACTAAAACAACTCTGAATTGATTATTCTAGAGAATCAAATGCAGTCCATTTTTAAAGTTCTGTAGAGACAAAAACAGATCCCGACTTTCTCGGGACCCAGATTTGGAGCTGATCAACATATGTTTGGCTGATCAATGGACAACGAAGATTAAACCCAGGGTGAAGCAGAGAGCCTGTCTTGGTGGTCTTTCACACACTGTAGGAAGCGAAAGCCTGTTTCAATGTCAGCACGCTGTTTTCAGCCACCCTTAGGGAGTAGGTTTGCTGCTGGTACACGAATGGTTCATAGCAGTCATAGCAGTGGAAGACGGCAGCCAGCAGGTAGGTTGGCAGTGGCTGCCCAGCCAGCAAGAGCTGCAGGAGCATCTAGGATGGCGGCTGGGAGCCTGAGCACAGGGTGTGCTGCAGTCACTGGTTACAGAGGCTGGTTTCCAGTGGGTGGTCCCACAGCAGGGGGCTTTGCAGTAGTCCCAGAGGCAGTCAAGGAGCAGCAAGTGTGGGTCCTGGTGACTCGCATGGAGGCAGGGCTTCTGAGGCGAGACAAGTTTCTCCTCTCCTGCATCTTCTCTATTAGGTCTTCCAGGTACTGATGTCCAGCATACAATAAAGGAGAATTTATGGTTTATTAGCTTTAAAAGTTGCACCAATTGAGATTTATAATAGGACAGATGAATCAAAAATTGGTATGAAAAAGAAATAAAATGAATGTTGTTATTTTGAATGCTAAATTTGAAACAATTTGCCTCCTTATTCATTAATTTCTTCATAATTTATAAATGTACCATACTGATATTTTTCTACTGGTCATTTTGCTATTATATACTGAAGCCTGACTTTTGTGTATGATGTATCCATTTTTGTACCTATTTTAAATACCATCCAAACTGGAGAGATTAGAGAGTTAAATGGTTGGAGGAAGAGGAACAACGCATACTATGCTCAGTACAGCAATGAGACACACCCGGAAAGGTACAACAGGCCCTGGATGAAAGGCTACTGCCATTTAAAAGGGACGCGTGCTTCTAGAGGTGAGGAGTTGATTCAATGAAAATCATGCAAATGTCCCTTAAAAAAACAAATAAAATGGCATAGACAACATGGCAGGACCAGAATGTCTGGAAAGGTCACAGTCAGAACACAACTACAAACACAACGAGGCTAGCTTAGCAGCAGGATACAAACTCCCACACGGAGCAATCTTATGTTTCTGAAGAGTCACGCAGAGACTCCCATAGTCATTTCTTGTAGCTTCACTTACTTTGATTAGGGCTGTGTCTAAGCGAAGCCTCGGCTAGGAATTCTGTGCTACCCCTGATACTGGCAGAACTTCTGTTGTTAGACTGTGTGCTGTCAACCCAATTTCTTGTTGTTCTTGCCCATCAGTTCTGGGTTACTATTACCTTGCCAGTATGCCAGCCTCGTTTTCTCCACTACACCTGTGCTTGTGCTGAGCCATCACTATATCTATATCTATCATCTATCTATCTAGCTATATATCACTATATCTGTCACTCAGTTGGTCATTCCATCAAATCTCCTTTATTTTATTCTGCTTTTCTTAATGGAGACAATGTCTCATGTAGCCTAGGCTAGCCTTAAACTCTCTACTTAGATGAGGCTGGCTTTGAACTCCTGATGTTCCTGCTTCCAATTCCTAAGCACTAATCTAGGAATGTGCCACCATATCTGGACTAAGAATTTTTGTGAGCAACTATTTAAACTATCCAACAATTAAGTAGCAAATTCCCTGTCTCATTCTGCTAGATGACCAGAGGTTTCATGTGACTTTATTGACCAAGTTTGTTGTCATATTATCATCCTGGGCATGCCTTGGACTTTTTAAGAGAGTCATGTGACTGTGCCCCAATAAATACCTACTCTCTTAATATCATAAATATTTGTGGTCATTAAGCATATCTGAAGGTTCAGATTGCTGCCACATGGACAAGAAAATAACTTGCATAAAACATCCATATCATAATAGGTACCTTGAACTATTAAGTCTTAAATTTTTGATGAATTTACACACATCTGGAGAAGCCAAGGAGAATTATATGGCAGATGAATATTTATATTTTAATAAAAGGAATTATTACTCAAAAGGTGGAAGAGTTATTTCCCCATATTATTTTTCTTCCTTTGCACAGAGAGGACTGGTTCTCTCCAAAAAAATAAGTGATCGTGGCATTTGGTTCAATTAGATCGAGTAAGCATGCATGCACCTGCTCTAACCTTGATAGTGATTTCCTTGCAATACATTTTCACTTCTCTAATAGGTCAGCTCTCCTGTTTTTATAAGCACTTGACCTAGGTTCAATATAACTATCATAAATACATGGGGAAATGATAAAATGACAACGTAGACTCAGACTTTCATAAAGCTTTTTTTTTCTTTTTTTACAAATGATCATTTGAAGATGAAGACTAAAGATATAAAAAATTTGAATAGAAACACTTTCAACTTAGATGCAGTATCTACTTATCTACCATCTATCCCATCTTGAGCTTAACAAATTGCACCTCCATAGTTTTCATATACATTTAGACTATTTATAAATGACATCAGATTACAATGAATATCTCAACAGCAGGAATAATATGCAGCTTTTCATCCATCCTAATATAGTGAAATTAGACAGCATTATTAAGAATTACCATAAGAACTGGATGGGGAAACTTGGGGCTCAAGGCAGCCAAGGACTTGAATGCATTTTCCTTCTTTTTATTATTACAGCTCCTTTGTAATAATACAAAGTAAGGATACACTACAATACAATAATGCAAACAATACAACAAATATAATAATACAGAGTTATAAGTTTACAGGTCTGCAGAGAAGCCTGCTTCTTAGCCCGGCATCTTCAAGGTTGTATAAAATGCAATAATGTTATTTGTCTTCATAAAAAATGTCTGAGGTATGTGAACATCATTTACCCTAACTATTCTCTAGAAATTGAGGAATATCTCAGGCATTCCTGTGTTCCTTCCCACATTTGTTGACATTCCATTTTCCCTTCTTGGGAAATATGAATATGGAATGGTCTCGTGCCCATGTCACAAATTCATTTTATCCTTCATAATCTTCATCCAAACTTCGACAGTCAAACTTTCTTCTAGTACCACCACAGTTTACTTTTCAAGAGTTTTTTAGGATGTAAGAGACACAGACCCACTCCAGGACTAGTATGAGGCCCCACGATGGCACTTGGATTGTTGTATGCTCTGTCATCTCATGACTGTCAATCAATTGAATCAGACTAGGAATTTTTAAAATTTGATGATACACGTAAGGAAACAGAAGAAGTGACTCAGGAGGAAAGACTGATTTGATAAACCCTGACCCTGAGAAAGAAAAGAATGCATTCCATTTAACTTTTACATAGAGTCTTCCACAATTAACTAATTTAGTGACTGTTTGTGTATTAAGAGAAACAATAACAAGGAAGTGACCCTTAACCTGGTAACAGCATCAGGGTATAAAAGGGGACAGGGAATAAGGAGGCTCACATACTTGAGAAACTCCCTCTCTTCAAAACCTCTCAGAACCTCCACTTCTCATACCATGGTCAACTCATGTTGTGGCTCTGTCTGCTCTGAGCAGGGCTGTGACCAAAGTCCCTGCCAGGAGAGTTGCTGCCAACCCAGCTGCTGCCAGACCACCTGTTGCCAAACCACCTGCTGCCGCCCCAGCTGTGGAGTATCCAGCTGCAGCCGCCCAGTCTGCTGCCAGACCACCTGCCGTCCCAGCTGTGGAGTGTCCAGCTGCTGCCGCCCAGTCTGTTGCCAGACCACCTGCTGCCGTCCCAGCTGTGGAGTGTCCAGCTGCTGCCGCCCAGTGTGCTGCCAGACCACCTGCCGTCCCAGCTGTGGAGTGTCCAGCTGCTGCCGCCCAGTGTGCTGCCAGACCACCTGCCGTCCCAGCTGTGGAGTGTCCAGCTGCAGCCGCCCAGTGTGCTGCCAGACCACCTGCCGTCCCAGCTGTGGAGTGTCCAGCTGCAGCCGCCCAGTCTGTTGCCAGACCACCTGCCGTCCCAGCTGTGGAGTGTCCAGCTGCAGCCGCCCAGTGTGCTGCCAGACCACCTGCCGTCCCAGCTGTGGAGTGTCCAGCTGCTGCCGCCCAGTGTGCTGCCAGACCACTTGCTGTAGTACAACTTGCTGTCGCCCCTCTTGTTGAATTTCTTATCTGAATACCGGTCCCCAGGCAGTCATAATGACAGTGAGCTGAACTTTTCATCCATGTATTAAATAATTCCTATGTTTGTTGTCCTGACAACAATAAGAAAGTGGCAGAAGAGAATCCTACATTAAGCACTGCCCATATTTCTCAAGGATCTTCCCTCTACATGCGTGTCTCAGATGCATGGTGCAGCTAAACGTATCCTGCAGGTCTCCAACTTTCTTGGATTTCACCATTCTGTGCTGACTATTCTTCAATAAATACTGCTTTATATTAGACATATATGTATCTTCTTTCATTTATTTTAAGAGAATTAATAGTTTAGCTTTCTAGTATTATTCCTTCCAAGGTTACCATGGCCAGGAAGAAAACTAGTCTTGCTAGTGTGTTAGAGGTATGCGTGGTCTCACATTTATTGCAGCTTTATTCACATTGGCTAGGGAGCAGAATTAGCCTGTGTCAATCAACTGATGAGTGGCAAATAAAATGCCTTTTACACAATGGAATGCTGCTTACTCATAAAACAGGTGGAGTCTTGTAACTTGTGACACCATGGTTAGAACTGGACGATGTTAAGTGAAACCAGCCAGATATAGAAAGAAAACATGCATGGTGTCACTCAAATGTGGAACCTTAAAAAAAATAAAAGATCTCAGATGCTGAGAGTAGAAAAGAGGCTCTGAGATTCTGGGAAGAACAGGGAGGCACAAGTGAAGAATACCTGGTTCACATGGTGTAAAACAATTAGATAAAAAAGATTGTTCTGGCGCCGGAGAGATGACTCAGTGTTTAAGAGGCCTGGCTTCTCTTCCAGAGGCCCTGGGTTTGAGTCCCAGAATCCACATGACAGCTCATAATGGATGATCTGGCACTCTCTTGTGGCCTCCATGGGCACCAGGCATGCGCATAGTATACTAACAAACAAGTAAGTAAAACACATATAGATAGAATAAATAAATAAATAGAACTTTAAAATGAAATAGTTACAGTGTTCAGTTGCATAGGAGAGTTGCCACAGATGATAAATAGTTTATATTTCAAAATGGCTAGAACAAAGGATACTGAATATTTTCACCAGTCAGAAATAATATATATTTGAGGATGCAAATATATTAACTCAGATTTAAGCAGTATCATGTACACACAGAGAAGTATCACATAGTACCCCATAAATATATACAATTTTATATATCAGCTCAAAATCAGAAAAGAAACCTGATTTTGCACATATAATATACTTTTCATATTATAGGACTATTTTTCAGAATCATATGACCTACCTTATTTAATTAACAATAATTTTCCTTTTCAATCCATAAGATGATTGGCAGACTCACAGGGTCATTTGACTTTGAGAATAATAAGGCACATGAAGACCAATAGTTTCCAAAAGAAACTCACAATTTAGTCTTCAAAATAAAGACTTAGGAATAAAAGGAAGGACCAAATAGATAGGATATAATGGGGAAAACTTCTGTTCCAGAGTGCAATATGGAAACATTTTTTTTTAAAAAATTGTAAACAAAGTGAGTTAAAAAGCCAGTAAATACTAGGGAATTATGCAGGTCCCAAGGCAGAAGAGAAGGTGGAGGAAGAGGAGGAGGCTGCATCTGAGGTTGTTTACGTTGTTAAAATGAAAGAAGTAAAATGAGGCAAGAGATCAGCGAACATGGGGAGAGATATGGCAGAAAATGGACTATGCTGCTCGCTCCCCAATGGCCTTCACATCAATGACGCTGTGCTAAAATAAATCATGAGCACATGAGGAAACTCTCAGTCAGAGGTGGAGGGCAGGCAGACTAGTGATAACTCCAGAAAGGGTTGAGGGACGAAATTTAAAACCAGGCAAGGAAAATGTCGCATGAATGGACCATCGAGGTGACTCAAGGGGTAAAGGTGCTTGCTGCCAAACTCAGGACCCACATAGTGGAAGGGAGGAAGGAGATAACTGACACTCACAAGCTGTCTTCTGACCTCCACACACACGCAGTGACACACATGTGCACCCTCTACACAAACACACACACAGAAAAAAAAAAAAACCAAAGTGTACCAAAAAACAATTGAAAATTCACAAGAAAGGAGAATTTGGGTTGTGTTTGAAAGTTGTGCTCGGAGTGTGAATTTTTGGGATCTTCTTAGAGCCTGCAAAATCTGTGAAAACTCAGCTGGGCTTGATCAGACCCAGGTGAACAAAGAAAATACCTCCGAAAACCAAGTCCCTGGCTTTGCTTGGTCTGTCTGAAGCTACTTCTACCAAAAACCATACTTGATTAAAACAAAAAGTCAATAGACTGAAGTTATCTTAACGGAAGGACTAGTAAAACACTTGAGACTGTCTCCAATGGGGGAAACTTATCCTTCTGGCAATGATAACAACTGAGGAGGATCAAAGGTAGAGCCAGCGGTGTGGTAGGCAGTGATGGTAGCATTTAGAGCTGAAGGGGCAGATCCAGTGGGAAATCACTAAGAATGGGGAGCCACATGACTTGTGGCTGGGAGGTAGGGAGTTGAGGCTAGAAGGGCTGTTGGATTTCTGCCACTGAGAAGCTTAATTATCAGAACCTAATTATGTGTAATCAAACACATAACTGTCAGCATTTGTCTGTGATGGGCAAAGTGATTGTAAGACCAACTCCTATTTCATCTTCTTGAGAAGACAGGACATCAGACATAATTGGATTTAGAATATATTCTTACTGGCGGACTTGAGTAGGCATGGAATCAGAAGAGAAAGTCATTGCCTTTCCTAAGCTTCTCCCAGAACAACTTGGACATTTTTTTTTTAAATACAGGCTGCCAATATTGTACTACTGAATGTTCTGTGTCTGTTGGTGAACCCAAGTCTCAGAAGCAGTACTTGCCTTTAGCTGCTAAGCCCAGGAGGCCTGACAGACATTTTCTGTGGAGTAGGAATCTGGAAATCAGCCTACCTGTCTTGGCAGGATGGAACAATTGAGTCCCCTGTGTCTTATTGTCCAGTCCCGGCAGGGTCTAGGCAGTGGAAGAGGTGAAAGGCAGTTTTTTCACTGTGTGACTGGCCCTGCCACATCCAAAGCAAGCCTCCAAGTGGAGTTTCTTCTGCAGCCATCTGCCTTCTTGAAGGAGATATAGGATGCTGCCAGGAGATGTTGTGTTTCTGTGTCATAAAAAGCTTTTGTATTAAATGTCAAATGCCATACTCTCACATCTGTAAAGGTGCTTGAGGATATCATTGTAATGGTCTGTCCTGTCCCTTTAAGAGACAAACCCCCTTCCCCCTCCTCTGATCTTCCTTTCCCTCCTTCCCACTTCTTCCCTTCACCCCCTCTCTGTTTCTCTCTCCCTCTCTCTGCTTCTCTCTGCTCTTCCTCCTTCTCCCCTTCCATCTTTTCCCTTCCCTTCTATAACCCACTAAATAAATATCTAACCTCACTCTGCAAGGCATGTCTAAAAGTCTCTAAACCACCATGTGACTCCCTGCCTAGGACCCACTGATCCCTGTGGCCCATGGGCCACTCAGGGAACCATAGCGGTTTACTACCGCAGCTACTCGTGGCCCACTGCCCAATGCCCGCTGCAGCCACTCGGGGAACAGTGCTATTTTATTTTTACCATAACGATCATTACCTGTTAGGTATATCTAAATTAGACAAGTGTTGTTTAGGCTTAACTTTGAGAGCATATAAGTTAAATCTGGACATATAGTTTATGCAATCAGTTACAACTTACCAATGTTAGGAAAAGCAAGATGATTAGAAGGAAAATTTCAGTCTCCAGTTTTCAGCTGTTTCCTGAGACCTAGAGCATAATAATAATCTATAGAAGGCAGAACCAAGTTTTAACATTGTAAACAATTTAGTGTTCTAAATGAATAATATCAAGGAGCTTACTTTTAGGTTACAAAATCTGGCTGCCAATAAGACTCATTCCTATATATAAATGCAGAGGTGCAGCTTTAATATCTTAGTAAGGCAGCATTGTTTTGAACCTTATCATTAATAAACCTTATCTTTAGGACAGGGCAGGAATTATCGTATAGAAACATATCCAAACCCAAAGTATATTGGAGACAGAATGTCCCCTTGGTGGGGCCAATGCATGTTATTACCTTTACTAAAGGTAGCAATGGAGTCATATGGCAACTATTCACATGGTCACCCTTCGTAAAGATGACAATGAGGTTTTGTCATCAACCAAGATGGAGGGTGGGCACATATTTGTTCTTTTCCAGAGCAGTTCTAATGTGGAGTTGATGGAGGAAGGTCATTGGTTAAATTAAAAGAAACTGCTTTGGCCCATCTCATTGGTTAGGGGATAGGTGGGAGGAGTAAACAGAACAAAACGCTGGGAGGAAGAGGAAGTGAAGTCAGACTCCGCAGCTCTGCTCTCTGGAGCAGACGCAGGAGAGACGCCATGCTACCTGCTCCAGGGAAGACGCACGCTATGAAGTTCCAACCCAGGATGGACTTAGGCTAGAATCTTCCCGGTAAGCGCACCTAGGGGCGCTACACAGATGATTAGAAATGGGCTAAATTAATATGTGAGAATTAGCCTAGAATAGGCTAGAGCTAAGGGCCAAACAGTGTTTAAAAGAATACAGTGTCTGTGTAATTATTTCGGGTAAAGCTAGCCCGGCAGGCGGCTGGGGTTTTGGGGACATAGCCCCGCCGCCGCTCCTTATTACTACATGGAGTCACTAGTTTTACAAATTTTATTATATCAGATTCAGCAAAGCTCAGAGACTAAACACATGGAATACGCAAAGTGAACATCCAAACAAACATGTGGCCACATATTACAAGTTCACATATTTCCATACATACATACAAAATTAACAGAAAGATGAACAGAACTTTTCCCCAGGAAACTGTTTCAGATGATCAACTTAAAAATCCCAAAGTAAGAATGTATAGTGTTATAAAACATGAGTTGCATGGACACCTAAGAACCCCTCTAGAGTCAAGTCTCTTTCCAACCCTAAAATGGCTCCCTTAATTAAGATATATACTTCCCTGCTCCCATATCCACCCTTCCTCCATCTTAACCCTCCCATTCTCCCAAGCTCTCCCCATCCTCCCCTTCTCACTTCCCTTGCCTCTTACCAGCTGCAGTACTCAGGAGAGTAGTCCCTGCACCTTACCTGGTCAGCACAGTAGAACTGACTCTGGTGGTGTAGGCATGGGTGAGCTAACCCCTCTCACACACACACCTCAGGGAATGAGTGGGCCCTACCACCTGCTCCTTCCTGCATAAGATGATCTAGTCTGGACTGCCCTAGAGAGCTCACCCTGGTAGTGAGGATGGGGGAGAGCTGGCAGTCTGACCAACTCTACTATCACCCAGATGCAGAACTAGGGCTATGAGATGACCCATCCTAACATCCACTTCGTCTATGATCTGTTGGAGCAGGTGAAGGGGGCAAACCTGCAGACCCAAAGCTGCAGGATGTTCATAACACAGCATAACAGCAGGATATCCAGGAGGAGTCCCTGTGAGACCCAATATAGAGTGTGTAACAGAAGCCAGAACCACCGGCCCAGGGTGATGTCACTCATAGTGACCTGGGCCCTCCCACATCAATCATCCGTCAAGAAAATGTCCCACAGGCTTCATGACCTAATGAAAGCATTTTCTCAATTGAGGATCCTCTTCCCAGAAAACTCAGTTGTGTCAAGTTGACAAAAACAAACAAGCAAACAAAAGAAAAACCAAATAAACCAAAAGACAAAACCACCCCCTGCAAACCAAAACCAATCAACAAAACAACAACAACAAAAACCCACAAAGAACCAACCATGACACCTTTCATGTACCAGTTTATATACATCTCAATTTCATCTAGTTAGATATTTGAAATGATCAGGCCTTGCAACTCTCATAACTGTCTGCATACTGATCTTGCTGTTTTGTTCAGAGCATATTTCCTCTCTTCTGCATTTCAACCAAGTCTTCCTGTTCATTTCTGCATATGAGGTAAAGTGTCTCCACCCTGACTCCTGGTCCAGTCTTTCCAGACTGGCCTTGTTGGGGCAGAGACCCTGGCTGCCTCTCATTCCTTGTTTTTGTTCAAATCACTGTCTTATTCTCAGTGGTTCCGCAGAGAATTGAAGCGTGTCAAGTATATCAGTATCCCAAGATGTGAGGCAGAGCCTTGTCACTCAAGAAGGAGGAGAACTGGCTTGCTCCCCGTGTGGTCTACTTCCCTCATTCCCCAGAGACAAGCTGGGAGCTGGCTCTTATCCTAAACTCTCTTAGCACTAAGGTGGTAGAGGATTTATGGCACATTCACTTTCTTTCAGACCTGAACCTGCCACAGGGTGATTTACTCCCTTACATAAGGACTCAACACTCTCCTGTCAGTAGTCAGACAGGCAACATAGCTGGGCATGGGGTAGGGTGGGATCTATTGTTGGAGAAAGCCTGAGAAACGGGGATGTGGGTAATGTCTGACTACCTGCTCTTCAGCCTCTCAAGGTTGTGATAATGATCATACCCAAGACTAAAAGGTTAATTAAAATCTTGGGAATTGGGGTCTTCATAGCTAATATGAAACCAAGACCATTCCAGTAAGCAATGGGAGCTGGGTATTTCTGCTTGCTAGGTGTGCATTGGACTACAGAAAGAGACACAGCTCCTGAGCCTTATTGAAATTGCCTCTTTGATCCTTATGGTCCCCAAGGACTCTTGTATTTAGGAGCTAGTCCCTTTGATGGGAGCTATAAAAGTTGGAGTGCTTGATGTGTGGTCAAACTCCTTTTAGGGAGAGGCTGGAGACTTGGTTTCATGGGGGCAGAAACCAAACACATAAGTACTACTAATTACATGTACTGCTGGTTTCCAGATAGAAGCTAGTTAAAGGTTTGGCTCTAGGGCATCAACTCTGAGAAGATACAGTCAAATCCCTCCATGGGGAAGCTGAGTTGAGGGTGGAGTGTTAGTGAATTGCAGCAGCAAGTGTTTGTCTGCATGTTGAAAGCCATTTTATTGTCATAGAGGACTGAGAAATACCCACCCCAGCCCTTCCCAGAGCTAGATGACTTAGGAGCTAGTCCCTCCGTGAGAGCTATAAGTATTGAGAACTTCAACCAGTCGACCAACTCCTTGTAAGGGAGAGGTTGGATCCATGATTTTGTGAGGCGGAAAAGAATGCAGGGAGAAGTAGCCTCACAGGAGTTGGTATTTTCTGAGGTTGCATTCAAGAGCTCATAGCAGCTGTGGCTGCTTGCACAACATCAAGACAGTCAACACAAGATCGAACCACTCAACAATCCAGCATGGAGTTGGGAGGGGCTCATGAACCTCTCTCTCCTAGGTGAGGAGCTATGGTAGTGGAGAGAAAGTCAGTTTTCTTGAGGAGCGTGACTCCTGGTAAGTCAGCTATGTTCCAGGGGATAGAAGAGTGGGAGATGGATATGATCAAACTACATTGTATACATGCGTACATCCTCAAAGAATTAATAAACACATATTAAAACCATTCCTCTGAGGTCTTTCTAAGTCCTTGAGCTGTTGACTCCCAAATAATCCATTTCACTTTGTGCAATTCACCTTTACTCTTGTCTTTAAGTTGTGCAGTCTCTACACTTTGATGCTCTATTTTGATATCTTATTCTGGGGGTGCTGAAACTCTAGTTGTGTACTGGGATAGGACAGAGAAAACAAAATAAAGAATAGAGACATGGTTTCTAGACCTTTCCCTAGACTTTCTGAGTCATCCTTACTGATTAAGACTCTCCATTGTACTCTTCTGATTTTCAGAGACCCGCTTCCCTCTGAAAAGGCATGGCTTTCCAGTCTACCAGCAGGCTTGAGACATGACTTAGTAGAATACCTCCTCAAGAAATGCACCAGAAGAGATCAAAATTGTATGACAAGAACAAGATTCAAAATATTTACAAAGCAGTAATTTAAGGTCACCAACTAATCAGAACGGATATCAAACTGAGCTATAGTACTTGCCTGACTTGGAAACCCCTTGTGTTATTCTTTTTTAAAAAATTTGTTCATTTTATTTTATGTATATTGGTGTAACCGTGTCAGAGTTTCTGCAACTGGAATCACAGACAGTTGTGAGCTATCATGTGGGTTCTGGGAGTTGAACCCAGGTCCTCTGGAAGAGCAAGCAGTAATTGTATCTACTGAGCCATCTCACCAGTCCCCAGACTTATTTGTTAATTATATATACAGTGTTCTGTCTGCATGTATGCCTGCAGGCCAGAAGAGGGTGCCAGATATCATTACAGATGGTTGTGAGGCATCGTGTGGTTGCTTAGAATTGAACTCGGGACCTCTGGAAAAGCGTTCGTGTTCCTTAACCTCTGAGTCATCTCTCCAGCCCTTCCCTGATGTGGGAAGTCCTTCTGTATATGTGTTGCATTTATTGGTTAATAAAGAAGCTACTTTTGACCAATGGCTTAACAGAATATAACCAGCTTGGAAGATATATATCTAGAGAGAGTGGGTGGAGTCAAGAAGATGCCAATGTAGCCACTGCCAGAGATGTAAACCATAAGCCTCGTGGTAAAATATAAAGTAATAGAAATGGGTTAATTTAAGATGTAAAATAGAGCTAGGAATGCGCCTAAGTTATTGACCAAACAGTATTGCAAATAATATAGTTTTTGAGTGATTATTTTGGGTCTGGGTTGCCGGGAATGAATGAACGGCCTCCCTCAACACTCTCCCTGTGTTATTCTTTACTATTTCTTGCTGGGTCACAGGGATGTGGAGTTGAAGATGACTCCTCCTAGGGAACTTGAGTCAATGTTTGCTTACCCAGACTTCTTCAACATCTCAATTAATACTTTTGACTAACCATCAGGGCAGCCCAGGATGCCCAAACCCCCAACCCTAGAAGGTCATGACAAAAATTATAAAACAGCATTACATTTTCTTTAATTTTTTTAGTTAATAAAGAAAACACAGTCATCAAAATATTGAGAAGAAAAGCAGTCAGATGAAAGTTACATTTCTTTAACAGGATAAAATGAGGCAATAATAAACTATTATTACTTTATAACTAACAACACCTGTATCAGTCTCTCACTATTCAAGTTCAAAGTAATCATGTTATATTACATATTCTACTTTATATAAATATAAATGTAATTCATATAAGTATGGGTTTTAGTTAAATAACCCTTGTTACTGACTTCAATGATGATTTCAATATCCACTCATAAAAAATACTAATGTCTAAAAGTTGCTCTTTGAAAATTTCACATGTATACAATATATATTCATTATGTATACCTTTAGTCCTTCCTTCTAAGTCCTCTTGACCCCCCCCCAAACAAAACTACTTTTTCTTATAACCCGTTGGTGCTGCTTATATATTCATGGGTGTTGGATCATCCACTGAGACATGGGTAACCTGGTAATGGACACCCTCCCCTAAAGAAAGGTGACTCTGCCCCCTCAGCTGTGTCGGGGACACCAGGAGCCCCTGCGTGAGTGTTTAGTCATAGGTGGGACATCTGTGCTCCTCTCACCTGCTCTGAGACTCAAGGACCATCTAAAAGATGGGATGGGCAGCATGTATTATCTGGAGGGTGGAGAGGAATTCTGGGAAATATCAGCTTCTGGATGTGATAAGGCTGTTGCACACACAAAACGGAAGAAATGGCTGTTTTTTTGATTACATAAGACCTACGCAAGTCCCGCACAAGGCTTGTACAAATCCCACCCTTTTAAACATATTAACTTGTCAAAAAAACAAACAACAACAAAAAAACTATGAGGCTTCTCAGGTCCAGGAAGTGGGGCAGAGATAGTGTGAGAGCTGTGGGGATTCTTCTGTTGTTCACTGACTAGTTTTAGTTACTACACTGTGTGGATTTTGACTTGCTTTTCAATGATAACTTTGGTGGTTATGAGATTTCAGAGTATCTTATTGGAGCTAGTAAGTCTCATAAACTATAGTCAGGGAAGAGCAGCACCCAGACTGAATATCAACCTTTAAGGACTGTCCTCTATGGAAAAGCTGAAGGACTTTAAATGGATAACAAGGAACACAGGAAGGGAAGATAAAAGGATTCAGGGAAAAGAAAGACGTCAGCACACTTAGTTTAGAATACTAACTCGTACCTGAACCATACAATTGTGCTGAGTGTGTATCAGAAAGTTGATGGGATAGGCCTTAATCCTTCAGGAAAACGGAGTGTTTCCCATCAAATGTAGAAAACATAATCATCCAATTTAATGATTCTTTACTTACTATGGTTAACACTGCAAAGGGAAGAGTACCCCCAACAAGGTATAAAAGGGGAGCCAGGGCATGAAGATGCCCAGATTCAAGTTCTACATTCATTTGTAAATTCATTTTCAATATCCACCTCTGCCACCATGGTCAGCTCCTGTTGTGGTTCTGTCTGCTCTGAGAAGGGTGTGGCCAAGACTGCTGTCAGCCCAGCTGCTGCCAGACCACCTGCTGCTTCCCCAGCTGCTGTGTGTGCAGCTGCTGCTGCCCTAGCTCCTGTGTGTCCACTTGCTGCCACCCCAGCTGCTATGGTGGTTCTAGTTTCTGAGTATCCTGACCTGGATCGCTTCTCTTTCTCACTTTAATCCTACAGTCTAGGCATTCATTCAACAGGACATGTGATATGCCGATGTTATAAATAGATAGATTCATCAGATGATTTGGAAAAGCCTGGTGTCTGCTGCTATTTATTTTCTTAAAATCATTTTTGATACAAGCATACCAGAATTACAGTTAAATTGTTCTTCAAATCGTTTTAGAATTCCTGACTCTGTTTCAAAGTACAAGTTGTTATATGTTTTACTTCTAGATTTTTTTTTTCTTTCTAATACCACCTCCACCCATGGAATTTATTTTCATACCAATTGCTTGATATCTCCCAATAAAAACTTTAAGCCTTCAAGGGCATAAAATGTGTTCACCTCTCATTCTTCTTACTTATGTTTTATTGGTGTGTATTCATTATGCATAGTGCTAGGTTTCAAGAAGGCAATCTCTCTCAAGTATATCATGTATTTTTGCCGTGTTCTTCTCCATCCCTTCATCCTCCTCCCACCTCCTTCCCTTTTGCGCTCATCTACTTTCACGTCAAATACATATAATACACTTACTTTTCTAGATACAATCTAGGACCACAGGTGAGGGAAAATATGCAATATTTTTCTATTTTGGGTTGGACATATTTTACTTTGTGTGGCTATTTCCCAGCCAATGGCATAGCTTCGTTCTTTCATTATGCTGAATCAAACTCCATTGTGTTCATACACCACATTTTCCTTATTTGTGCACCTGCTAATGGGTTCCTGGCCTGAAGAACAACTTGGTTGTTGTGAATAGCACCGTAGGGGGTATGGCTGTGTGTGCCTCTGTGATGTGCTGACTTAGCGCCCTCTGTGTACACACCAGAATAGGAGAGACAAGAGCACCTGGTGAATCTGCTTTCAGGCCCAGGGCGTCTCCATACTGATTTCCACAGGGGTTGGACCAATCTACATTCTCACCAGCAGTGTCCAAGGCCTCCCTTTCCCCATGTCTTCACCATCACTTCTGGCTAGTGGACTTTCTGTTCTTTTTGCCTGTCTGCCAGCCCTCCTTCTTCCCTCCCTCCCTCTCTTCTTCCCCTCTTTTTCTTTGTGCAGGGGACCACACCCTGGACCTTGTGCACTCCAGTATGGCCTTCTACCACTGAGCCGCACCTTCAGCCCTGTTGTTTGTTTTCTTTATGGCAGTCATCCTGGCAGGAGTGAGATGGAATCTCCATGTGACATTTTCCGCATGCTTATTCACTACATATGCTTCAACTGTTAGTCTGTCCGTATTTCTGTCTCTTTCTTTTTCATGACACAGACACATCATCAGGGGGCCTTAGACTTGAAAGATTAAAATGGCTTTTGTAAATAAGATTTTTAAAACATAATTTAATTAATTAATTAATTTTGCATCCCAACCGCAGTTTTCCCTCCCGCCTTTCCTCCCATTACCCTTCCCTGTCTCTTCTCCACCACCTCCCAATCCACTCCTTCTCTGTTTCTGTTCAGAAAGGGGCAGGCCTCCCATGGCTGTCAACAAAGCATAACATATCAACTTGCATTAAGACTAAGCACCTCTTCTTTTATTAAGGCTCGGCAAGGCAACCCAGTATGAGGAATGGTTCCCAAGAGCCAGTAAAAACGTTAGAGGCAGCCCCTGATCCCATTGTTAGGAGTCCCACAAGTAGACCAAGCTACACAGCTGTCACATATATAGAGAGGGCCTAAGTCGGTCTCATGTAGGCTCCCTAGTTGTTGGTTCAGACTCTGTGAATTCCTATGATCCTGGTTAGTTGTTTCTGTGGGTTTTCTTGTGCTGTCTTTGACCCCTCTGGCTTGTACAATCCTTCCTCTCTCTTCAGCAGGATTTCCAGAGCTCAGCCTAATGTTTAGCTGTGACTCTCTGCATCTGTTTCTGCATGAAGGCTCTCTGATGACAATTGGTACTGTCACCAATCTGATCACAGGAGATGGCCAGTTCATGCTACGCATCCACTATTGTTAGGAGTCTTCTCTGAAGTCATCTTTGTAGATCCGTGCGAGTTTCCCTTGCACTAGGTTTCTACCTGACCCTGAGATGCCTCTTCTTTTCAATCATCAAGTGTAAATAAGATGTTTATTCAAAGTGGAATTTAGTCTCATAGAAGAGGAGAGGAGGGAGGAGACTTTCATCTGGAAAATGATTAATATTCAGATTACCAATGAACTAAAAATATACCATTGAAAGAACAAATGGTCCAATCATAAATGAATAAATGAACTGAATAGACATGTCTTAAAAGAAGTATAAATGGCTAACTGATATGCATTTAAAATATGCAGTATCTTTATCCACCAGGGAAATGCAAATCAAAACTATGCGGAGATTCCTCACCCCTGTCAGGATGGTTGCCATGAAGAAAACAGGGGACAAGTGCTGGTGAGGACAGGGGTGGATAGAGTTGGGAGAGGGGCAGGGCCATTCGCTGTAGCTGAAAAGGTAGATTACTAAAGCCGTTATGGAAATCAATATAGAGGATTTACCAAGAACTAAAAATAGAAAACCATACAATCCTGTTATATTACTCCAGTACTTTTCTGAAGGAAACTGAGTCAATATGCAAAAGAGATATATGCATGTGCATAATTATTGTTTAGCTATTTTCATTGGCCAGAATATTGAAATCAGTCTAGGCTGATCAACAGATGAATTAATAAAAAATTATAATATATATATGCAGAACAATATAATTCAACCACAAAAATGAAATTATGTCGTTTACAGAAAAATATATACAAATGTAGAACACTGTGGGTGGTTCATTTTTTCTTTTAAAATGTTATCAAAGTATATATTTATTATAACATAACTACATTAACCCTGCATCACAGCTTCCTATCCCACTCACTCCTGCTGTGGTCATCTTTCTGTCCCCAAATAGTCCTCCTTCTATGTCCACGTCACGTGTGTGTGTGTGTGTGTGTGTGTGTAGATATATATGCATGTGTAGATATGTTAGAAATAGTTAGTTATTCTAAACTCTGAATATACCAAGCAAGCACTCTACTGTAAATTACACACAGCCCCAACGCTGGACTCATCTCTATCTTTCTGAATCTGGCTTTTGGCCAGAGAAACAGAAATGTTACTCAGAGAAACGTGTGACAACTGCATCCAGCTCCTGGAAGGAGGGAACCAAAGCCTCAACCGCATGATAAGCCAGTGTGACAGTTAATCTTGGTTGTCAACTTGACACACCTTGCTTGGGACAGAGATGCTCAGCTGATGAATTGCCTCCCTTGGATTGGACTGTGGGGATGTGTGTCCTTAATGGTTGATTGGCATGGGAAGCCTCTGTGGGTGGGGACACTCTCTCTGGTTGGTTTTGAAAGGCAGCTAAACACAAGCCTGGAACCTGGAAGCAAGCCAGGGAGTAATTTTCCTCTGTGGCTTTTTCTTGAGTTTTTGTTTTGAGATCCTGCCTTTGATGGTGGACTGTAAGTTAAAATAAACTCTTTCCTCCTGAATGGAGTCATAGCAACAGAAAGCAAACTAGATCATCCACTCATCTCTGGAGGAGAAAACTTGTGGTTCCCACAAGCTTAAATCCAACGTTGGGATTTATGTAACAGTGAGTCCTCCTGCATGACAGGCCAGCACTGGAGACAGAGTCTCTTTTGTTTCTCCGCGTACCTCAGAGTGTCATCAGCCATGGTCTTGCGAGGAATCTACTATTTGAGATTGAGCTACTCTGGGAACCTATAAGAAAGGATCAGTCACATGTCAGGGAGCCTGAGGATGCCCTGCCACAGTGTCCAAGAGGGAAGTGGACACAAGAGACAGCCATGAAGAGGAGCAGGGTCATATCTGGATGTGATAAAAAAAACAAAAACAAAAACATTAGGAAGCAGAGGAGCTGATGGTCGGTAACATGAATGAAAATTTCAAACAGGAAACTGAGATTTGGAGCAGGGCACCAAACAGAAATATTAGAAATGAATTCTGATGGCCAGTGAGTCATGTGTAGTCACTAGTCACCAGGGCTGCTCGAGGGCCATTCTTTCTCTGAACCACAGAGCTTCTGGGGACATTTGACTGCCCCTTGCGTACTGTAGTTGGGTCACCAGGGTCTTTGTCTACAGCAACTTGGAGTGTTGTTTTGTCCCCTTTGCTTTGACAGAGGAAAAGTACAAGACTTTCCTAAGCTGTGTCTACATTTATCAGAGCCAGAACACGATGCAGGCACAGGATACCAGACAATTCTCCTAAAGAGGCCCAATAGGCAGCTCAGGCTATTATCCTGGCTACATGAATCTAGCAGCAAGGACCAATACTGGAGCCAAAATAGTTCAAGCACAAAAGAACTTTTTTTTTCCGAGACAGGGTTTCTCTGTAGCTTTTTGGTTCCTGTCCTGGAACTAGCTCTTGTAGACCAGGCTGGCCTCAAACTCACAGAGATCCGCCTGCCTCTGCCTCCCGAGTGCTGGGATTAAAGGCATGCACCACCACTGCCCGGCTACAAAAGAACATTGTTAAAGCATTGCGATTTAACTGGGCTTGAGGATGCCAGGGGGCAGAAAGGGAATTTTGGGAGTCATTGTATCTCCATCTGGTTCTCAGCTCTTCCTCAGCAATAATAGCTCATATGTAAGTCGCTCCACTGACTACTTCAGGGCAACCCATTCCACAGGCCAACCTCACAGGGTGAGTCACATGTTTTTCTCAGAGACGTCCACTTCCCCTCCATCAACACCTAGCAGTCACCTAGGGCAAATCCTTCACACTGAGTGTTTCAGTCACATGGCATTGATGTACTGTAGTTTCCCTTCTTGGGGCTCAGTTTTCAAAGTCTCCTGCTTGTCACTCATTAGTCACAGTCAAGATGACATTATCACATTAATTTTACTCTCCGTATCCCACATTTATTGCCATTGTTCTGGTTTGTGGAATGAAACACATTTTGCAGGTAGGTTCTGGCTACTGAGGGATGAGAGCTATTTCCTCTTCTTCATAAATAACACATTTCCAAGCATGCATGTGTGTGGAGTACAGGAGCTTTAACATCTCAGGGTTGATGTCTGCAAACGGTTGGCTGTGTGAACTAACCCTGAACTCACCATGGTGCGAAGCACCTGAGAATTGGTTATTATAAACCCCACCAATTTCTGAGAAGTGTGCAGTGGTTACTTCCACATCAATAGGTCTCAACTGCTTGTCTTCTTTTCTGAGAGGGGATTCTTTCTAGGTAGCTCAGGTTAGTCACAAATTCATGGTGTAGCTTAGGCTGACCCCCAAACTCACAGATGGCTTTCAGTGTCCTAATTGTTGAGATATACAGGTGGGCACTATTATGCCCAGTCTCAGCCCACTTTTCCACTCAAGTCCAAGAGTAATATGCTACTTTGATCAAAATAAGCCTGGTCAGATTAAAAGCTGATGGGGTTGGGTACAACCATGGGAGTTGTTGGTTATTTTAAAAAAAATCCTTCAAGAAATTTAGATGCATTCACTCCTCCCAGTCTTGTCCACCTTCACGGTTAGTAACTGATTAGTTAGTTAGTTCTGTCCTGGTTGGTTAGATTTCTTTTGTTTTATTTTGTTGTCTTTTTTTTTGACACTGCCTCTGAATTTTCCCTTTGTTAGTGTTTTCTTTCATGCAAGCAAGATTAAAGCATTTAGAAACATGATTCTACCATTCAGCACAGTTATTCTTTCCTAACTTTACAGTCTCCAGGCATTCAGAAGAACAGTTCTTATAGGAAGGCCAACAACAGACTGGAGATGTGCTTGCATGGGTGTTCTCAGAGAGACCAGCCTAACAGGCGTGACATGAACCTGGAAGATCATGACACCAAGCCAGGATAGCCTGTTTTAAGTTCCCTTGACTCCGGGGAGGACATAAGGGACTGTCAGCACTTCTTGCTTTCTGAGGAGTCATCAGTTAGAAGGCATATTTTTTCAGCCTTTAAGCATACACTATGTTTTCACAGTGAGAACACATAGGCAGGTATCCTGAGTTAGAAATCTGTACCCTCTAGTCTCCTGCTTGAGGAACTTATAACCAACAACCCAGATGAAGCAGGAAAGCTTTGGGCTTTAAAAGCCCAACAACACAACATGGTAGGATCCAAGTTAGAGCAACAGGCAAGCACACAGTGAACTATTGTTGATGGGTAGGCAAGTGTGTCTTAAAAACAGGAAATGGATTAATGTCTCCCACTGAAGCTACAAAGACAATAAGTCAACAATGAAAATCAGCTCCTCGGCAGCAAGTTAAGGGACCTTGATCTCATGTTGTAGCTTCACTTGGCAGCCAACTTCCCCTGAGATGCCCTAAGAATAAGTTTGGAGTGTTTGTGCTTGGCAAAAAGCAAATAGCAAAATGCCATGTTTTACGATCGTAACTGAAAATAGTGCTGTGTTCCCCCATGAGAAAGTCTAAAAACTGAGTTATTAATCACAGCTGGCAGGAAATACATCAGTGCCCTGTCTCACACTCAGGCCTTTTCTGGCCATCTGTAACAAATGGACAGTCAGATTAGAACACGGATTTACTCCCCTGGCTGGTTAGAAACAATTGCATGTTACACCAGAATGGACAGGCTATGTCGTGTGAACTGAGCCCGAAGTGTGTACTATCAAGAGACAAGATGCCATGTGATGGTGCCCTTTGATAATGCTGTGTTAGAAAGGTAATGCAGGAAGTGCTGACTGACGAATTCTAACACATCAGGAAGAGAAATGGTGTTTCCTACCCAACCTGAAAATGTAACCAGGAAAAGAATATTGCTTAATTTTATAATCACATACTTATCAACACAAGCAATAACAAGGAAAGAATGCTGCATGTGAGGACAGCAGCCCCTCAGTGGGGTATAAAAGGGGATGTGGGCAGGGAGACTCCCACTTCCAAACCTTCCAATTCACCTTCTTGTAAACCAACCCAGAACCTCCACATCTGACACCATGGTCAGCTCCTGTTGTGGCTCTGTCTGTTCTGAGGAGGGCTGTGACCAAGGCTGCTGCCAGCCTAGCTGCTGCCAGACCACCTGCTGCAGGCCCAGCTGCTGCCAGCCCACCTGCTGTAGGCCCACCTGCTGTGTGTCCAGCTGCTGCAGACCCAGCTGCTGTCAGTCTGTGTGCTGCCAGCCTACCTGTTGCCACCCCAGCTGCTGCCGCCCCAGCTGCTGTGTGTCCAGCTGCTGCCGCCCCAGCTGCTGCATTTCTAGCTGCTGCAGGCCTTCCTGCTGCCGCCCCAGCTGCTGCGTGTCTAGCTGCTGCCGCCCCAGCTGCTGCAACTCCAGTTGTTGCAGTCCCAGCTGCTGTGTGTCTAGCTGCTGCCGCCCCTCCTGCTGTGTGTCCAGCTGCTGCAGGCCCCAGTGCTGCCAGTCCGTTTGCTGCCAGCCCACCTGCTGTCGCCCCAGCTGCTGTGTGTCCAGTTGCTGCAGGCCCAGCTGCTGCCAGTCTGTGTGCTGCCAGCCTACCTGCTGCCGCCCCAGCTGTTGCATCTCCAGTTGTTGCCATCCCAGCTGCTGTGTGTCCAGCTGCTGCAGGCCCACCTGTTGCCAGAGCACCTGCTGTCGCCCAGCATGCTCTAGCTGTTCTTGTTGCTGAGAATTCATACCCACAGTCTCATGTTCTTCACCAACTAACATTCTTGATGTAGACCACCTGTGAGCTGAATCCTGCGATGCCAGCTATAAGTCCTTAATTTCAGTTGATTAGAATGCTGTTTTTGCCTACAGATATACCCTATCTCTCACTATAGTACTCTCTCTTTCTTATATGAACCCAATGTTGAATTTCCTTTAGATTCCTTGAACCTAGTATGTGACCCCCTCATGGAAGCACTTGTTCTCTGCCCTATTTCCTAAATGGAGTCATTGCTACAACTTAAATAAATGTGGGCTTTCCAGCCATATAAGTATAAAAGTATTTTGTCTTCTTTTTCTTTCCTGTTGTTATGTGTCAGACTTTCCGTAGCCCACCTCTGAAAATGAAAAGACCACAGGACATGGTGGCATGCATGCCAGCTCTTTTCCCTCAGAAGTCTTCATTAGAAAGCATAAATATGGATGTTTAGAGCCAGTACCTAGATCCCTCCTGCAGACAGTCTCTTACAAAGACCAAGCTTTAGGCAGGAGAGTTCAAACCTCTATGCTCCTACCTGTATTTAAGGGGTTATCAGTTGGCAGCTTGCTGAATTAGGCTGTGTTTAAGGGGCTGTTCAAAGAAGTGTGTGCTCTGTTGGGTTTGGTAAAAGTAGAGCCTTAAACAGGAACTTTTGCCAAAACTATAACAACAAAAAAGGCTCCCCAGAGGAACCTAGAAGAAACTTCCAGGGAGAAGATTACATTAGTAGAAACAAAGTATGTTTTCTATAAATGCCAATACATTTGATACCATTTGATAGGGAGGTTCTAGAATTTGAGCAAGACTACAACCCTTCCTTCTTAGAGGCAAAAGATCTGGACCTTTGATGAAGAAGGACACTTAAAAGAAATTCCACACTAGCTCAGAATTGAGAAATAGACAGTTATATATTTAGGGGTAGACTCACAAATCAGAATCCTCTGCTGGAACAGAGATCAGAAACCGAATCCTGCAGCTGGACAAAGAGACCGGACGCATGCTCTACATTGGCATGAATAGTATAATAGGCCATGCCCCAGTGGGCGGGTAACTATTGGCTGTAGGATTTCCTATAGCAGACCTTTGCACTGCTATTCAGTTATCACCATCTGTGACCATGTGGCGTAGGAGAGGTGCAGGTGTATATGAAAAGAAGTACCCCACGAACATAGCACACAACAAATGAGCAGCGTGAGTCAAGTGCATCCTATGCTCACACTAACTTAAGGATAGGGACCATAGGATAAAGGGCACCTGGGTAGAGCATCCTTTTATTCATCCACACACCTCCTTCTTCTAGTTACTGCAGCTCATTTAGTCGGAACACCTAGAGCAAGTTATAGTGAACATATCAGATGCCTTCTTTGATGACTTACATCATAACCTGAGAGCTCTGAGCCAGTGGCTACTATATTCTTATTTAGCTACAGTGGCTGTTCTTGGCTGTTTACATTTAGAACTCAAACTAAAATTGCCAGGACTGCATAGTGGGTCATCAGTGCTAAATATATACGGTTTATCAGGGTCCCTATATCACCATCGTGGCGCAATTAGTCACTGTGAGTCAATTTCAGGTATTCAGACGTTCTATGTTCTTTCAGACCATATTGTGATGAAGAGCAGAATATTCAAGACAATCTGAGGTTAAGACAGTGAATTTATACTTCTTCTGGGTCTACATGACCCAGGGCTGTCCTCTCCTACCTTTATAGCATTAGGACTCCCTTTTCATTTCATACCAGATGCTGGTAGCTCACTTCCGCCAAGATTTTATATACTGCAAGATAGCTATAACTGGGTCTGTTAAGTGGCCTTATGGTCTTCTACTGACATCTCTTATGATGTAGTTGCTTTGTGGGGACTGTCGTAGAGAATTCTACTGGCATATGATTTGACTGATGATTGTAGGACATTTGTTTACACTGTGTGAAGATGTGCTGCTGTGATTGGTTTAATAAAGAGCAGAATGGCCAATAGCTAGGCAGGGGAGAATAGGCGGGACTTCCAGGGCAAGAAAGGAACTCAGGATGAATCTAGGCATATCAGCAAGATGCTAAGAAAGTCAGACATACTCTGTGCAGGAGAGGCAATGAGCCACGTGGCAAAATGTAGATGGTCATAAATGGCTTAATTTAAGTTATAAGAGCTAGTCTGAAACAAGTCTAAGCTAAGGCCAAACTTCCATGATTAATAATAAGTCTCCATGTCATTATTTGGGGTTTGGCAGTCCAAAGAAGTCCTATCTTGGGTGCCAAATGATGTTTTTCTGTTGGCTTAGTGGCTGCATATGAATCCACTGATATTTTAATTAACATCTGCAGCCCCCCAGCCCCCAGACAGTGCCTTGAGGGCCCTCTAGTCCTACCACCCCAGCTCTGTTACGGGTTTCAACCATATATTGGTTTAAACCAAGTCTCTATTGTTCTATTTACCAACGAAGACTCAGAAGTCAGATGTAGGGGTGAAAGCTTGCTAGATCAGAGAAGCTAAGAAACAACCAGCTGACCTTGCTTTTTGACTGGAGACACACTATCTATCAGAGGACGGTCGTCCTTTTCAATTAATGGCTCATGGGTCTGAGAAATCTATCCGGATGGAACTTGGAGGAGGAATCATGGATTTCCATTGGTGCCACTAACCTAGAAAATTGTCTCATTCTTAAATTCTTTCAGGGTACATATATACATGTTAGAGAACATCCCACAAGATCCAATATATACACTGAAAATTGTGCACCTAACTTGATAGAACCAACACTACTAATACAAAGGGATTGATTGGTCCAGACATAATAACAGTGGAAGATTTCAATGCGTCTTCTTCAGCCAATTGATCATCTAGACTCCTCTCCAAAAATTACCACAAAACTTTAGGGCTAACATATACTATTAGGTCAGATAGGCCAAACAGAAATCTAAAAGTGTTCCATTAAACATCCTACATGTTCTCAGGACCCTGTGATACTTTTTTCAAATCTTAATTAAGACCATAAATCAACTTCTACCGAACATAAAAATTTAAATACGTTCTTGTATGTTATCAGATAGAAATGGAATGAAAAGAGAAATCAGCAGTGAAAAAGATTACAGAAACAATACAGACATAGAGAGATTAAATGATATATTATTTGAGTGATCAGTCATTGAAAAAATCATTGAGGAAGGTGTAAAATTCCTAAAATCAAATAAAAATGAAAACACAGCTTATCAGAGCCTGTGGTCCATAGCAAAGGCAGTTAAGTACTAATGTTTCAAACATGAGTGCCTATAGTTAACAACAAGGACTCTTTTAAAAATCTTTTCACAAGACAGGCCCACAAGGACAATCATCACATTTCCTTCAATATGTGGAAAAACCATACATATGAAAATGAGAGAGGGACTTTAGAAAAGAGTAGAAATATAGTGAGAGAGATTGAGAGATGGGTATCATCAAAGTACATTATATACTGATATAGAATGCCATGATAAAATCCTTTATCTTGTTCCATTAACCTATGCTAATAAAACATAAATAGATATGCATATACATATGTACTGCTACACATACGTCTGTGGAGCCTACAGTAACAGATATTCCAAGATTGGGTGCCCATGTCTTACAATTAAGAACATCAGGTTCTTCAAAACCCACAGATTGCTGGGAGTTATAATCGACTCCTGTCCCAGTTGCCATTCCTAACTGGTTACCCATCCCACAATTATACCTATATTAATTCTCAGAACTAAATGGTTCTGCCTGGATTCTTTTGTGATCTTATCATTCCCATGACTCCTAGGAAGCTACATTCTACAGCCATACATCCTATAAAATGAGGGTTTAGTTAATTATCTCTACTCTGAATTTCTCCACAAAGCTGGTGACCCCTTAATTGCCCCCATCCTCATCATCTTGGTAAACAGAGCATCTCTTGGGCCACCCAGAAACAAAATGAGTTTGTTGGGCTTATGGCCCTAAAGAATAAGTATAATCTAGCATATCCACTTCTCTGCAACCCTTGATATCTTCTTTTTTCTGGTGTTTTCTGTATCTGTCCCTTGTCACTATATGACTTCAAGAAAAGTTAGTGGTTTCAAGGCTGCACTCAATTAGCTTGCGGTGTCTGTTGGCCAGGAATCAGACAGTGTGGTTGCATTGTTGGATTCCTGGCACTTCATAAGCTTCAGTAAAGATGTTGGCTGGCATTGGTGTTGAGAATATTTCAGTGCAGGTCTGTGAAATGAAGACACAAAGACACACTGAGAATTAACTTAGCCTCCGTGGCTGCAGGGAGCTCAGTCTCAGTGAACTGAAGCCCTTGCCTTCACCTCCCAGCATCTTTATTTTTTCCTATTTTTACACTTTAGCTAGTAGATCTCCATATCTCAAAACAAACTAATAGACACTTCCAACAGTACAATGTCAGGTACAAATTCCTGATTCATGAGATACCACAGTTTTCCAAGTCTCCTCTAAACCAAGCTTTGCATAGGCTATGTATCCATGGGAAACTCTAAGTCAAAATTCACATAAGAGCAACAAAAGGTATTTGTAACACAGAAAAAGACCTAGGGACTGTTTGAAAACTCTGGAGCCAGGCCAGGTATAGCCTAGCCGGGTTTCATGGCCAGTAGAGGTTGCTTGCTATCCCTCTGGTGCCAGATCGGGGGGACATTATGCCACAACTGGGGACTCTTCTGTTGAGCCACTCTGAGGAAATCCAATTTGGAGCTCACTTCTGGGATAGCTGAGAACACCTTCTTCCTTGACACCACTGGGAAAGAGCCTCAGCATCTCTTAGTTTTGCTCCATGAATTTCTCCCACCTAAATTCATCAAATCCAGTGACAGAGGATGAGCCTGCAAAAGAGAGTTTTCTGACAAGAGGAGATGACTTTAAAACCTGCGGGGGCATTTTCTTAATTAATGGTTGAGGTGGGTGAGCCCAGCTCACTGGGTACTGCTCCTGATTCTGTGGTCCTTTATGTTGGGTCCACAGGGGTTGCATGAAGATGGGTACAGACCACCAAAGTCTAATAAACCAGAAGTAAACTTTATTCCAGGAAAACAATTAAAATAAAAAAATCTCCATGGGACACAAAAAGCTTATCAGCTAGCTGAGACCCAGCCAGAGATGGAGTGTGTAAGGCTGTGGCAAAGGCCAGTTTCTGAACCCACCTTGTTATAGTAATGGGGGCACCAAGCAGTAGGTTTGAACGAAGGAAATTTTACGATCTCGAGGTAAAACTCAGATACAGATTGCCTTACTTTACAATCTTTATTAACAGAGTTTTTCAGTTAAACTAATGCTTATACTTAATCCATTGTCTTCCCTGGTAGTTCGGGTGGTGTTTACTGAAGCTCTGCAATCTCTCCTTCGATGTTGCCAGTTTCATGTAGCAGGGATAATGCATAATCAGAGGTCATGTATATCCACCTCCTAAAAGTTAACTCAGCTCATGTTAGTCGTTAATCACGATGGTTGGCATGTTATTTTAGGCTAATTCTGAGTTTGCAAGAGATGCTTTGGTCTTATAAATAGAGCCATGGGTTGTAAAACAGAGTAACCCACTCTTAATAGTTAATCCTCAAGCTGCTGACAGTCTGCGTGCATTCTCCTAGGCTTACAACTTTATATTTCTTTATTTCTGCATTCCTATTTCTGGAATCTGCCTTTTTGTATTCTAATTCTTGGACCCTTCAGTATGGTATAAGAAATAGGCTGCGCAAGCTATGAGGAGTCAGTAAACAGCCCTCCTCCATGGCTTCCTACACCAGCTCCAGCCTCAGGTTTCTGTCCTGCTTGCGTCCCTGCCCTGGCTTCTCTCAGTGACAGATGGTGCTAAGGAAATGCAAGCTGAAACAAACCCTTTCCTTTCCAAATAGCTTTTGTTCATGGTGTTTTTCACAGCAATAGAAACCCTAACAGAGACAAATCCTAATGGAAGGCATGACTCAAAGAGCTATGATCCTCTTCTGTGGTTCCTCCTCTCGAGTGCTCACAAAACCTCTTAATGTTGGCCTTCTGGATGCTCAGACTGTAACACATAGCATTTGGTGGATACTTTGCCTAAGCACAACATGAAGTGAGGTTAACTGAGGCTACCTTTGGGGTTGTCTGTCCAAGAGAGTATAGAACACTAAACAGAAGAATTGAAATTCAGAACCCAGAATGGCATTCTGCTGCAGAGCATTCAAAAACAGTAAAACTAAACTTCGTTGTTCAAAAATGCAAACCTAGGTGACTGAATGTTGAGTAAAAGAAATGAAAAAGATTACTCCAAAAATTGGGAAAGTCACTCTGTGATGGAGGGAGAGAGACACAATCAAGAAAGACATACGGGAACTCTACTTGATGAAACAAAGACTCTCCACTGGGCTTTTGGTGGGTAGATACTCGCTTCATAATTCTTTTCTATGTTACACATGAGTATTTCAAACACCTTCCACTATATCTGTGTTTTTATGATACCAAATGCAGGTATCTCTGTGGCCGCCACAGTTAGCAGAATCTAATCTGATCTGTAGAAGGCAAGAAGACAGTTCAGTTCAACATGACCAAGTAGGTGGCATCGGTTCCAACTTTGGGAATATGACCCTGAGTAATTTATTGTAGGCATATTTAAGCACAGCACAAATTGAAAATTCTTCTGGTGATGATTGACTTAATTTCTTGTGCACACCAAAAGACACACCAATCTCTTTGAGGAACAAAGTAACCCAAAACAAGATGGGGTGTGAATACATTGAAACTCTGTGTAAAGTATGTGGGATACCTTCCATAAAGATGTGTTTTATATATTGATTATATATAGATAGATATATTGACACCTTCCTTAAAAACAGGTTCTATAGATTAACTGAGAAAAGTAAGCTCAGGATAAGCGTCTTGAGGAGGATACACTGTGGTCTTGGCCACAGAAGTAGCAAAAGGTTACCGGGCTACTAACCACATCTGTCCCCAGCCTTCGAGGTGGATAACAGGCCATGCATCCCTTCCTTTGAAGGAACAACACCATTGTTTAACATTACAGGTTCTCCTTATCTGTGAGCACAAGACCAGACCTCTGTGTTGCCTACAACCAAATACTAACAAACAGATATAAATAAATAACGTGGAAATATTTTTTAAAAAATGAAATTAAAATAACAATAGATGGACCTTGTTATTAATTCACAAATTCTTCTTGAGTATATGTATCATTTTGCAAGAGGCCCAACAGTATTATTTAATATATATTCTGAAATATGTGTGTAAGTTTTACTATAAAGTAACATACATGAATCCAAAATAAGGTTAATTATTTCTCTGTTAAAAAATAGCTATTGTAGCTCTATTTAGATAAAGATATTACCATGAAAAAATGGCCAGAATGAAACCCACCCACCTGCTGGCATTATACTTATCTACACATAGAATATATAACAGGTATTTTTAGAAGAGAATGGGCTACGTATTTACATAACATAAGAGATAACTGGCAAGTAAACTCTGGTCTACTTACCATGCCTTTAAAGTCCCTATCGTCACCAGGCATCAGGTTACTTACGTTTTCTATTGAAATTGGCCTGGTTCTTGGATGGCATGTGTAAATGCCAACTGAGTCCATTCACATATCATCAGTGATTAATTACCTGAGTTCTTTCATGATGTCATCATAAAAAGACAGACAAGAAGAAAATTCTGTAACAGGGAAGTAATGGTTCCCCACCTTCTACCCTGTGTGACAAAAAAAAAGGCATTTGTAAGCATGGTGCAGATGTGAAATCTTAATTCTAAGTAAACAGATTGTGGGTAGGACTTACCCAGTAGGTGGACTCATGATGTTCCCACTTCTGAGTTTCCTCTGCCATCACTCAGTGTTCTGTCTAGAGTAATTTTTCACTGTACTTCAAGCTAGAGCAGTTTCTCTTACCCATGTGGTTCTGCTGGTATTTGGAATAGAGTAGCTGACAGCGTAAAAATTATTCACCAAAGGTCAAAGCTCATTTTTTGTGATTTGGGGTGATTTCTCTATTATTCACTTACCATTAATTAAAAGTTCATCATTTTGCAACCTATTTTCTTGATTGAAATAGACACAAATGCATGGACTGTGGAAAGTTAAAGGAGGTGGGTCTCAAACTTCAGTTCCTGTTGAGAGAATCTGAGAAGGTTGAAAATCTTCTGAGCTCCAGGTTCCATTGCAGAACAACTGAATAGGAAGCCAAGAATTGGCTAGTTTGCCACAGTCTTCAGCGTGGCCCCACCATGTAGCCAACCATGAGAACCACTGGTTCAGGGGCTGGTATTATCTACCTGTTGTCTATGTCAAAAATGCACCTTGTCTTTTGGAACTGGAGAGATGGCTCAGTGTTTAAGAGAACTGGTTGTGCTTGTGGAGGACGAGAGTTTGGTTCAAGGATCAGCCATGTTAGAGGATGCACACCTTGTCCTTAACTCCAGTTCCGAAGTCCTCTACTGGCTTCTAGATACCTTGAGACATATGCATACACACACATGCATGTACAACCACACCCACAACCGCCTGCAAATACAAATAGATCTTCAAGAAAATTGAGTTATTCCCCCTCCTACCAGAAGCCATGAAACAAAAAAAAGTCCTTAAGAAGTAACATATTCGAGCCAGACAGTTGTGGTGAGGCCTTTAATTCCAGCACTGGGAAGGCAGAGGCAGGTAGATCTCTGTGAGTTCGTAGCCAGCCTGGTTTACAAGAGCTAGTTCCAGAATAGACTCCAAAGCTACAGAATAATCCTGTCTCAAAAACCTCTCAAAAAGTAAATGTATATATGTGTGTGTGTGTGTATGTATGTATACATATACATATATATATATATGAACATGGGAATGTCTTTCTTAATCTCCTTAAATTTGCATAGAAACCTCTATAATTAACAAAACACCTTTTATTGATGCTTTTATTTGTATCTGTAGATCTTTTATTAAAATATTATATATAATATTCATAGTTATAACATATAATGATATCATAACATTACATATATACTACTACATATTAAAATAATATATTTTAAGTAAAATATATGTATTTTAAGTCTGTGTATGAATATATATAGCAAAAATCCCAGTCTATTTGACTGTAAGAGATATTTACAAAAGATTACATTACTACAATCCTGACATACAGGTACAGTGAGCCATACAAAATTAGAACAAAGTGAGCAGAAGAAGATGCAAAATTTCAGGTGACACCTCTCTTGGAAGAAATTGAAACAGGAAAGACGTTTAAATGGTGCCAAGAATGCACCTTGTCTTTTGAGACTGGAGAGAGGGCTCAGCAGCAGCGGACAATGAGCAAACCAGGAAAAGGAAATGATGAGATTCATCTGCCTTATAATTTAGCCAGGGAAAGAAACTTGTCTAATTTGATAATCACCTGTTTATTAACCTAAACAATAACAAGAAAAGAATGCTGCATGTGAGGACAGCAGCCCCTCAGTGGGGTATAAAAGGGGATGTGGGCAGGGAGACTCCCACTTCCAAATCTTCCAACCCACCACCTTGTAAACCAATCCAGAACCTCCACCTCTGACACCATGGTCAGCTCCTGTTGTGGCTCTGTCTGCTCTGAGGAGGGCTGTGGCCAAGGCTGCTGCCAGCCCAGCTGCTGCCAGACCACCTGCTGCAGGCCCACCTGCTGTGTGTCCAGCTGCTGCCGCCCATGCTGTAGCAGTTCCAGCTGTTGTGGATCCAGCTGCTGCCGCCCCAGCTGCTGCATTTCCAGCTGCTGCAGGCCTTCCTGCTGCCGCCCCACCTGCTGTGTGTCCAGCTGCTGCAGACCCTCTTGCTGCACCTCCAGCTGCTGCCGCCCCTGCTGTAGCAGTTCCAGCTGTTGTGGATCCAGCTGCTGCCGCCCCAGCTGCTGCATTTCTAGCTGCTGCAGGCCTTCCTGCTGCCGCCCCAGCTGCTGTGTGTCCAGCTGCTGCAGACCTCAGTGCTGCATTTCCAGTTGCTGTCGCCCCACCTGCTGCCAGACCACCTGCTGCCAGACCACCTGCTGCCGCCCAGCCTGTTCTAGTGGTTCTTGCTGCTGAGTTCTCTCCCCCATGGTCTCCTGTTCTTCACCACACAGGATTCCTGATGTAGACCTTCTGTGTGCTGAGTCCTGAGAGGCATCTTGTAAAGCCTCTACTACAACAAGATTGATTGCCACAATCCTGCCTGTTTCTGTCTAAAATGAGCTCACATTTCAGCATTCTTTGAACTCTGTAAAATCTTGCAATAATTTGTTCTTTGTTATATTTTTTTAAAAAATCAAGCTTTCTACATCTTAAATAAAGTGAAATGTTGAAGGAACATAAATAAAATGACATTGTGTCTTCTTATTTTTCTTGCTAAAATTGACTCAAATTTCCCCTAATGCCTGGGTAAATTGAGTTTACTGGATCACACAGGGAACAGTCATCCACTGTTTTTCAAACCTCATGACTAAGAATATCCTAGCATATCTACTTCTTTGCACCTTTTGATTTCTCTCCCTTCATAGGTGTTGAGAGACCAAATGAGTCTGGAATAACAATCAATGGTTATATTACTCCCTGGACACAAAGAAGCTAGAACACCACACAATTATTATCTGTTTCTGTAGATCAGGAATCAAGCATAGAAAGGCTTCATTGTCTGTGTCCTTGTGTGTCACACAGAATCAGGGAAGGTGTCAGCTGGCACTGGGTGCTCTTTTAGGGACATCATGGAAGGGTCTGCTTCCACCTCCACTTCTGCGATTGCTGAAAATATTTGCTTCCCTGGTAACATTGGAATGAGAGCCTCAGGATTCCCACACAACACCTGGCTTCATCGAAGGCAGTGACAGGGACAATGTGTAGGATAGTTGGACACCAAGAGGAAAGTCACAGTCTTTGGTTGCTTCACCCTTGATTGTTGCCCTATGCTGTTCGTTAGAAGAAAATCGCTCACAAGAAAGGATTCACACATATGCAGTGGAAGAACAGGAGAGAGAACTGAGGACACAGTAGGGGAACCCTGATCCCAGGTAGAATAATACCAAGCAAAAGAAAAAAAATTCTGATATTGATAGTCTATGCAATATTCACAAAATTTCTGTAAAACTAAACTACACTGCTTGCAAATATTACTGGCTGGCTAATGATGTCAAGAAAAACAAAATGAAGATCATTTAGGATCCTGAGGTAGTGATTCTTCGGGGTTGTGTGGGTAGAGATGTGGTCTAGACAGATATAGCAATTCTTGGAGATGATTTGTCTCTTTAATTAGTCTATGCTTCCTTAAGAGCTATTGTGATGTAAATGCACATGTACACTTTTCTAGTTTCCCAGCCACTCAGACCCAAATACTCACACAAAAGCTATATTAATTACAACGCTGTTTGACCAATGACTCTAGCATATTCCTAGCTAGCTCTTGTCTCTTAAATTAACCCATTTTTATCAATCTGTGTACTACCACAAGGCTGTGGTCTACTGGTAAGGTTCTGGTGGGGGTCTTTCTCATTTGGTAGCTACATGGCTTTTCCTTAACTCTGCCTACTCTCTCTTTATATCTCTGTTAACTTTACTCTGCTAAAAACCATTGGCCCAAACAGCTTCATTCATTAACTAATGGTAATAAAACATATTCACAGCATACAGAGGAGACTCACACATCACTAGTATATGCATGTTTTTCTAAGAAAAAAGCTTATTTTCAAACAGATGAACTGAAATGATTAACTAGGTTTAGACAACAAGATTAGATTAAGAAATATCTATATCTATCTATATACCTATCTATATATCTATATACATACATACACACACACACACACACACACACACACACACACACACACACACACATATATATATATATATATTGGGTATTTTGAGACAGTGTTTCTCTATATCTTTGGAGTCTGTCCTGGAGTTAGCTCTTGTAGTCCAGGCTCACCTCGAACTCATAGAGTTCAGCCTGCCTGTGCTTCCAGAGTGCTGAGATTAAAGGCATGCACCACCTCTACCAGGTGAGCAATGAAAATATTTTACAAGCAAACAGGAATCAATCAATGTGGGAGGGCATTTTAATGATTTTAATGCATAGATCACTCTCAAGACTGATAATACTGCTTAATATATTTTCATTTGTGTATTTAATATATTCATTACTTTATATTTGTCCATCCATTCATTATACATGCATTCATTTAATATATATTCATTAGTACTTAATGGAGCTTCATTTTTAATTATAAGGAAGTCAATTGTACTGCAAGTATGAGGCTTCCCACTGCATGCACCTATCCGTATAGATCATGAGGTTATAAGTTAGACACTGTTACTCACCTAATTATCCATTTTAGCTACAGACACGATACATACCAGGAATTTGAATAAAGTAACATGATGCTTGACAAGATACCATCTCATCCTGGGCTGGGTTTCTGAATGACATGACACAGTTCCTGGATGCCTTTTGCAAATAAAGTTGTCTCCCCTCCATTCTAAGCCCACCTACATAGTGCAAGTACAGCCTAGGGTAGACATCACGTGGTTCTGGGGCATTGCACTGCTACCAGTTATCACACTGGCATCAATTATCCATTCCAGACTACCAGAACATTTGGTGAGGTGTATACAGAGTGAGTCTCTCAGCGTGGAGTTTCCTCTTTAATTACCCTATTCCCATCTATAGTGGCTTCCCGCTGGGCTTCAGGCCTATTCTCAGTGCTGTGGGTCTCTTAGTCTACAGTGCTTAGAGCTCAATGTTTCCAATTCAAGAAAATTTTCTCTGTGATTTAGATGCCACTGAGTGAAATGTAACTGGTTTTGCATGCTCTCTTCTGTATGAATGCAGCTCTGTAGTGTGGAAGTTTTAAGGAGAGAGATCTTAATTGTTGGGCACTGGGATAAACCATGGAATGTTACAACCTTTTGACACGTATGATCTACTACAGACCTATTATATGAACTATTGTTTTGGAAAGGGTAGGCAAAGACAATTTGTGACCCTTGCCAAATGAATCAGTCATGTCTCCAACTAGCTTAGTGGCTATGATTGTTTACAAATTGTTTGATAGAGGCAAATCACTCCACTGTTTTAGTTGTGGGAGCAAGGTCTTGGCTTAGTTCTCATGTGCAGTTTTCAGTGTTGGGTTTGACCATAGACTCTTCTTGCACATGCTATACAGCGTTCTGCAACTGGGTCTTAGCCTCAGTCCCAGAGAGCTTCATTAACTTCCCTAAATCAACAGGGAAACCTCTCCTCTAACAACCAGCTGTGTCTTTATCTTTTTACTCTTTCTATGACGTTTTAAATCTAGCAAGCATTTTACTATTGCTATGGACACATCTATGTTTCTGTCCTTCATCTTCGTCAGTGCTACAGAAAAAAAAATACTAAAGTAAAAGCACACACACACACACACACACACACACACACACACACAAATGAAAAGTGGCTTAGCAAGCCAAGGAGAGTAAAGTTTGCGTGGGCTCGGTCTTTAAATTATCCCCAGCTAGCCTCTTGTTCTTCAGCCTAAGGGAAGAAGGGAACATCATATCTCCTTCTCAGAAGCTGTAGTCAACCAGCCAGTGGGATGGGGACTGTGCAAGGTGGCAGTCTTTCCTCTGACCACACAGTAGACAGATGCAAACAGAAATCCTACCATCGAAATACCCGCTTCCTCTCATTGTCTTGTTGTGTCAGTATTAACAGAACTCTTGAAGGGAGCAGTCCAGTCCACCATCTAACTCCAGGAGCAGGAGTGCCTATAGGGTCCAGGGCCTCAACAGACACAGTAACGTCGGGTACAAGCTAGACTAGTGCTTCACAACCTTTCTCATGCTGTGCCCCTTTAATACAGTTCCTCATGTGATCCCAACGTTAACATTATTTTTACTGCTACTTCATAACTGTAATTTTGATACTGTTAAGAACTGTAGTGTAAATCTCTGTGTTTTCTGGTCGTCTTAGGCACCCTGTGAAAGGTGACCTCCACAGAATGAGAACCACTGAATTTAGAGCAAGAGGCGATGACAGCTGTGCAGTAGGAATTCTGACATCTTGAAACAGAAACAATATGGCTGGCAGGATCAGTTAAAGCCAGAAGACAGGATGGTAAAGTAATAAGGCCAAGGAGATCAACTTAAGGGACATGCATTTTATGATATAGCTCAGCTCTGCAGCCAAAACTCTCCATAGTGACATTAAAACTTGTGTTAGAGATTTGTTTTTCATAGAAAAAAAAGAATAGGGCTGGAGAGATGGCTCAGAGGTTAAGAGCACTGACTGTTTTTTTCCAGAGGTTCTGAGTTCATTTCCCAGCAACCACATGGTGGCTCACAGCCATCTGTAATGAGATCTGGTGCCCGCTTCTGGTCAGCAAGCATACAGACAGACAGAACACGGTATACATAATAAATAAATAAATTTAAAAAAGAAAAAAAGAATAGAATCTAACTTTTTCCCATCTACCTTCCCACCTGGAGATTATTCCATCTCTAGAAACTGAATCACAGTCTACATGGAGAGCTGTCTGGGGTCTAACCTGGTCCTTTCACCCTCCTTGGTCACGAGAAAAGATCTGTGGGAGTAATAACGGCCTGAGTACACAGTCTAGCACTGTACAGCATGAGACGGAAGGGCGGAGCAATAAGACACACAGTGTCTTCTGAAAACCCTTCCAGAAGGAACTAAATTCCATAAGAAACTTGATAGATGGTTCATCGAAAACTGCCAATGAGCCCTAACACACCAGGAAAAGGAAACTCTTTTCCATTAACCTTGAAAATTTAGCCAGGAAAAGAAACTTGCCTAATTTGATAATCACCTGTTTATTAACCTAAACAATAACAAGGAAAGAATGCTGCAGGTGAGGACAGCAGCCCCTCAGTGGGGTATAAAAGGGGATGTGGGCAGGGAGACTCCCACTTCCAAATTTTCCAACCCACCTTCTTGTAAATCCACCCAGAACCTCCACCTCTGACACCATGGTCAGCTCCTGTTGTGGTTCTGTCTGCTCTGAGGAGGGCTGTGGCCAAGGCTGCTGCCAGCCCAGCTGCTGCCAGACCACCTGCTGTAGGCCCACCTGCTGTGTGTCCAGCTGCTGTAGACCCAGCTGCTGTCAGTCTGTGTGCTGCCAGCCCACCTGTTGCCGCCCCAGCTGCTGCATTTCTAGCTGCTGCAGGCCTTCCTGCTGTCGCCCCAGCTGCTGTCGCCCTAGCTGCTGTGTGTCCAGCTGCTGCAGGCCCTCTTGCTGCATCTCCAGCTGCTGCCGCCCCAGCTGCTGCATTTCCAGCTGCTGCAGGCCTTCCTGCTGCCGCCCTAGCTGCTGTGTGTCCAGCTGCTGCAGGCCCTCTTGCTGCATCTCCAGCTGCTGCCGCCCCTGCTGTGGCAGTTCCAGCTGTTGTGGATCCAGCTGCTGCCGCCCCAGCTGCTGCATTTCTAGCTGCTGCAGGCCTTCCTGCTGCCAAACCACCTGCTGCCGCCCCAGCTGCTGTGTGTCCAGCTGCTGCAGACCCCAGTGCTGCATCTCCAGCTGCTGCCGCCCCACCTGTTGCCAGACCTCTTGCTGCAGCCCAGCATGCTCTAGCTGTTCCTGCTGCTGAGAGTTCTCACTCCCAGTCTCCCGTTCTTCATCACCCACCATTCCAGATGTGAACTACGAGTCTCATGAAGCCCATTGTAAAGCCTCTGTCTTAACATATTTATTTTTACTTCCAATTACACTGTCCTTGTGTCTCTGTCAAATGAACACAAAAATGATTTTTATGAAATCTGTAAACCTATTCTTATAATTTTCTCTTCTCCATTTCAAAAACAGCCTTCTCCCTTGTTTAAATAAATCTTAGCTTTGCAAGAATATAAGCGTACATATGTCTCATCTCTCCATCTTGAATTGTCATCCTCATTTATAAATATATCAGTTCATCTCTAACAGTGCCATGATCACAGCAGATGATTTCACGTGTGTCTACTGTGTTCCCCCTGTATTCGTCTTCCATTATAGGAAGAAGATTGCATAGGGCAAACACACACATCTCCATGACCACCTCTATTGAAGAATGGTTTGTAGGAAGGATAGAGAAGCCCCTGAGCACAGAGCTCAAGTAGTGAAATGCATTGAGATCGTATGCTCTCCACCATTTCCTTCCAAGAGGAAGTGTGTCACTGTGATGTTCCTGAGTCCCTGCGTGTGATGAGAGCTAGTTGTCTCCTGTGATCCTTTGCTCATTGTGGTCCCTTTCAGCTTCCTCTTTGCCGGGTATGACTTTTCAAGTTCAAATTCTTCCTGAGACTATTGCCCAAGCACCTACTTCATGTCTACCACTGCTGTTCACCATATCTGAGACAGCCCCACCAGTGAAGCCACTCAAGAATCCCATATCCCTATTCATGTGTCACCCAGCACCCACACAGAGGCACCATGAGTGACTGGGCAGTAGCAAGGCCTAATTTCAGGATTGATACTTACTGTATTGATCTATTACTTCATGAACCTGTAGCTTTAGACCAATATTTGTGCAAATTGTGTTATACCATTCATCTTCAGTCTTTTTGCTGATTTAAAAAAATGACAGAAGGTTCCCATTTGGTATTTAATAACATTACAGCTTCTCATTATGACATTTTCATATGTATAGAAAGTAATCTCATCTTAGGTTTGCTGTCTTCCCTTCCCTGACACTCATTCCCTCTCTGCCCTCTTGCTGACCTTAATCGTTTTCCCTCTCAGTCCTCTTACTTTTTCTAGTCCTTTCTTTTGGGGGGTAGATTTCACATATGTGAGGCAACATTTGAAGCTCCTCTTCCTGAGGCTTACTTGTCTGTCTGATGTTCTTCCCTGCAAATAACAGGATTTCATTCTTCTTGGTGGGTGAATAATTCTCCATTGTGTGCGTAAGTCACATTTCCATCACTGATTCATCTGCAGGTACACACTGAGCTGATTTTAGGATTTGGCTATTATAAATAGCTACCCCATAAACATGGGCGCATTGACATCTCTATTGTATATTGCTTTCCATCTCTTTCTGTGCGCATCCAGCAGTGCTATGGCTAGATCATTTGGGAGTTCTACTTTAGATTTTGAGAAAACTCTGCACTGATTTCCACGTGTGCCCGTTTCCACTCCCACTTGCAGTGTAGAAGGGTCCAACTCCTATGCATCCACCATACCATTTCTTCTTGTTTCTATAATGGTAGATATTCTGGCTGGGGTGAGGTGGAATTTCAATGTGGTATGATTTAATCCCCCTCGTGGTTAAAAATATACAACCATTGTCCACGTGTTTAGTGATGCTTTATATATTTTTCTCTTGGAAAGTATCTGTTTGAGAAAAATGTAGAGCTCAATAAAAATTGATAAACATATATTATGTGAAAATTTTTAATAAAAAACTTGAAAACCCCAAAAAAGAAAGCATTTGTTTGTATCATTTATCTGCTTATTGATTGGATCTTTTGGTGTTTAAATTCTTAGGTCTTGGGGCTGGAGAGATGACTTAGTGATTAAGAACAATGGCTGTTCTTCCAGAGGACCTGGGTTTAATTCTCTTAATACTGAAGAAAAAAGACTAAAGAACATATTGAAACTGAGAAGGCATACCATGTTCAGGAATAGGCAGAGTTCTGAGAAAATAGCCATACCGTCAATGTCTAGCTAAATTATCAATGCAATTCCTACCACAGATCCAATGACATCATTCATAGAACTAAAAAAAAATCCTAAATTTCATGTGAAAGTACAAAACACTAGGAATAGTCAATACAATCTTAAACAAGGGAAGCAGCATTGTTTATTTTTGAAACCAACATATCCATGATATAAAAAAAACAAAAGACCAAAAACAAAAACAAACAAACAGACAAAAAAAAACAAAAAAAGACACTTTCATCCTAAAAGATGTTGTGTTGGGGGTTATGGTCCAAAGCTTTCAGTACATATGGTTGAGAGACAGACACCTCTAGGTGAATGCGATCTATGCTAAGCCCAATCACCCGAGAAAAAAGACAGGTGAACATTGTGAATCACCTGTATTATGTACAGACACTAGCTCAAGGATGTGCGACCTGAATAGACCACCCTACCACCTACTTCACACATCTATTGCTTTTATTCTGTGCTCACCAACTCATTAGTTAAAATTGCTACAGGAAGTTATCTAAGGAGTATTGATTAACAAGTACCTGCTGTATATGCAACTTACCTTGCAGAGCTACCAAGGTTCCAACCTGAGAGTTCTGAGGGATTGGTTACTATGTCCTCATTGGATTGTAGCTGTTGTATTTCTCCACTGACAGTTTAAATTACAGCTATAAACACTAGAACTAAAATCTAAAGTAGATCATCTAAAATTTCATTTATTCCTCCCTTTATGAATATACCCATTTCAGCACATCTGTTCCTCTGTAGAATTTTATCCCTTCCTCCCCTTTCTATGACCTATATGGGATCAGATAAATATGGATTAGTAACCTATAGCTCTGTTATATTTCTTCCTCAAAGTGTATCAACAAAACCACCACATGTTCATTATCTCACAGTTTACCATGAATGAGGTGCAACCAGTCTTCCTCGTGTGTTTCAGGGTTTCACTGAAGATATCAGCTGGCACTGGGGTCACCAGTGAGGAGACAACCCAGAAGAGTCTGACTCTGTGATCACTTCTGTGGTGGCTGAGAATATTCGATCCTTTGAAGCTGCTGAAGTGTGAGAGTCAGCACTTGCCTGGTGTTGAACTCAGGCTGTTCTCAATTTGTTGTCCCACAAATCTCTCCCACTTAGTGTGCATTCATCAAAAAGCCAATGATGGAGGAAGAACCTGTGTGAAAGAGCTGTCAAAGAGGAAAGCCACAATATTCTGTCACTTCATCACTGAGTGTAGTCATAAGCTGTTGGTTAGAGGTAAGTGAATTGAGGACGAGGAACTACGTACATCTTGAATACTAGAAAAACGATAACAACTGGTGGCCAATTTCAAGGTTGCCTGCCCTAGCTAGTATAGGGTACTTATCAGAGGAGTAAAAATATACATGAATAGTCAAATTGTCTTTATACAACATCCACTAACTTGCTAAGTAGTTAAATTGCCTTTGTCCGAGATATGCACTGAGGTAGCACCATGGCTAAGTATGACTGACTTGGGGACCATCCCCAGTAGGACCAGGAAATGCAAAAAAAAAATCCACAAATACAGCAATGACTTAGGAAAAGTTTTTATCTACCTAAAGGTTAGGCCTTTTCTATCAGAGAGGAGAAATAATAAAACACAAACACTTTCTGATGGCAACTTTCTCTTTACCTCATCTTGAAAAATTCTCTATGAAAAATCTTTCTTCACAGCTTCCTAACTGTCTCTTCATCCCTTCTCATTCTCCACTCTGCACCCTCTCTAGTTCACTTTCTGCTTCCTCCATATCGCTACTCCCTTCCTACCCCTCCTTTTCTTCTCTCTCTCTCTCTCTCTCTCTCTCTCTCTCTCTCTCTCTCTCTTCACTGTTGCTGCTCTTCTCTTCACTGCTTCTCCCTCAACCAAACACAGAACAATTATAAGTTACATTTTTCAAGGCCAGACCCATTCTCATAACACAAGGTAATTCACATAGTTTCTCCTAGGTTATGAATGTCGCAGTGACCCATGCATGTAGCTCTAAGATGGTGAGAGTTCCCAGACAGCAAACAATTGGCTGAACCTTGAGGTTGGGGAGTACATGCAGAAAGGTCCTTTACTACAGGGAGCTATGTTTACTAAAGTTGCTTCTATCCTGACCTTAAATCATCTATATAACACCTGGGAAAATGACCTCAAGTATTCATCTCCAGGAGTAACCAGCCTATTGTGAATCTGTTCTGAAGTCTAAAGTTAGCTGTCCATGTAAAAGACTGTCTTTGAGACTGAGAATTCTGTCAGTCTAAGTAATATAAACTATCCTAGGATTATTTCTATTCTTCAGAATCTTCCTGACCATCCACAGCTATATGTGCACCCATTAAGTGTAAAACACACCACCAAAGGGCCATGGAAGGAACTCCACAGCTTTTATTATTAATGAGGCATAGCAGTAGTACCTGAAAAAGTTGTGGACAGAAAACAGCCAGTCATTTAAAGTCAATAACCCCACGGCCTTGACAAGTGGGTTCCCCTATCAGGGAATCATGCATCTGGTGGGTGGACCTGTTAAACACTAGTTCCCACTGCTGTGCATTCCCACGGCCCCCTGCAGCTAAGAGAAGTTATATAAAAGTAATCGAGAATTCATATTAGTAACATTCCCCTCCAAGGTCAAAGGATAAACATGGTGTTGTAGGGAGACCACTTGTTTCCCGGCCTTCTGAAAACAAGGCTGCCTGGCTCAGACCCGAAATAATCACACAGAAACTGTATTAATTAAATCACTGTTTGGCCCATTAGCTCTAGCTTCTTATTTACTAGCTCTTACATCTTAATTTAACCCACCTCCATTAATCTGTGCATCACCATGAGGTCCTGGCCTACCAGCAAACTTTCAGGGCATCTATCTCCAGCGGCAGCTCCATGGCTTCTCTCTGACTCTGCCTCCTTTCTCCCAGGATTCAGTTTATTTTTCCCTGCCTAGCTCTGTTCTACCCTATCAGGCCAAGCCAGTTTCTTTATTAACCAATGGTATGCGCAGCATACAGAGGGGAATCCCACATCAACGCAGTCAAGAAAAGACGTGTAGGAGCCAGTATTCTAGACATAGTCATTTCCAACCAAGATTGATTCTCTGTTGTTCCATTCTGAGGACTGATGTCATTCGTGTCCTGTGAGTATTAAAGTGACCTCAAATAATAACAAGGAGTATTGCTTTTCAGTCTACACTGCTCAAAGATTAGTGGTTCAAAACCACAGACGATTTTTATTACATAAAAAATAAACATTGAGATGTTGTTGTTGTTGTTGATGATGATGATGATGTTATTTGCCATGTAGACAATTTAGTGAGGTGATCTCAGATTTCACTGTTCATTGGGATAATATGAGGAGCATCATAAAATATGGACACCATGTCCAAGCCCACGGCTATTAAATAAAGAACCTTCTACAAAGGAGCAAGACACTGTTACTTGGTCTCCCCTCCAGGGGGAGGGGTTCATTTTTCAGCCACTATGGCCTTCTGCTAGGTGAAGGTTTGTGATTCTGTGTACATTGATCTGTAGTGAATTTGCTGTTTTCTTTTTTTCTTTTTCTTTCCTTTTTTTAGCTTTGTGGAAAAGACTTTCTTAATCCTCTTAAACAGAAATAAAAATGTTCTTACTGATCACCACAGTCTTTATCCAATACTTTTGTTTCCTTCTTGGCCCACATAATTTTTTTTCTTTTATAAGTATATGTATAAAATCTTATTTTATTTTATTTTATTTTATTTTTTTTGAGAAGGAAGAGAAAGCCCTTTAATAATGCTTGTGCCATGGAGCTCAGTAATGGATGCAGGAAGCCAGAGTCCCCGTTCCCTTCAGCTGACAGCAAAAGCTGTAAAGGTGGAGCCAGCTGTCAGTGCTGTGCTCCTGTCTGTGTGGCTGGGCAGGAATTGATGGTCCAGGCATGCGTCCTGGTGCTGACCTTCCCTTGCAGGTGAGGGTACAAGAGAGGATGTGTTGGCCCACCTTATAACAGTGAATCAAACAAACAACTGCAACAAACCTCCTGAGTGTATCACTGTTTAAACTACATATAACCTAATTCACAGCTACAAGTCAATGAAGATACAAGTAAATCAAATGTTTGCTAAGCAAGTAAGTGTGATAAAAATCCTGCAATGTGCTTGGTCACTAAGTTATCCTAATTAAGACATTTGATGATGTCATTACATAGCTACAGCAAGTATCTGCCTGTTTCTACACCAGCAGACCATGAATAATGGACTGGTGGACTGGTAGCATTCCTCATTTTTAGAAACCCCAATCACTTAGCTGCTTGGATGGGATTTTTTGCACCCCTTAAGCCGTTAGTGTTTCCCCACTATAAATAAATATAAACTGATATCCTTTCATGTAGATATCTGCTTTTTAAAAGTACTCAATTTTTTTACATTTTTTCAAAAGAGGACACAAAGGTTGAAGTCTAACCCACTTAACTGAGAAGAGGCACAGGTGAGGCATCTACAGGGGTGAGGACCTCTGCAGACACAGACAGTCCAGGGCCAAAGAGAGCAAGAGGCAGGAAGTTGCTCATCTAACTGAAGTTCTGAAGCACATTTGAGGAAAGCAAGAGCCTGGGTCAGGAGTTCCTACTAAAGAAAGAAGGACAGGCTACCAGACACAGAAGGTAAAAAAAACCTCCATGGTAGAATGAAGACATGTAGACTTTGAGGTATAGTTGAGCTAAAGCCCATCCCCATTAAGAGGTACTAAAACTCGGTTAGAGTTTTGTTTCTGAAAAGGAAAATCATTCAACTTTCTACCTAAGATTGTTTTGTGTTTCTCATTAAAAAATGATCTAGTAAATGAACCATGCTCCACTTGAGCTAGGAGATATGGCTTAATAGGCTTCCTATTCTCATACCATTGGGATTTCTGTGTGTGTATGTGTGTGTGTGTGGTCAAACCTTCTGGGCCAACCTGACCCATTATGGATGAATCATCAGTATAATAATGTTTTATCCTCGTGGGTCACCAGAAACAATTATGGGTCTTTAATAGCAATGGTTATCTAAGGGTAGGCACTAGACCCATCTGCCATGACACTGAACCATACAGTGCCTAGATACACAATGTCATGTGACATTTGTTTGGAAGAAACTAAAGCGAGAAAGATACTTAGGAAATGGTCAGCCAAAGCTGATGATGAATCGTAATACCAGGAAAAGAAGCTGTGTGTTCCATGTACCTTGATAATTTAGCCAGAAGAAGAAACTCACTTAATTTGATAATCGCCTATTTATTAACACAAATAATAACAAGGAAAGAATGCTGCATGTGAGAACAGCAGCCCCTCAGTGGGGTATAAAAGGGAATGTGGGCAGAGAGACTCCCACTTCCAAATCTTCCAACCCACCTTCTTGTAAACCAACCCAGAACCTCCACCTCTGACACCATGGTCAGCTCCTGTTGTGGCTCTGTCTGCTCTGAGGAGAGCTGTGGGCAAGGCTGCTGCCAGCCCAGCTGCTGCCAGACCACCTGCTGCAGGCCCACTTGCTGCAGGCCCACCTGCTGTGTGTCCAGCTGCTGCAGACCCAGCTGCTGTCAGTCTGTGTGCTGCCAGCCCACCTGTTGCCGCCCCAGCTGCTGCCGCCCCAGCTGCTGTGTGTCCAGCTGCTGCAGGCCTTCCTGCTGTCGCCCTAGCTGCTGTGTGTCCAGCTGCTGCAGGCCCTCTTGCTGCATCTCCAGCTGCTGCCGCCCCTGCTGTAGCAGTTCCAGTTGCTGTGTGTCCAGCTGCTGCCGCCCCAGCTGCTGCAGGCCTTCCTGCTGCCAACCCAGCTGCTGTCGCCCTAGCTGCTGTGTGTCCAGCTGCTGCAGGCCTTCTTGCTGCATCTCCAGCTGCTGCCGCCCCTGTTGTGGCAGTTCCAGCTGTTGTGGATCAAGTTGTTGCCGCCCTAGCTGCTGTGTGTCCAGCTGCTGCAGGCCTCAGTGCTGCATCTCCAGCTGCTGCCGCCCCACCTGCTGCCAGACCTCTTGCTGCCGCCCAGCATGCTCTAGCTGTTCTTGCTGCTGAGCGCTCTCACTCACAGACTCCTGTTCTTCATCACACAGGGTATCTGATGTAGATCACCTGTGAGCTGATCCTGAGAGGCACATTGTAAAGCCTCTGTTCCAACTGATAATGATTTTGCCCTCCAAATGTCTGTCCTTACTCCTGCCTATTATCTTTCTCTAAAATGACCACAAATTTAAATTTTCTCTGAAATCTGTAAAGTTTGTCCTTACACCCAAAAAGAAAAATTTGTTCTTTACCATATTTTTAATGGAGACTCTCTTACATTTTAAATAAATCCGAATTTTGCAGGCATGCAATGTGTATCATGTCTACTTATTTCTCCTCTCAGATTGTTTTCCACATCTGTCAAATTCTGAAGCACAAAGATTTCTCAGTGCAAAGACAGCCTGGGTCAGTTCTGCCCCCAAGGCTCTCCTCTTCCTGTATAGAAAGATGTTCTTGTAAAGCCCCATGGACCTCTGTGCTCAGAACTTGCTCATGTTTAAGAAGCAGCAGTGGATAGAAGAGGTGAAGCCCCCAGGCACAGAGTTCAAGCAGTGAGAAGGGTTGGGTGAGCAAAGCCCTTGCTCACTCAGTCCAGTGAATACACAGCTTTCCCTGGGTCTTCAGTGGCTCAGAGCCCTACTGCTTCTGGAGATATTCTGATCACATGATTAATGTTGACTTATTTCATTCCTTAAGTTCATCTCAGTGCTTCCTCAGGTCACTTACCTGATGAACAACTTTGTCTCAAATCTCTGTATAAAGGCAGGCTGCAGAGGACAAGCAGTCTAATACTCGTACACCCAACCCAGTGCCACTTCCTTCGACAAATATCTACTATAATGAAGAGAGTTTTATGCTGTCAGGTCAAGCCTTGATTTTTGGTCACTGAACTGTAAATCTTCTGAACATATTGTGTATTTATTGATTATAATATTTTAAATTTTTAAAATATTGTTGAGTTTTTAAATATATTCTGGATATTAATTTTCTGGGCAATGAATAGCTATATATTTTTTTTTCTTTTTCCAGCCTTTTTTCTCTCCATTCTGGTAATCCTTTTATGAGAATCATTTTTTGTAAAGTCTTTCTATCATTTGGAATGTTCTTATATTTTCAAATTTTGAGTTAATGTGTTTTGTCTATTTTGAGTAAGCATTTGTCTAGGGAGACAAGCGAGGGATGCATTTCAGTTCTCTATGTGGGCATCTTGTGTTTTTAACACAAGTTGCTAAAGAGTCCCTCTCCAAAAATATGTTCATAGCAACTTTATTAAAACTTGGAAGGCCATAGTGCATGGGTTTATTTCTGGATTTGCTGTTATATTCCACAGATGAGTGCACTCATCTATTCTTACACCACTACTGGCCTGTTACTGTTGCCACAACTCTACAGGGTCCTTAGAGGCTGTGTGTGACGCCAACAACTAGTTTAGTGAGAAAGGAACCAAGAAATCAATTCCATTACCAACATCCTGCTATCTTCTCTTCCAAATAAAATATCAAATCCCATCTAAATTTCTATACATTTCCTTAGAACTCAATGAAGTACTCCTTTGATATTTGTAAAACGACCCTAAAATTTGTTATTTAAAATGGAAGGAAGGGAAGGAGAGAGAGAGAGAGAGAGAGAGAGAGAGAGAGAGAGAGAGAGAGAGAGAGAGAGATCAGGAATAGACAAAGCGGTCTTGAATGTAAAGACAATGTTTTGTTTTGTTTTTCTATTCTGCTGTCAGAATTTTTCTTATCTATGACAGGGGCGGGGGAGGAGGCATACAAGCAACTCAATGTCTTGGGCTACACCATGCTGTATATGTAAGAGTTTACGACTTTTATTAATAAGCTATAATAAAATCATATGAACAGGATAACACCCAAACATTTAAAGGGGGTTATGCTAAGAGACCCTAAATGCAGAACCTGCAGGAGGAATTTTGCTTTAACTGAAAATAAATGTTTTTTTCATACAATATATTTTGATTATGGTTTCCCCTTCTCTGACTCCTCACCCATCCAAATCCATACCCTTTCTTTCTCGCTCTGGTTAGAGTACAAACAGGCATTCAAAAATAATGTAGGTAAAATAAAAAGCAATAAGACTGGAATAGAATGGTGCAAACAAAGAAGAGAAAAATGGCCACAGAAAAAGCACGAAAAATATACATAGATGGAGAGACATACACATTCACATACACTAAAATCCTATAAACCGGAAACCATACTATACATGCAAAAGACCTGTAAGGGGAGAGAAGAAAGAAAATAAATGAAAATACTGCCCAGACAGAACATTATGAGATGAGGAACCTCCAAAAAATGCTGTTGAATTTGTTCTGTGTTGGCCATCTACTTCTAGATCTGCCCTGAGGAGTGGTTTTTTTTCATTCAGTGGACTCAGTATTCAGTTATGGGACCCCATGTGTCACAACTCAGAGCTTATGAAACTGAGCTGTGCATAATCAAAGAGGGATAGGCCAGATAGCAGTCACATAATTCACATGTCTAGTCCTGATGTTAATCATCCAGTTTGTTTTATAGCAGGTACCCTTTAGTCAAAAGTATAAAGTAATGTCTCTTCTATTTGGTGGTTTCTTCTTTTAAAATGAATCCAGTCATTGGACTCCATTCCCTGTTGATCTTATCTCATCAATGTGGGTTTGTGTTGTGACTGGTATGAGACTGGCTTATGATAATAAAGAGACAGTATTATTTTATTCGACAGTGCTTAAAGTTACTGCTGAATATTACAAGTGACCCAAATTCAGGCTTAGGAAGGGACTCGCGTGTCTAGAGGTCCACTGGGATCATCTGGAGACTTGAACAAATGCTGATGCTCAGGCCAGGTAGAAGAAAACTGTCCAGGGCTTGAACCAGGAGTCAACAGTTTGGAATACTCTGTGAATTATTCTCCTCTGCAGCCAGTCATGGGAACCACCGGTTTAGAGAATGTACTCTGCCTAATTAAGGGAGGAAAGGAGCTCAATTTATTTATTTTGTGCTGTGACTTTGAGCCCGGTACCTTGTGTGGTTCTGGGCAAGTCTAGTACCAAAAGACCTTTCTTTATTAAAAAGTTATTTTTTATTGAGATTATAATACAATTACATCATTGCCCGCTCTCTGTGTAGTGTATATATAAATTCCTAAATACATAAATAAAACCTGCTCAGTCTGTAGTGTTACTTTTATGCATGTTTTCCAGAGATGACTACTTGGTATGGATAACCAATTGATATGTTCTTCCCTGGAGAAGACTCTTGCTCCTACTCTAAGTATTCCTTAGCTGCCTTGTGAGCTTTCCCCATCCATGTTAGCATGTTTATTGGTGTCATCCTTGTTCAATTCATGTTTAAGCAGCTGTGTTGGTGAGATTTTACAGGTGTAGCTTCTGACATTCCTAGGAGAGAAAGTCTCACAACAAACCCCTTGGTGCTCTGGCTGTAGCAATTTATCCACTCCCTCTTCAGCAATGATCCCCGAGCCTTAGGCATAGGAGTTCGTTTGTAGATGTATCAGTTGGTACTGAGCTCCACAACTCCTCTAGTAGTCAAAAAGTGTTCCTCTGCCTATTCGTGTGGAAGTAGAGGTGCCCTTGTTACTGCAGCAATCCAGGGGAACATCTTCCTCAGGACGTGTAATTATTTAAACCCTTCATCTCTTCAAGATTTACAAACATGAGCCTATGAGAAGAAAGCCTGTAGACTAGGTGTTTGGTAAACAAATTAATGTCTCAAAAATAACGCAAAAGGCTTGGTCACTAAAAGGTCCTAATTAAGAAATTTAATGATATTAACACACAGTTATTCCCTGTCTATCAATTCCTCTACCAACAGAGGACTGCAGAGGAACTGAAGCCTTCCTCATATTTGAGACATTAATCACGTAGCTCATTGGATGGGTGCTTTGTGTCCTTTAAGTATTTAATGTATACCAAAATGAATACCTATTATTCTCCTTTTATTTACATGTGATATATGCATATACACATCACATATTTGTACGTGTGATATACACATACATATATCACATATAATTATGCACACATGTGATATATACATATATATACATATATCACGTGTGTGATCATATATGTGATATATGATGACAAAACACACATGTGTATATACATATGTATGTATATGTAGTATATATATATATATATATATATATATACGTGTGCATATATATAAAATGAACATTAAGAGAGGAGTCTAATCTACCACTTGAAACATAAAACAGGAGAGTCCTCTACTCAGAATCCCAACTGAAAACAGGACATTCAGGTTTAAATTAGAATAAGTGACAATACCACCTGAATATCAAATGAAATTGCAAGATAAATCTTGGGGAAAGGCAGGATATGAGTGCATATGTTCTGTTAAGCCAGAAAGATAGATGGTCAAAGAAGGGAAATAATCCTGCAGGCTAGAGATGAGAAACTTGAACTTTGTAATCCCATTGAGGTTTGCAACACATTGTAGAGAGAGGCTCTATACGTGACTATTAAAGGGTTGTCTCTGGTAACAAAAAGGTGGGGGGATAAACATCAATATTTCCCCATTCAGTTTTCCACTTTGAAATTGGTCTAGAAGATGTAGGAGTCATATGAGCAAGACCTTTCTTTGTTCATGCCAATGGTCTTGATGTACACACTGTTAGTGCCCACCTGACCCATTGTGGATGAGCCATTGGTATTATAAACCTTTATCTACCTGGGACACCAGGAACAAGGATGAGTCTTTAAAAATCATGATTATCTAAGTATAGACAGTGGAGCCACCCACCATGAGATTGAACCACACAATGACTAGACACGCAATGTCATGTGACAATTGTTTGGAAAAAATTAAGGCAAGAAAGATACTTAGGAAATGGTTCAGCCAGAGCTGATGATGAATCTTAATGCCAGGAAAAGAAGCTATGTTTTCCATCTGCCTTGATAATTTAGCCAGGAGAAGAAACTTGCCTAATTTGATAATCACCTGTTTATTAACCTAAACAATAACAAGAAAGGAATGCTGCAGGTGAGGACAGCAGCCCCTCAGTGGGGTATAAAAGGGGATGTGGGCAGAGAGACTCCCACTTCCAAATCTTCCAACCTTCTTGTAAACCAACCTAGAACCTCCACCTCTGACACCATGGTCAGCTCCTGTTGTGGCTCTGTCTGCTCTGAGGAGGGCTGTGGCCAAGGCTGCTGCCAGCCCAGCTGCTGCCAGACCACCTGCTGTAGGCCCAGCTGCTGCAGGCCCACCTGCTGTGTGTCCAGCTGCTGCCAGCCCAGCTGCTGCCAGACCACCTGCTGTAGGCCCAGCTGCTGCAGGCCCACCTGCTGTGTGTCCAGCTGCTGCAGACCCAGCTGCTGTCAGTCTGTGTGCTGCCAGCCTACTTGTTGCCGCCCCAGCTGCTGCCGCCCCAGCTGCTGCATTTCTAGCTGCTGCAGGCCTTCCTGCTGCCGCCCCAGCTGCTGCGTGCCCAGCTGTTGCAGACCCAGCTGCTGCAGACCCCAGTGCTGCCAGTCTGTGTGCTGCCAGCCTTCCTGCTGCCGCCCCAGCTGCTGTATCTCTAGCTGCTGCAGGCCTTCCTGCTGCCGCCCCAGCTGCTGCAGGCCCCAGTGCTGCATCTCCAGCTGCTGCCGCCCCATCTGTTGCCAAACTACCTGCTGCAGGACCACCTGCTGCCGCCCAGCATGCTCTAGCTGTTCTTGCTGCTGAGCGCTCTCACTCACAAGTCTCCTGTTCTTCATCACCCAGCATTCCTGGCGTAGACCCCTGTGAGCTGATTCTAAGAGGCCCGTTGTAAAACTTCTATTCCAGCTGATAATGATTTTCACCTCAACTATTCTTTCATTACTGTTGTCTGAAGCGTATTTCTTTACAACATGGAACCAAGTTTGTGCTTTCTCTGGAATCTGTAAACTCTTACCTTAACCCAATAGAAATCTTTGTTGTCTGTTATATTTTTTTAAAAAAAGATTTTCTTACATGTGAAATAAATAAAAAAAATGCAGGTTTGCAAATACAAAAATGCCATGTTTCCTTGTTTTTCTTCCTTAAATGGTCGTTTCCACCTCTGAACTTCTGGTTAGCTCACCTATAAGTAGCAAAGGAACCACCACAGAAAATTTCTAGTATGCCCATTCTGCTCCCTCTACCTTCTCCTCCCAATACAGAAAGCTGCTTTCATAGACCACGCATATTAAACCCACTTCCCGATATTTTCTCTGACAAAGAGGAGAATATTTAAGTATTCTACACAGACCACTCGAGCAGTGCGAGGATAGCTGAGTGATTCTCTTTTCCCCTTTCCCTTGAACAAACCTGTGTCCTTTCCTAGGGGTAATTCTGTTACCCATCTCTGAATCTCTAAACAGTCTCCTCTAAAGACATCTGGAGGTTAACCCTCTGTTGTCACTTGTCACCAAGGATCAGATTTGTCCCAGTTGGTTCCAAAATGGGAGGGCCATAAGTGATAGATGCCAAGGCATTAGTGTCAAGAAAACTTTAAGTCACTAGGAGGTGTGCAGAAGAAGGCTGTTAGGTCAGACTTATCTGAAGTCTCTTCTGTTTGTCCTGCAGGCAACATTTTAACATCTTAGAAATATCGCGTAGTTTCTCTTGTCAGAGCTTGTACTTCTGCAGTATGTTCCCAGACTGCCCTTAATATTAAGGGGAAATGTTAGCGAACAATAGATACAAAGCTTTAAAAAACACATTTTAAAAAGTAAGGCTAATTTGAAAATGAAGTTCCTGCCTACAGATTTACAAAAGTCTAGTGCCTATTAATTTTTGGAAAACTTACATAAAACAATGGCATTAAAAAAATCTGGCAACAGATAGCATCATTGCACAGAAAGGGTATATAGGAGCCCCCATGTACTAACTAATTCAGCTTCTGCTTCTACAGCAAAAATTAGACTTAGTTTAGTAGAATAATTTGATAGCACACCTAGAAGAGCACCACCAATTGGAGACCAAGTGTTTAAAGCACAATTCTATGGGGTTATTTCCTACTCAAATAATAGTGTTACATTTCCAAAGTAGAATATGAGGCTGGGTACAGAGAAATACTCAACAATAAATATTATGAGAAAAATGGCATTCATAGTACCACCCAAAAAAGTAGCTACAGCATAACCAAGGTTGGGAAAGACTTCCATAATAAATGTGTGAAACCCTAAAGAAACATAATGACAATAGTGTTAGAAATTGGAAAGATTTACCAGTGATTATAGATGGGCAGAATTAGTGTGAAAATGGCCACATCAGCTAAACCCATCTACAGATTCATTGCAATAACCACAAAATATTATTGACATTCTTCATGGAAGTAGGAAATAAGAGAAACCCAAAAATTCATATGGGAACACTTTTGTAAAAGACTCTGAATAGCCAAAGCAATGTTGAACAACAGCTAAAAAGAAACAGTATTTTTACACTATGTAATATATTAAATTATATATGTATATGCACTTACATATTATATTAACATTAAATATGTAAATAAACACACTGTGCCATTTTATTCTCTTGTTATTTTTATTGATATTTAAAATACTTCTCTTAAATCTTAGAGAATTTCATATAGCATGATTTGATCATATATACCTGCCACTCCTCCCCCAGCTCCTCCTAGATCAATCTTTACCTCCCTTCCCATACAACTCTGTGTCCTTTTTTGTTAGTAACTATTGACTCCATTGTGCTGTGTATATGTATGTATATATACATATATATATACACACATACACACCCCTGGGCTATGGAGCCACCCAGTAGCCATAGATGATCTCCTAGGAGCCACATCTTTAAGGAAAATTGACTCTCCCTTGCTCAGAACCCATCAGCTATTCATAGCTCTTCAGTTCGGAGCTGGGGATTTGTGAACCATTTCCCACACCGAGCCAGAATTTTGGCTAGCTTTATCTACACTTTCCATGACCCTCCTCATTTCAAAATTGTCCCTTCTCCTTGAGGGGTGTGGCTAAACAGTCCACACTCACGCATTCTCTGCACACTTTGACCAGTTCTAAGTTTCTGTGTTGACCAGTGCTCACTGCACTTATCAGAGCTGGGAGCTGTCCTAATCTGGGGACAGAAAGATACCAATTTAAAGGGCAGCTTGATATTATATATATATATTTAGCAGAATAATAGTGCTGTATTCTTCCCTGGAGCTTGTGAGATCCCTAATCATGGGTTCTTGGCCACACTTGTAATATCAGGCATTGTTTCTCTGCACAGATCAGGTGCAAATCCAATCAGGAAGCAGTTGATTATATCCATTAAAATCATGCAACTATTACGCATGTGAACAAAGCCTGTCACCCTGGCCATTATTAACATTTGTAGGTGATGCCTGATGACTGTTTCTCCACAGCAGCCTGCATTACTCTTTGCGATACTATGAAAAGAAGCCAGTGGGGAGGAAGCTTCCTGATAGCAAGGAATTTGTATTGTCCATACCTTGTGGTCAGTGTATATGGTAGGGACCCCAGCAATAAGGCTGTCAGTATATCTGAAGCATGGGAGAAATGCTGTGGGAAAGGCTTTGTAGGCATATGGATACGTTGTTTAGGGATGCCTGGCCTGAAGTAGTCAGTGGAATGGATTGAAGGCTTGCCAATTAATGTTATGGGCTAAAAGAGCTCTGTGAGTGAGGGAATACAACCCTGACATCTATTTACACAAAAGTTGCATTAAGAGTAAGTTCCACACACTGAGACAATGGGGATGTTCTATCGGGAACTCACCAAGGCCAGCTGGCCCGGGTCTGAAAAAGCATGGGATAAAACCGGACTCGCTGAACATAGCAGACAATGAGGACTACTGAGAACTCAAGAACAATGACAATGGGTTTTTGATCCTATTGCACGTACTGGCTTTGTGGGAGCCTAGGCAGTTTGGATGCTCACCTTACTAAACCTGGATGGAGGTGGGTGGTCTTTGGACTTCCCACAGGGCAGGGAACCCTGATTGCTCTTTGGGATGATGAGGGAGGGGGACTCGACCGGGGGAGGGGGAGGGAAATGGGAGGCAGTGGCGGGGAGGAGGCAGAAACCTTTAATAAATAATTAATAAATAAATAAATTTAAAAAAAGAGTAAGTTCCAGTTACCCAAAGAACAACCCGAGAAAGGAATTCTTGTACAAATGACTTATAGGGATGAAGGTAGTAATTTACTGAAGAAAGGATGAGAGAGTGGAAACACATGAGCTAAGATGCATTCTCCGTGAACCCTATTTCATTTGACACATGAGGACGATGTGGTATGTATGAGACCACAGCTCTTTCTCAGCTAGAGCCTGAGGATCTGGATCTTTGCAAAGCTCTCAATTATCATTATCTCAGTTATCATCATTGTCCATTATCTCAGTTCTCATTACTAGTGGCTACTCTGGGAAGGAGGAAAGGGCATAGAGAAGACAGATATGTCTAGAGGAAGGGACATCTTACAGTTGATGGCAATGATCCAGAGGGCAGTATATACAGTTTGAGCTACCGGCACTGTATACTCACATGAGCTTAAAAAGGAGAACATTTCAGGGTTAAAAGCATAACTTTGGTCCTCTGGAAGACTGGGATTATGTTTAAAAAGCTCAGTCATTCTTCCATCCACAAAACATATCCACTGCCAAATGTTCATCAACAAAGGCGTCAAGAAATTACTGCAATACTGAAATTATCCCCTGGATTTGGACTTCAGACTGTGAGGTAGTATAGTAGAACCCATGGCCAGAATTAATCTGCTATATATATTGTCTGTAAATGAAGTCTCTCCATACCAGTTGTGTCAACTAAAGGTTCCAGGAATTCAGATCAAATACTCTAGAACCTATGTCCAATGATATTGATTAACAAATGTCTTCAAATCCAAGAAGACAGATCTCTCCCCAGATTTACTATCAACGCATGGGAAAACAAGTATCTGGTTAATGGTTTTCATTCATGGATATGATGTTGACCGAGGTTTTCTGTCCTGCCTAGTTTCTGCAATAGTTAAGCCCCCCAAAATCACATTAGTTATAAACTGATTGGCCCATTAGCTCAGGCTTCTTATTAACTCTCATAACTTATATTAGCCCATTATTCTTATCTGTGTCAGCCACGTGGCTCAGTACCTTATTCAGCAGGGCAGTCACATCTTGCTTCTTCTGTGGCTGGGATGGGACTGCTGAAGGAACTTCCTTCTTCCCAGAATTGTCCTGTTCTCATTGACCCACCTCTACTCCCTGTCTGGTTGTTCCACCTATACTTCCTGCCTGGCTACTGGACAATTAGTGTTTATTTATAATATAATTGACAGATACAGACCATTGTCCCACAGCAATATGACATATAAGGTTTGGTGTTTGCCTCTTGTTTGCAAATACTGTAGTCCACAGAGAACATCCTGGTTTCGCTAGACTGCACTCTTCAACATAGCAGAGGTCAAGCAGCTCCTAGATTCTTTATCAGATTTACCTGGCAACCTGTACACCTAATGAATGGTACATTAGACTCAAGAGCTTCTTGTTTATCATATCTGACTAAAATAATGTTCTTAGAATTGTGACTCAATAGACTTCCCTTTAGAGATCTGAAGTTTGACATCCCAGTGAAATTTGTTCTGAACTGTAGCTGAGCTTCAGGGAAAGTCAGCTTACACTGCTGTAGGTTTCACACACTCTAGGTACATTTCTGCAGCTATTTCTTCAAGAGATTAAAGGCTTTTTTGGGAAATCCCATTTCCATGTCTCAAACTGCAGAATGAGAATTTGTACCTGTCCAGATTGTCACAAGAAATCACAGGTGGGCTCAGTGGTCATCCACTGTAGTGTGTCATGATCTTTCTGCTCTAATTGGGAAGAGCTCTATAATTAAATGGTCTTGTATATATTCTTTACTCTATAGTCTTACCATTGCCATGATAAAGGGGCGCTATGCTGAACTTCAGGTAGATTAAGAACAACTAGCCAGGAAAGGGTGAGGTTCTGAAGGTCTCTGTGTTCTCATACCAATTACATGTTAAAGCGCATTAATGAGAATTAACGCTACTGAAGTAGGCAAGTCATGCTACAAAACCAACTCTGAAACACTGGGTGTGGGCACACAGAATGTCCGGTGACAGATTATTTTAAAGGAAATGACACCTTAAAGCTCTTTGTCTTGGACTCAGCAGTGGTCCCATTGAATCCTAACACAGGAAGTAGGAAATTAAGAAACCAACTGAAAGCTGCGGACACTAATGAAGGAAGTCAAGATGAGACAAAAATCCATAGACCCTGGAAGAATTCTAATCACTATGAGGTATATATCTTCCAGCGCTTTGCCATCCTTACTCACGATGAACCCATTCTTTTATTTGGGTCCTTGGCAGTGAGGTCTCAACTGAGCAATAGCCAAAAGTACTTGAGTCCCCAGCTGCTCTTTTTCTATCTTTCTCATATTAGGAATGGAATTCATGAGGGCCATGACTAGAATCATGCTTTGGTGCCATTCTGTGAACACCAAGGAAGATATAGTGTGGAGGAAATTCAATTCAGTAGGTTGTGTACTCAAAAGAGTGAGAATCAGGAAGGTCCACCAACTCATCTTCCCTTTCATTGGATGCATTGCTGTCTCCCACTCTGTCCCTCAAGTTGCAAATTGCTTTGGCCACTCTCTGCTGAGTCCAAGATTGACCTGCTTGGTGTTCAGCTCTAAGCTGGACTACCTTCTCGCCTTCCAGTCCTTCTTTATCTGCTCTTAACCCATCTAAAGTCATTCCCCCCTCCCAACAGCACAAGTGACTTAAGGTCAACCCTCCTTCCTCTGTGTAAACTTCCAACAATGAAACAATCCATGATGCAGGCTCCTCGTCTCTGTAATGCTCCCATTATTCATATATTTAACACTTGGGGAGTCCCATACTGAGCTGCCATCTTTTGGGTTTATCCCTTCACCCACATGGTGAATGATCGCTGGCCAGCATCTGTCTTTCAAATGTGCACAGTGTTATTTCTGCAGCCTGTGTTCACCTCCTTGCTCTTTTAAATTAGAAGTAATGCTGTTATGAATATTGATAGGACAGAGCAGGACATTTCACTATCACAAGATCATACACCATTGGATGTTCTGGTGTACTACCCACATGTTTTATCACTGTCCCTTTGGACATCCAGTGCCAAGTGAGGGGAGTGTAAGAAAATCCGCCACTCACAGGACACAGGCAGAGAACCAGCACAGAAGGCTCATGTGGACGACAAAACCACATGTTCTTGATTTACAAGGCCACAGAGGCTTGATTTACACAGAGGAGCCTCCATCACACGGATGGATCAGTAGGACACCTTTCAGTATTTTGCCTCATGGTTGGTCCCTATCCTTTTCACTCTTCATGTAAAGAAATTATGGGAGAGGAAATCAAAACGGGACCCAGTCCTTTAACTTGCATGGTGATCCCTTCACTTCATCCTACCCCTTATGCGGACATATCTTGCTTTTAAAAACATGGGTATATAGAATCCAGACATAAAACCTAAAAGCATGAGGGCAAGTTGCAGAGACATTTCAGTACCAGGCATGCATTCTGATTATGAGTTGGGTGCTGTGAACATTGAATATCAATTCTACATCAGATAAAGATGGCCTGACTAACAGTCCCATTGGTAGTGTTCCAAGAGTTCATCAAAAGATCTTTGGAATCATCCTTGTTTGTAATGTAGGATGTGAGGCAGCCCATCCAATGCCATGGTTTTCCAGATTTCCCATGACTTGCATCCTGTTTTTGCAGTGGTTTCCCCAAAGCTGTGATCTCATTCTGGAGAGATCCTGTCCTGATGATGCTGAGAGCAGATTACAGAGCTCAGTGGGCAATCTTTCCATAGACAGAGACAATGTCATCTGCTGAACAGCAAGAATCAGCCCAGTGCTCTTGAGAAATGGCAATTCCTTTGATTTTCAGTGTTTGTAACTGTTTGCAGATGCTGCAGTCTGTGGAGAATGCTCTATTTTCCTTAAAATGGACTTTTTTCCATAACAGAGCTGGGGCAATGCCCAGATTCTCTTCTTGGGTTACATACCATCTCATCCTCATGTTATGCATCTCACTGGGCTGGCCATAGTTTCTCTTTTGACAGAACCAGTGGACACCTGTGCTAAGGGTGATTCCTTACTCAATGGCTCCTTAGGCTGTTGAGGTTAGAGACCTGGAGAAGCACATATCACCTAGAGATGCTGGAGGTCATCTGGGACCGCTCCAAAAGAACCCATGCACTTTATGACTCTGCGATAGGGATGTATTATATGTAAGCCTCCAATACTCATTGCTCAAGGACATGAAAGGCTTCCATATTTTCTTTCATTCTCTAAACTTCAGACAACGGATTGAAAACAAGGTCTGAAACCAGTCTGTCTGTCATCCACGTGGTTGGAGAAATTAACCTTGGTAATCATGGGACCTAGCCTGTCGCCATCATCTGCCTTTGCTTGAGACGAGTTCCCTCTACTGTCTTGTCATTAACATTATCCCAGCTGAGATCCATTGCACTTCATGTTTATCCACAGCATCCATCTAGAACAGGGCCAGGACCTGCAGACCTCTGTGTTCTCATGCCAATGTCCTTCCACACTCACGCTCTCTGTAGCCACCTGACCCATTATGTGTGAGCCACATAATGAGACATGACACCCCAAGGGAGGCAGGATGTCCCACAAAACCAACTCTGAAACACAGGGTGTAGGGCAGGAGAATGTCAGGTGACTGTTCCCTTGCAAGCCAGAGAAATCCAAAAGGACTTCCCATTGGTCTCTGAGGAAATCAGTTTCTGGTTATGTAAAGCACATCACTGTAGGGTTAAGACAGCCCCTTTAGGGGGCGGGGTTTGCCTCGGGGGGATGCGTACCGATAAATGGGCGCACAGGAGGCTGCTCCGCCCTTTTTCCTTCCTACCTCCTGAAGTTTATCATTAAAGTGGTAAATACTCTTTAATATCTGCATTGCATTTATTTGCGCCAATACACATCACAAATATCAAGGCGTGACTAGGTTCCAAATTAATCGTGACTCCCACAATATGTCTTGCCTCCTTTGATGATTTGTTTAGAGTAAATCATGGGATGGAGGCCCTTCAGCAGGGTATAAAAGCAGACCTGGGCAAGGAGGCTTCCAAACCACAGTCTGACCCACCTTCTTGCAAACCCGCACAGATTCTCCAGCCTCTGACACGATGCAGTGTTGTTGTGGCCCATGCTGCTGCCAGACCACCTGCTGCCGACCCTGCTGCTGCCAACCCTGCTGTTGTGGGTCCAACTGCTGCTAGACCACCTGTTGAAAAAAAAAGCTACCCCTAGGGACTCCTGATCCTGGAAAAGATGCCTTCGTGCTTCATGCTCTTGGGCATCCTGCCCTGCTCTTCTCTCTTTCAACCTCAAATCATCCTCGTGTAGAGCAATTGTCCTCATACACACACCCAGCTAGACCCTTCAAAGAGTCTGTCCATCTCTTCAAACTGGTGCTCCTTTTCACCAACAAGTATGCTACCCCACATCCTGCTTCACCTCTCTGAATGGAACATATCTCCGAATGCTTCTCTCCATTTGGGAAATTTGTGCCTTTTACCTATCAAATTGTATGACATTTGCCGTGGTCCTCACACCTGGAAATCGTTCCTTCCTTAAATAAATGTGACATTATATAAGCACACAACTCCAAGTCTCACTGCTCTTTATTTCTCATTCATGTCAATGAGCCTGATTTGGGGAATCCCATTATCCCTTTACCATGAATACACTGACCACAGTAGTCTATTCACCATCACCACACAGATGTTTTGAATGAACACTGCCCCCAGAAGACAGGTATATTGAATGCCTCCATTTACCCTGGTAGAATTCGCTGGGAAGGATTAGGACTTGGGATCTTGTTCCTGGGGTAGATAGGTGTGGATTTGCTGCAGGTTTCAGAGGCCCTGGGATTTCTCACTTGCCTTGCTTCTTCATTGTGGTGGCTTGAGATGTGCGGGCCGTGGCATTACTCCAGGGAATCCCTTAGTCCCTGCAAGAATTCTTACCACCATGAGGTACATACCTTCCAGTCCTTTGCCATCCTTATTCACAATGAACATATTCTTCTATTTGGGTCCTTGGCAGTGAGGTCTCATCTGAGTAATAGCCAAAAGTACTTGAGTCCCCAGCTACTCTTTTTCTATCTTTCTCATATTAGGAATGGATTTCATGAGGACCATGACCAAAATCATGCTTCAGCGCCATTCTGTGAACACCGAGGTAGATATAGTGTGAAGGCAGTTCATTAGTTCATGAAACTCAAAACAATGAGACTTGGAGAAGGACCACGAACTCATCTTCTCTTCCACTTGAAGGCATTTCTGTCCCCACACTGTCCCACAAGTTGTGAATTGCTTAGGTCACTCTCTTACCCCAGGTTTGACCTACTTGGAGTTCATCTCTAAGCTGGACTACCTCTTCCTTCCAGTCCTTCTTTATCTGCTCTTAGCCTATCCAAAGTCATTGCCCCTCCTAAAAGCACCGTGACTTAAGGTCAACCCTCCTACCTCTGTGTGAACTTCCAACAATGAAACAATCCTCAATGCCATGCTCCTGATCTTAGTAGTGATCCCATTATTCACTTGATATTTAACATTTTGGGAGTCCCATACTGAGCTGCCATCTTTTGAATTTACCCCTTCAGAACACATCATGAAATATCACTGGCTGACATCTATCTTCCAAATGTGCACAATGTTACTTCTCAACCTGTGTTGACCTCTGGGGTCTGTGGATTAGAAGTAATGCTGTTATGAATATTGATATGAAAGGGCAGGTCACTTCACTGTGACAAGATCATATACCAATGGATGATCTAGTGTACTTACCCACACGTTTTAATCACTGTTCCTTTGGTGATCCAATGCCAAGGGAAGAAATTGCAAGAAAATCCTCCACTCACGGAACACATGCAGAATACCACCAGAGATGCCTCACATGGACGACAAGACCAATGTGCTTACAGAAGTGTGAATTACACAGAGGCTCATACATCACACAAATGGATAAGGGGGACAGAGTTGCAGTGTTTTGCCTCATGGTTGCCCCCCATTTTTCCACTCTTTTTTTTAATTTATTGTTTTATAAATAATACCGTTAAAAAATTTCCACTTCTTCCCCTTCTCTCCCCTCTCCCCCACTACTCTGCCCACTCCCCCTCTAGTCTTAAGAGAGGGCAGGGTACCCTGCCCTGAGGGAAATTCAAGGCCCTCCCCCCTCTATCCAGGCCTTTGAAAGTATGCATCCTAACAGACTAGGATTCCAAAAAGCCAGTACATGCAGTAGAGATAAATCCCAGTGCCATTATCATGGGCTTCTCAGTCAGCCCTCATTGTCATTCACATTCAGAGTTTGATCCCAAGCTCATTCAGTCCCAGTCCAGCTAGCTTTGATGAGCTCCCATTAGATCAGGCGCATTGTCTCAGTGGGTGGACCAACGCCACGGGGTCCTGACTTTCTTGTTCATATTTCCCTCTTCTGCCCATCAACTGTACCTTGGGAGCTCTGTCCAGGGCTCCAATGTGGGTCTCTGTCTCTATCTCCACCCATCACCAGATGATGGTTTTATGGTGATATTGAAGATAGTCATCAGTGTGACTATGGGATAAGGCCAGTTCAGGCACCCTCTCCTCTACTGCCCAAGGACCTAGCTGAGGACATCCCTGTGGACACCTGGGAGCCCCTCTAGAGCCACGCCTCTTGCCAAACCTATAATGATTCCCTTAATTTAGATATCTTCTTCCCTGATCCCATATCTGCCCTTCCTCCATCTCAACCATCCACTCCAACAAGCTATCTCCAATCCTCCTCTTCTCTCTCCCCCTCTCCACTTCCCCCCACCCCAACCCCACCCCAATGCTCCCAACTTTTGCCTGGTAATCTTGTCTGCCTCCAATTTCAAGGAGGATCTATATATGTTTTTCTTTGGTTTCACCTTATTACTTAGGTTTTCTAGGATCACAAACTATAGGCTCAATGTCTTTGTTTATGGCTAGAATCGACTAATGAGTGAATACATACCATATTCATATTTTTGGGTCTGGGTTATCTCACTCAGGATACTGTTTTCTATTTCTATCCATTTGCATACATTTGCAAGATGTCATTGTTTTTTTTACCACAGAGTAGTACTCTAATGTGTAGATGTGCAACACTTTCTTTATCCATTCTTCCATGAGGGGCATCTAGGTTGTTTCCAGGTTCTGGCTATGACAACTAATGCTGCTATGAACATAGTTGAACAAATGCTTTTGTAGTATGATTGGACATATCTTGGGCATATTCCCAAGAGTGGTATTGTTGGATCTTGAGGCAGGTTGACTCCCAATTTTCTGAGAAACCACCACACTGATTTTCAAAGTGTTTGTACAAGTTTGCATTCCCAACAGCAATGGATGAGTGTTCCCCTTACTCCACATCCTTTCCAGCATAGGTTATCATTAGTGTTTTTGAATTTAGCCACTCTGGCAGGTGTAAAGTTATATCTCAAAGTTGTTTGATTTGCATTTCCATGATCACTAAGGAAGTTGAACATGACCTTAAGTATCTTTTGGCCATTTGAACTTCTTCTGTTGAGAATTCTCTGTTCATTTCAGTACCCCATTTTTAATTGGGTTATTTAGAATTTTAATATCTAGTTTCTTGAGTTCTTTACATATTTTGGAGATCAGACCTTTGTCTGATTGTGGGTTGGTGAAGATCTTATCCTATTCAGTAGGTTACCTTTTTTCTTAATGAATGTGTCCTTTGCTTTACATAGCTTCTCAGTTTCAGGAGGTCCCATGTATTATCTTTGCTCTTATTGTCTGTGCTACTGGGGTTATACATAGGAAGTGGTCTTCTGTGCCCATGTATTGCAGGCTACTTCCCACTTTCTCTTCTATCAGGTTCAGTGTGGTCAGATTGATATTGAGGTCTTTAATCCATTTGGACTTGAGTTTTGTGCATGGTGATAGATATGGATCTATTTTCATTCTTCTACAGGTTGACATCCAGTTATGCCAGTATCATTTGTTAAAGATACTTTCTTTATTCCATTGTAAAGTTTTAGCTCCTTTGTTAAATATCAGGTGTTCTTAGGTTTGTGGATTAATATCCGGGTCTTCAATTCAATTCCATTGGTCTACATCTCTGTTTTTATGCCAATACAAGCTGTTTTCCTTACTGTAGCTCTGTAATAGAGTTTGAAATCAGGGATGGTAATGCCTCCAGAAGTTTCTTTATTGTATAGGATTGTTTTGGCTATCCTGGGTTTTTTGCTTTTCCATATAAAGTGGATTATTGTTCTCTCAAGGTCTGTGAAGGACTTTGATCGGGATTGCCTTGAATCTATAGATTGCCTTTCGTAGAATTGCTATTTTTACTATGTTGATCCTCCCAATCCAAGAGCATGGGAGATCCTTCCATTTTCTGGTATCCTCTTCAATTTCTTTCTTCAAAGACTTAAAGTTCTTGTCAAATAGATCTTTCACTTCCTTGGTTAGTGTTACCCTCAAGATACTTTACAGTATCTGTGGCTATTGTAAAAGGTGATGTTTCTCCGATTTCTCTCTCCACTTCTTTATCATTTGTGTATAGGAGGGCTACTGATTTTTTTTGGACAGCATTGCTAAGGATGATTCCTTAATGAAAAACTCCTTGGGCTGTTGAGTTTAGAGTCCTGAAGAACCACAGTTCACCTAGAAACACTGGATCTTCTCATAAAACCCCAAGAGGATACAACCAATTTATGACTCTGCAGTAGGGATGTACTCTATGAATGCCTCCAACCCTCATTGCTCAAGGACCTGAAAGGCTTCTATATTTGCTTTCATTTCCAACACTTCACACAACAGACCCAACCCATGGACGAAGGCAAGACTGGATGTGATTGGCAGGGGTAGAGAAATTAACCTCAGTATTCACGCCACCCATCCTCTGGCTTTGTTTGGGTTGCCTACCCTTCAAAGAGAGGAATAACATGGATTGGGTTTCTCTACTGTCTTGTCATTAGCATTATCCCTGCAGAGATACATTGCACATCATGTTTATCCAGGGCATCCATCTAGAACAGGGCCAGGACCTGCAGACCTCTGTGTTCTCGTGCCAATGTCCTTCCACACTCACGCTCTCTGTAGACACCTGACCCCATTATGTGTGAGCCATCAGGCTAATGAGATGTGACACTACAACGGAGGCAGAATGACCAACAAAACCAACTCTGAAACACAGGGTGTATGGCAGGAGAATGTCAGGTGACTGTTCCCTTGGAAGCCAGAGAAACCCATAAGAACTTCCCTTGTGCTTTAAGGCTGTCCATTGCCAGTGGTGCCTAACAGATCACAAGTATGAAGATATCATTAGGATCCAATTTAATCTTTACTCAGGCAGTGTCTTGCCTCCTTTGATGATTTGTTTAGAGTAAATCATGAGATGGAGGCCCCTCAGCTGGGTATAAAAGCAGACCTGCTAAAAAAGGCTATAAACCACAGTCTGACCCATCTTCTATCAAACCTGCATACACCCTCCAGCCTCTGACATGATGCAGTGTTGTTGTGGCCCATGCTGCTGCCAGACCACCTGCTGCAGGACCACCTGCTGCCGCCCCTGCTGCTGCCAACCCTGCTGTTGTGGGTCCAACTGCTGCTAGACCACCTACTGGAGGAACAGCTACCCTGGGTCTCCTGATCCTGGAAAAGATGCCCTCATGCTTCATGCTCTTGGGCATCCTGCCCTGCTCTTCTCTTACAGCCTCAAATGTTCCTTGTGTAAGAGCAATTGTTCCCATACCCACACCCAGGTCCACCCTTCAAAAAGTCTGTCCATCTCTTCCAAGCAGCCAGGAACCAACAAGTGATCACCCTACAACACCTTAGCAGGATATAAAAAGACATGTGGGCAAGGAGACTCCCAAATCTTCCAATCAATCAACCTTCATCCAAGCAAATCTAGAACCTCCAATTTGTAACACCAATGTCAAACTCTGTTGAAGATCACTGCTGTGTCGATGCATCTGCCAGAGCACCTGCTGCCTGACCACCTGTTACCAGACCACCGCTACAAGACCACCTTCTTTAGAACACAGTCTCTGATGTACCTGGGATGAATTGGGACACAAGTTATGCTTCCCACACTCCTGACTGCTTGCTATCTCTAAAATGTACACTACTTTGGATCTTCTCTAGAGTCTTTGCAATATCACTTCATCCTCATGGAACTATTTGGCCTTGGCAATGTTTTCAAAAGGCAATGTCCACCATTCACAAATAAATCTAAATTTTCAAAGCATATAAACAATAAGCCATCATGCCTTCTGTTAAATTTTTTGGTTTTTTCTATCTATATTTTTATTTCCTCTCTATACAAGGAACAGACTCCAGCAGTTGACTTCTGAAACACCAGCTTTCTATTAACTTCTGAGTTTTTCTCTTAATACAGAAGGTGCTTTAATGGTCCACAAGCATGAAACTTGCTCCCTCAAGACTCTCTTTGAAAGAAGTTGAAGCTTAAATAGTGGAGTCAAAGTCTCGGGTGCAGAACACCCAAGCAGTGAGAGTGTTGTTGAGAAACATTCTCTTATTTCTATTCCCTTGTATCCAAATGTATTCTCCCAAAGTCACAAAGACAATAAGTGACTTGGTACCCTTATGTCTCCAGGCTTGACCTGCTCATTATAGAACTCTTTGCTGGCTTGCCTCTCTACCCTCAATTACGCTCTAGGTCCTCATAAAATGTTCTCCAATTAGTTCCTGACTGAACTTGCTTACTGCAACCTTCAGAATTGTGTCTACTCCTTTGGTCATAGATTTCCTAGACACTCACAGTCCTGATCTCAATATTGCCACCATTGAAAAAATTTTCCATAATATGTGGGGCATGCCATGGTATAGACATTCATTTTGGAATTGTTGTCCCTTAAAAATGGTCAGTTTTTAACATATGTCCTTGCATTTTCATTCTATTTTTCTGAACAATTTGGATTATTTTTGTTGTCAACAATAGTTTGGTGACTTAATTTTCAATGATGATAGTACTGAATGCTCATATTACCAAGAGTAGAAATTAGCATCACAAAATAGTAGAAATTGCAACCATAAATGCATATTTTGCATATATCCCACAGGTAGCATGTACCTGCTCACTTCTACTTGTCCAGTTTCTCTTCTCAGTTGTCATTCATACTTTCTTCCCATTTATAACCTTTTTCCTTTTCAGTGGCATGTGTGCAAGTGTGCAATACTGTGAACATGTATTGTGTGACACATATCTGACAAAACATTAATAATTGTATTTCTGACTTTGGCTGTTTTGCCTATTGTGACAATTTCTACTTCTATTCATTTTCTTACACATAGATTGGCTATATTCTTGATATATAAATAGTGCTCCACTGTCCATATGTTTCAGCTGATAATATATCCATGCATATATAGACTCTGTTTAGCCTGCCTCTATGATTCCATATTGAGAAGTGCTACAGAATACCTAGATATATAGGGGTCCCTCTTGTTTTTTTTAATTCCTTTGAACATAAAATCTGAAGCAGCATAGCTGGATCTTCTGACAGTTTTAGTTTAGTTTTTGAGAAAATTCCATGCTTCCTCTGGTCAGAGCTATTGCTTGCATGGGATCCTGGATGGTAGGAAGTGGAGAACGCAAGCTGGACAATAGCTTTTATTGCTTTCTGATTCCCCAGCTGCTGCAAAGTCTTCCCACCCCCATGTCCTACTGTGATTGACTATCCCAGAATATCCCTCTCTGAGGGCTCTTTTCTGATTACTATACTGCAGTACCCAGAAGAGAAGCTCAAATCTGGAAATTTCCAACATCTTGGTTTCTCTGTCCTTGCTGTACTATCTGTGTTCTATATGCTGTTAGAATATCTGCACCTAAGAACTTCAAGACCACCATAGTGTGTCATCTAATGCTTAATATATTCTTTCCACCTCTACTGTACAGTGCCATTCCAACTGCAAACCCCAGAACTGTCTACTGACATTTGAAGCCTAGAAAAACATTAGCAGGGGTAAATTTCACCCTAGGGAACATGAATGTCTCTTGGGGTATCTTCACCTCTGAAAACTCAACTTCATTATTCACAGAGTCTGAATTTATGCAAAGAAGTTTGCATCTTTCCAAATGGTGGCTGAGAATTGAGCTTAAACTTTTATGCACTAGCTTCTTCTATTCAAATTCTGTACATAACTTGATATCTTTTTATTAAGGGAGAGGAATCCAAATAGAATCCATATATATATGAGTTGCCATTCCACTCTCTACTGCACAGTCTAGACACCAAGAATTTGTTCTAAGTCACACTGCATATGTATTTTATCAACTGCTTTTGCTAAGTCACAGGGGGTATCGACTTTGTCTGTCTCCAGCCATCTTCTTTACGTGGGTCTTAACACACAGGTACATAGGGCAGATTAACAATCCCTACATTATCATGCCTTTGAAGGGAGCTCTAGTATACAATATTTATTTTGTACCTCACCTGGAGTATAGGGATGAAGGTTAGATTGTTTCAAGGGTTTCATGTGGATTTTCTATTGTATAGTTTTTACCCTACAGCTCAAGGGAAGGAGTTCATGGATTTCACACATATGGACTGAGAAAATTACCTTCAGGTACTCTGGTTGGCACAGTGAAGAGACTATGAGGGTGAAGTGGGAAATATACATTTGTTTTCAGACTATCACTTTGTGTGAATTCTGATCTACTCCATACCAGCCTCCAAATGCACATGCACTATTTCCCTGGAGATGATTATAATAAAGGAATGAAGGAATTATTACTGTATACAACACTTGAGGTCTTTTAACTTGGGAACCTGCCCTGTTGACAGCTGACGTGTCACAGGCCTAAATACCATGGCGGGACTGGATTCCAGAGGAAGGATGGGCACTTTCCAACTCGGCTCATGCCCTTGCTCATTGACCTTCAATATCTTGATTTCTGTTTTAAAAATTATTTCTTTTATTTTTTGAGATTCTATTATTATTACAGAATTTCCCTTTACCTTTCCTCCCTCTAAACCTTCTTCTATATCACCCATTTCTTCTTTTCAAATTTATGGCTTCCTTTTTTCATTATTGCTATTACATGTATGTTGCATGTGTGTGTTGTACACACACACGGTACACACACACATACACACATACATGAGTACAACCAACACAGTCTGTATAATGTTACTTGCTTATGTTTTCAGGTCTTACTAACATAACTGCCTAAACATGAGCTAAACAAAGACAATGGTAATAGACATGTTTATTGTTTAAGTGAACAAAGGGATGCACATGAGGCCTCAACCCTCAACAAGGAGCTATGAGAAACAGAGGAATGCTGATAGTGAGGAGAATAGTCTCTCCCAGGGAAGAGCACACCAATTGGTTATCCAATACTATTAATATCTTTCAATTATGCATATATGCATGCATATAGCCTCCTATAGATACAGAGTCGTGGCCATACCATTTTTGTCCATATTCATCTGTTGTGAGGAACATAAATGTTTTTATGGACACACATTCAACCCTCTTAGTTACATACCACCCTGCCTCTGCTGCCATTTCTAACTTGCTGTGCATAAATCATTATGTCCACATTCATTCTTCTTCTTAAGTGATGCCCCCTGGACTGTGATTCTCTACAAAGTTCCCATGCCTTCGGCCCTAGCCAGCTAAGATCTGCAGAAACAACCCCATTAACAAGAGCCAATAAGAACAGAGCCTGGTGCCAATGCATTCCTGTTCCAAGCCACTGGTCTTTCTGTGCTCACCTGACCTATTATGCATGAGCCATCAGTGTAAAGTACCTGTATCTTCCAGGGTCACCAGAGCAATTAAAATAAAGCATATGACTGCTTACAGGAAAGGAAGAGGTGCCACAAAAATGACACTGAAACATGGAGACCAGGACATCAAATGTCAGGTGACAGCTCTCTTGAAAGAAATGAAAAGGGGGAAAAAAAGCCACTTAGAAGATGGTTCAGGAAGAACTGACGGTGAGCACTAACATGCTAGGAAGGAAATTATCCACTCACCTTAACAGTGTAACCAGGAAAAGAAACTCTCCTAATTTGATAATCACCTATTAATTAACCTAGATGATAGCAAGGAAAGAATGCTGCATGTGAGGACAGCAGCCCCTCAGTGGGGTATAAAAGGGGATGTGGGCAGGGAGACTCCCACTTCCAAATCTTCCAACCCACCACCTTGTAAACCAACCCAGAACCTCCACCTCTGACACCATGGTCAACTCCTGTTGTGGCTCTGTCTGCTCTGAGGAGGGCTGTGGCCAAGGCTGCTGCCAGCCCAGCTGCTGTAGGCCCACCTGCTGCAGGCCCATCTGCTGTGTGTCCAGCTGCTGCAGACCCAGCTGCTGTCAGTCTGTGTGCTGCCAGCCCAGCTGCTGCCGCCCCAGCTGCTGTGTGTCCAGCTGCTGCCGCCCCAGCTGCTGTGTGTCCAGCTGCTGCCGCCCCAGCTGCTGCATTTCCAGCTGCTGCAGGCCTTCCTGCTGCCGCCCCTGCTGCTGTGTGTCCAGCTGCTGCCGCCCCAGCTGCTGCATTTCCAGCTGCTGCAGGCCTTCCTGCTGCCGCCCCTGTTGTTGCCGTCCCAGCTGCTGTGTGTCCAGCTGCTGCCGCCCCACCTGCTGCCGCCCCACCTGCTGCCGCCCCTGTTGTTGCCGTCCCAGCTGCTGTGTGTCCAGCTGCTGCCGCCCCAGCTGCTGCAGACCACAGTGCTGCAGACCCCAGTGCTGCATCTCCCTCTGCTGCCGCCCCACTTGCTGCCGCCCAGCATGCTCTAGCTGTTCTTGCTGCTGAGCATTCTCCCTCACAGTCCCCTGATCTTCATCACCCAGAATTCCAGATGTAGACCCCTGTGACATGAATCCCAAAAGATTGATGTCTTTGATCTTGATTTAGGCCTCAAAATGCACTTACTCTTTCCTAACCAGATAAATTTGGATTTTCCCTTTAATCTAGCATGTTAATCCCATTCTGATGTCTATTTTCTGTCTCATTTGTTTAATAGAAGTATTTCTATATATTAAATCTAAATTTTAGACATCCAAATGCAAATGTGTCATATCTCCTTATGTCTTATTAATTACTCTTAGTTCTGGATTTATTTTTAGCTCCTCTCAAAATAGCAAAAGAAAAAAAAAACCATAGCAGATTTATTTCCCTGTGCCTCTGTTTTCTCTTTGTGCCTGCTGCAATGCAGAAGGTGTTTTCTTGGAGCTCCCATGTGGTTCTCTCTACCAGAGGTTTCTCAGTCAGAGGGAGAAGCTCTGGGCCAGAGGGTTGAACCATGAGACCCAGAGCAAGTGGAGGAGGACGTTAGTAAGCACATGCTCCCATTCACACTTACTGATCATGTCTCAGTCTCGTGTTCTAAGATGGGAATGGAGGCCAGTCCCATACAGCTGTGTCCTGCTCACAGGGGCTCTGCACTGGCTTCCTTCCATCCTGACCACATGAAGTACCCCATCTCAGAGCCCTGTCCCCCAAGTCTCAGTGTTGCTGGCCTTGTGCACATTTTCACATAGCATGGGTGGTCCCCATGTATGCTGTGACCTCTGGATCTCTTCCCGCTTAACCTTTCATTTTTCTCTTTCAAGGTTTACACCATTATTTTCTCTATTAATCTTTATTTATTTGCCCATTTTGTCCACTTCCTGTAGCTGAGCCCTAGAGAGTAGTGGCCATGACAGTAACACTCTAGAGGAGCCTGTCTTTAAACGGAAGCCACCTCATGGTATGTGAACTATGTGGAATTCACTAACAACCAGACCCAGGAACTTTTCCAAAAGAAAACATCTAATAAGGAAATTCTCTTGAAACATAATCTGGTAGATAGTCACAGAAGCAGGTCAGATTCCTAGAAACTACAAAGCTCAAATCTGATATCAGGGAAGGCCACCTTTCTGGATGCCAGCAGGTTCTGGAGTATAAACACCTCTCCTGAATTGTCAGACCAAAGGAGCAGCCCTGTCCCTACAAATCCTCAGACTGAGCTCCTGTCTCGTCCTACCTTATATTCCTCTCTCTGCCTAACCATATCCCTTCCTAGGACTAAGAGCCAGGACTAAGGCTGCTTTGCCTTTTGACTCCACTCAGTTCAATATGGTAGAAGTCCGTTCATTGCCTCTGAGACTGCTGGGTGAGAGCCATGCTCATCACCTCAACCCTGGTAACCAGTTGGCCCATGCTGCCATCAAGTAACTTGCAGCACACTGCCCACAAACCCCATTCAAGTGCTCAGCCTCCTGAAAGAGCCAGAGTTTATGCTAGCAGCACAGCCCAGGAAGCCATCAATCAGAAACTGTGTGGTTTGTTGTTGTTGATGATGATTTTTTCCTACCACTGAATCAGAAGAACCTTTCTTAAAGAAGCCACAGTGTTAAGCCATGCTTAACTTTGTTCTTTTGTGTCTAGAATTCCTTTTTAAGCTTTGTCAGGCTTTACATGGATATAATTGGCCATGTTGGAGTGGCAATTTGTTGTGAAAGGCTGCTTGTTCATTCCCGACTTCCCAGACCCAAAATAATCATGCAGAAACTACATTAATTAAATCACTGTTTGGCAAATCACTTAAGCATATTTTTAGCTAGCTCTTATATCTGGGGTTAACCCATTTCTATTATTTAATATTTTACCATAAGGCTTGTGGCCTACCAGCAAGGTTCTGGCTGGTGGCTCATGTCTTTTTCCTTTGGCAGCTCCATGCCTTCTCCTGACTCTGCCTTCTTTCTCCCAGCATTCAGTTTTGTTTTCCCCCACCTAGCTGTATTTTGTATATCTCTTTCAGCCTATCTTTACTCTGTTAAGCCATTGGATGAAAGAAGCTTCTTTATTCATTAAAAAATAAAAGCAACACATATACAGAAGGATTTCCCACACTAGATGAAGGCTCTATGATGACAACTGAGGTAGTCATCAATCTGATTACAGAAGAAGGCCAGTTTAAGCATCCTCTCAACTGTTGCTTAGAGTCTTAGCTGGGGTCATCCTGTGGAATCCTGAGAATTTCCCTAGTACCACGTTTCTCACCAGCCTTTTACTGACTTCCTGAATTAAGATATCTCTTTCCTTTTTCTCCCTCTCTGTCCTTCTACCTTCTTTAGCACCTTCATATTTTAAACACCTTAATTAAAACACCATAATTAAAGCTTAGAGTAAAAGTTGTCAGGAAATCTTTCATTCCTGAAGAAAAAGAAGTATGCCTTTGGTTGGAACAAACCACCACATCAACAGAACCTGGATTAATACAAAGAAGCACACGTTTTATTCCTGAATGGACTAAGGAGAAGATAACTCAGTAAATTCAATCATCTTTGGATTCCTTGGTTTGAAGTATTAGTGTATTCTAGTCATTGGAAAGGAAAACACATCAATGCCTACTAGATTGAAATATATGGGCTGAACCAGAAGCAGCAATTACTCTACAAAAGGGTACCATACCTTCTTTCATTAAAAGTGGATATATCTATGTATGTGAAGTCTGGGTACAGATACCTGTAGAGAACTTTTCAGGGGAGAATTACAGATAAATTTGAGCACAAGTATAGATTCTGTGATGATGAATAGATGATCTGGAAGACCACCAAAATTTACACAGGTTTAAAGATCCCCTCAGCCCCCAAAATGTTTATTCCAAAGTTCCCCTCACCAAGACTCTGAGAGTTGATGCCATCATACTGTTGTGTCCCTGTCGCTGAACTACAGAATATGAGGAGGTACATCAAATCCTCAGGCTAGAATTCACTTGCACACATCTTCACTGTAAATAAGGTGTTTCCAAAACAATCATTTCTATCCAATGTGTACAGAACCTGGATCAAATAGTCAAGACATCCTGTATAGCTTTGCTGATTAACATACTTCAAAGGTAAGGAGACAGATCCTTTCTGAGACCTAATGTCAACTCACAGAGACGCAGGTATCTGCTTAATCCACTTGAGAAAGGAATCCTCCTGAGACATCAAGTGTTTGTTCCTTTTTTTTGCATGAAATGTAGATCCACCAGGAATGTTCATGATTCTATAAATTGGAATCTTCATATTGGAGAGGTTGGGACAACCCTAGATTCCTGAGGAGATTAATGTGCCTTCTTAGGCATTAAAGAAATTATAACATCTTTGGAGCCATTTTTTCTCAGATCTAACCAAAATCATGTCTTTTCCATATCAATTTAATATAGAGGAGTTTAGGTATCTGGAAATTGACATGGCATTCATATGTATTCTGAATTAAAGAAGATGTAGGTCAGCCCGGAGAGAAATCAGTAATGATGAGCTTCCGCAGGAGGGACAAACTCAAGATATACCACCACACCACTAGTCAGGGATATTTAAGCCTTTGTTTGCAATTTCATTTCCTATGCTTCACACAACAGACTGAAAATCTAGTCTAAGGCTGCACCATGAATCACTCATATTGGTGGGGAATTTAAGGTCAGTGGTCATAAGCCTTAGCTTGTCAAGATCCTCTGGTTTTGCTTGTGATACGTTCCTGAAATTAACAGGTCTCACGTAGATTCAGTTTCTCTGGGGTCTTGTCATTAGCATTATCCCAGGAGGGTTACATTCATGCTTTTACATCTATGGCATCCATCTAGGACAGAGCCAGGACCTGCAGACCTCTGTGTTCTCATGCCAATGTCACACTCACGCTCTCTGTAGCCACCTGACCCATGTGTGAGCCATCAGACTAATGAGACGTGACACTCCAAGGGAGGCAGGATGTCCCACAAAACCAACTCTGAAACACAGGATGTAGGGAAGGAGAATGCCAGGTGACTCTGTCCTTGGAAGCCGGAGAAACCCAAAGAATTTCCCGTTGGGCTCAGAGGCCAGTGATGCCTAACACATCACAAGTATGAAGGTGTGATTAGGCTCCACCTTGATCTTGACTCACACAGAGTCTCTTGCCTCTTTTGATGATTTGTTTATGAGTCAATCATGGGATGGAGGCCCCTCAGCAGGGTATGAAAGCAGACCATGTTCCAGTATGTTCCATTATTAGCTGCATAAATTTTGAGCTTCTTTCCTCATGCCCTTCCTTCTTTCTTTCATTCCTCTCTAAACATATAGCTCTCATTTGATTTTCAACATGTCACTCTTAACCCAAAATTTCTGGAAATGTGTTAGCTCTATGGCAATTTCCTCAGGAAAATTAAACCTGTTCATCAGCAGATGCTCACAATTCTAGTGCCTCCAGAGAGAGAGAGATGCCTTCGTAGCTTCAGACACCCATGCTACTGAGATCTCTGAATTCTCTTGGTCACTTTATTGTCTCATAATGAACTCACTTCACTTTCTTGGTCTTTCTTAGGATGATCTAGGATGAAAATTTCTTGGACATTCAGTTTTCTTACCACTAAAAACAAAAACAGTGGTGGCGCACACGTTTAATCCCAGCACTCAGAAGGGAGAGACAGGAAATCTCTGTGAGTTCAAGGCCAGCCTGGTCTCCCTTTCTTGGAAAAAAAAAAAGCATTCTTATCTTGTGTTGTGATATTTTGTTTGTGATCTAACAAATAAAGCTTGCTGAAAGACCAGAGAAGTAGAGAAGCCAGTCACTAGTTCTTATCTCTATTGACTCCTCAGACCAAAGGGGTGGTCCTGTCCCTACGAATCCTCAGAATGAGCTCCTGTCTCCTCTGCCTTGTATTTCTTTCTCTGCCTAGCCATATCCCTTACTGTCTCCACCTTCATAGTGCTGGAATTAAAGGCATATGGACTCCCAGGTACTGGGATTAAAAGTGTGAGCCACCACTGCCTGGCTCTGTTTCCCTTTGAGACTGGATCAATCTAGTGTAGCCCAGGGTGGTCTTGAACTCACAGAGATCCATCTGCCTCTGCTTCCCGAGCACTGGAATTAAAGGTGTGTGCCACCACTGCTGGCCTCTTTAGCGAACTAGTAGCTAGCTCTACACTCTCATCTTCAGGCAATCTTAGAACACAAACAATCACCACAATCATGGAGAACCCTTTAGAGCATGTGCAAAAGTACTTTGTTTATACCAATACAAGGATTTTTAGGTGTTAGTGAATAAAAATATATTGAAACACTTTAAGTTTATGTCCATTATACAATTGGTGATATCATATTTGCAAACAACAAGTGAAACTGAGTCCATTTTATTTCATATTTTTAAAAATTTAACCTTTAGTTAAAATAGAATTGCATCATTTCCCCCTTCCCTTCCTTCCCTCCCCTTCCACCCATGTCTCCGCCCTCCAAATCATTCCATACCTTTCCACTCTCTCTAATCAATGGCCTCTTTCTCTTTGATTACTATTGTCACATGTGTAGCATGCGTAATTATATAAATGTAATATATATAATTATAAATATGTGTTATATAATTATATAAACCTTCTGAGCTCACTTATTGTTGCTATTGACCACATCTAAATGTATACTGAATAAGATGGTAACTACCCTTAGCTCTCATTTCATTTGTTTGTCATTCTAAATATGTGTATTTGAGGTTACTATGGTTACTTCATGGGTATGTCCTATTCGGGACTCTAAGTCACTGCATTAACTGTCACCAACTATAGAGAAGTTTCTCTTACCCGGTTGAAAGCAGCATTTCTCTGGAATCCTGATGTCTGATGTAAACTCTATGAATGCAATTTCTGTGTAAGCACATGTAAAATTGGAAATAGGTCTTATATTCATCTTAATGTCTCTAAAAATTAAACAGAGTACAAAAACTAGAACATATGAAAATATTTTGGTAAGATGTCAGTAAAGTATAGCAATGAGATATCTTAATATTCCAGAAAAAAATGCATTTAAAACTATTAAATATGTTAGTCTACCTCAGTCTGGGGGACCTCCAAAGACAGATCTCAGTCCCAGTTGACTCTTCAGGGCATGAAAACACTAAGTCATGCTTAACCCTTGGTCGGTACAGAGGGGTTCTGAGACTGACCACATCCTGGAATGTCCTAGGAGTTTCACTAGCTCAACGGGCACCTAGAATGTACACATGGAACATGAGCGTTCTGAATTCTCACATTTGATGGGAGGGGGGGGGACTTTTCTTCCTGTTTTCATTCCAATGGTGCATTTAACAGAAGCCAGAATTTATCTACCGCGAATTCCCGCTCCATGAGTAGCCCCTCTGAAATCATGTTGGAATGGTAACTGAAGTACATATAACAACTCTGCCGAGTCACATGACAAGCAGGGATTGAGGCCATGTAATAGTGCAACTGAGGAGGAAATGCAAGAGGTCATTCATTGTGGAACTCCAGGAAACATGAGAAAAGTCAAGTAATTATTTCCTACATGTTGGTAGGTTTTGCTAGAAATCTGTAGCCGATTAATTTGCATTTGTACCATGTAAACAAAAACAAGGAAATAGTATTTTCATAATTACAGAAACGACTTAGCTGGGTATAAAAGGGGGCCTGAAGCAAGGAGACTCCAAAACGTGGAACTCACTCTCTTGTAAACCCACCCAGAACCTCCATCTCTGACACCATGGTCAGCTCCTGTTGTGGCTCCGTCTGCTCTGAGGAGGGCTGTGGCCAAGGCTGCTGTCAGCCCAGCTGCTGCCGTCCCAGCTGCTGTGTGTCCAGCTGCTGCCGCCCCTGCTGCAGCCCCTGCTGCCGCCCCTGCTGCCAGCCCTGCTGCCAGCCCTGCTGCCAGCCCTGCTGCAGCCCCTGCTGCCGCCCCTGCTGCCGCCCCTGCTGCCGCCCCTGCTGCCGGCCCTGCTGCAGCCCCTGCTGCCGGCCCTGCTGCAGCCCCTGCTGCCAGCCCTGCTGCCGCCCCTGCTGCAGCCCCTGCTGCCAGCCCTGCTGCAGCCCCTGCTGCCAGCCCTGCTGCAGCCCCTGCTGCCGCCCCTGCTGCCGCCCCTGCTGCCGCCCCTGCTGCTGCCTGCGTCCAGTCTGCGGTCAGGTCTGCTGCCAGACCACTTGCTACCGCCCCACCTGTGTCATCTCCACCTGCCCCCGCCCCATGTGCTGTGCCACCCCTTGCTGCTGCTGAGACCTTCCTTCCCTGAACACGCCCATTTTCACCACCTCCTTTGTTATGAAAAGCCATCTTTAGAGAGGCCATTCCTCTCTGTCCTAGACTCAGGATAGCTGCCTCTTTTGACTTCTACCTTGTCTCAGGCCAAAATATGAAATTGCAGATTAAGAAATTAATATAGAGGGAGGTGGGAGCGAATCCTGAAGGAGTTAGGGGGAGGAATGGAGGTATTAATGTGATCGAAATACATTGTGTGTACAATATCCTCAAATAATTAATACAGAATATTATATTAAATAATCAGAATGCATGTCTTCTCTATCCAAAATGGAAGTCCCTCCAGTCGCTGTAGAGTCAGATTATATCTCTGCAGCTCAAAGTCTCACTACTGACTAGTGCCGTCTTGTTTCCCCATAACTGTGACATCTCTGTGCCTTGTTGCCGTTACTTCTAAATAAAACACCTTTAATCGGAATAGAAATGCATTTTTCCGTGTCTGTTGCTTTATAACGATTGTCTTCAGTTAATGGAAATTTTATTCGAAGTCCAACTACACTGAACTTTCCTGTCCCGGTTCTCACGACTTCAGAAAATTCCCAACACGGTGAGTCTGAAATTGGAAAAAAGGAAGTCATAGCGATCAGTCAGCTGCAGGGAGGTCATGAGCGCATCAAGCTGCCACGTCAAAAAACGCTGCTGGCTTTGCACTCTTTCCACTCTTTTTCATGATCTTTTCTGAGCAGAGTGTGTAAGCATGTAGGTGTACATGTGCATGCATGTGCGTGTCTCTGTGTATATGCATACACACATGCATGTGTGATAAAATGTCCAGCTGAGGACTGAGTTCTCACCAGTCCCTTCTCCTCTGCTTTAATGGTTGTGAGTCTGCATTCACTGCCCACGTCCCCTGAAAAAAGAGGCTTTGTTGATGACAGCTGAGAAATGCCGACGGTCTTCAGAGACCTAATTGCTGATGAGTTGCCCATGTTACAAGAAATAACCTCTATCCATGCTCATGAGCCAGGCCTGCTTATGCCCAGTAGGTCACTCCCACAGACGAAGGCATGAAAAAGGGGAGGGGGCCAGTCAGGAGGAAGTTCTGGGTCTGAGCAAGGGATAAAACTGGGGGACAGGAAATGAGAAAGACTAAAACCCACTACATACAGGAATGAAAATGTCAAAGAATGAAAAGTAAACAAAGTAGGTCTGGAGAGATGGCTAAGCAGGTAAGAACTCTGGCTGCTCTTCCAGAGAACCCAGGTTCAATTCCCAGCACCTACATGGCATTTCACACCTGTCTGTAACTCCAGTGCCAGAGGATCCAACACCCTCACACAGATACATGCAGAGCAAACACCAATGGACATAAAAAATTAAATTATATATAAAAAAAGAAAATAAAAAGATGAAAGAATAAGAGATTCTGTACCAAGTATTCAAGCAACAGCCAGCTTTCCACAGCAATCCATTAAAACACTTTCAAGTCCATCATCTCTTAGAACATCCGCATGGACTAAAGTCTTAAAAGACAAGTGAAGTTGTCAAGAACACATGGAGGGAAATCTTTTTAAAATGCCAATGTATAACTATCTTGGGTTTATTGTTTTTCCATATGAAACTGGGTATTGTCCTTTCACGTCCTGCAAAGAATTGTGTTGGAATTCTGGTGGGGATTACTTGAACCTATAGATTGTTTTTTGTAAGATGACCATTTTTACCATTAATCCTACCGATCCATGAGCATAGGAGATTTTTTCATCTTCTGATACCTTCTTTAATTTCTTTCTTCAAAGACTTGAAGTTTTGTCATAAAAAAATTTTTCACTTGCTTAGTTAGGGTTACCCCAAGATATTTTATATTTTTGTGGCTATTGTGAAGGGTGATGTTTCCCTGATTCCTATCTCAGTCTGTTTGTTATTTTTATATAAGAGAGTTACTGATTTTTTATTAATCTTATATCTAGTCATATTGATAAAGATTCTTATCAACTGTAGGAGTTCCCTGGTAGAATTTTTGGGCTTGCTTATGTATACTATTATATCATTCTTTGACTTCTTCCTTTACAATTTCTATGCCTTTGATCTCCTTCAGTTGTCTTTATTTCTCTAGCTAGAATTTTGAGTACTATATTAAACAGATATATAGAAAGTAGACAACCTTGTCTTATTTCTGATTTTAATAGAATTGCTTTGAGTTTCTTTTCATCTAATTTGATGTTGGCTATATGCTTACTGTATTATGTCTAGGTTTTCCCTTGTATCCTCAATTTCTCCAAGACATTTATCATGAATGGGGTGTTAGATTTTATCAAAAATATTTTAGGGACCTAATGAAATGATTATGTGATTTTTTTTCTTTCAGTTCATTTATATGGTGGATAATATTGACTATTTTTCATATATTGAACTATTCCTGTATCTCTGGGACAAAGTCTACTGGATCATGGTGGATCATCTTTTTGATGTGTTCTGAGATTCAGTTTGCAAATATTTTATTGAGTATTTTTTAAAATTGGTCTATAATTTTCTTTGTTGAATCTTTTTGTGGTTGGGTATTAGGCTGACTGTGACCTCATAAAATGAATTAGGCAATGTTTGTTCTGTTTCTATTTTGGAGAATAATTTGAGGGAGTATTGGCATTAATTCTTCCTTGAAAGTCTGCTAGAATTGTGCTAAAACTTTCTGTCTGGCCCTGAACTTTTTTGTTGTAGTGGGGAACGGGGGGAACTTTTAATGACTGTTCCTATTTCCGTAAGTGTTATAGGTCATTTGTTTATCTGATTTGATTTAACTTTGTTATCTATTGAGAAAATTATTTATTCTTTTAGACTTTTCAATTTTGTGGAGTACAAGGGGGGGTTGTTTTGCTTTTTTTTCCAATCTCATCTCAACTGCTTTTAATTGTTGGTTCTGAGGATGTTTTTTTTTTTTTACTTTATTTATTTTTTTAGTCATTTTATATTCCAACCACAGTTCACAGTTCTCCCACCCACCCCTCCTCCTGGTCCCCTAGCCTTTCCCCCAACCACTCCTCCAAAATGGTAAGGCTTCCCATATGGAGTCAACAAAGCCTGGCACATTAAGTTGAGGCAGGACCAAGCCCCTCCCTGCTGCATCAAGGCTGAGCAAGGTATCTCACCATAGGGAATGGGATCCAAAGAGTTAGTTCATGCACCAAGGATAGATCCTGGCTCCACTGCCAGGGGACCCTCAGATAAACAAAGCTACACAACTGTCTCCCACATGCAGAGGGCCTAGTTTGGTCCCATGCAGGCTCCACAGCTGTCAATCTAGAGTTTATGAGTTCCTCTGAACTTGGTAAAGCTGTCCCTATAGATTTCTCCATCATGAACTTGACACACCCCCTCACCCCACCTTGCTCATTTAATCCCTCTTTTCTTCAACTGAGTTCCCAGAGCTTAGCTTGGTGCTTGACTATAGAGCTCTGCCTCTGGTCTTATCAGTTACTAGATGAAGCATCAGTTACTAGATGAAGGCTTTATGATGACAGTTAGGGTATTCACCAATCTGATTACAGAGGAAGGCCAGTTCATCCACCCTTTCCACTATTGCCTAGGAGTCTTAGCTGGGGTCATCCTTGTAGATTCCTGAAAGTTTCCCTAGCATCAGGCTTCTCCCTAACCCCATAATGGCTCCCTCTATCAATATATCTCTTTCATTGCTTAACTACTCCATTCATGCCCCCAGCTTGGCCATCCCATTCCCTCATCCCCTCCCTTCTACTATCCTTCTTGCCCACAGTTTATCCAGGAGATCTTGTCTAATTTCCTTTAGGTCCCCATAAGAAATTTAGAATTATGATCAAGTTCTGACTGGAGTATCCTGTGAGTCTTGTTAATCTCAGACAGTAGTCTTGAATCTATTTTGGATGTAGAACTCTCATATCTGGGCCATCTGTTCCGACCAGAGATTTCTCAGGTGGTCTTCCTTGATCAAACCTTATTTTTCTTAATTCAGAATGAATCCACAGCTTCTCATTTCCTGTGGAAACAAAAGCAAAATCTCTTTTCCAAAGTAACATACCTTTTGACTTCAATTTTGAAGTCAAGGTATTTTCAAAATACCTATTTTGGATTAATTAAACAGCATTTATAAGCAAATATCTTTTAGCAGCTGTTGCTCCTTCCTCAACATTCAAATAATTCAAAGAGAGCATAATAACATACAGTATCCAGATTCCCTGTGTGTTTTCCATCTTTATGAGGCTTTATCTTAAACTCTATTTCTCTTATTTTTAATTTTTGGCTCTTTGAAACAGGGTTTCTGTGTATCTTTGTCCTGGAACTCACTCTGTAGACTAGGCTGTCCTTGAACTCACAGTGATTTGCCAGACTCTGCCTCTCCAGTGCTGGGATTAAATGGGTGTGCAACCACACCTTGAAGTCACAGAGGTCAGTCTACCTCTGTCTCTCAAGTGTTGGGATTAAAGATGTATACCACCACACCCAACTACTCTCTCTCATTTTTTATTTTAAGGACTTTAACCTCTTTTTTTCAAGCCTGCATATATTTTTAACACACTGTAAACCATTTAGAGGTTTTCTTGGTTTTTGAATCTCTCTTTACTGTATATCTCTCTTTTTCTGACCGCTTGAGTCTTTAATTTGCTAAGTAATATGGAGTGGATTAAAGCTGTGGCTTTGATGGCTAGATCCAGCCCATTTCTTAGCTTTCTGAGATTCAAGACTCATGGCAGAGGTACTGGGACATATTTATACAATCACAATATAGATATAAAATTAAATTATGTATTATATAATACTATTGTGTATTACCTAATGTGCATTCCATATTCAAATGTTGCCAGTACTGTCCTAAAAATTAATTTCTGTTCATAGCTAATCATTACACTTAGATGCTGCACCTCTCTTTTTTTTTTTTTTTTTTTTGGATTTTCGAGACAGGGTTTCTCCGTAGCTTTTTGGTTCCTGTCCTGGAACTAGCTCTTGTAGACCAGGCTGGCCTCGAACTCACAGAAATCCACCTGCCTCTGCCTCCCAAGTGCTGGGATTAAAGGCGTGCGCCACCACCGCCCGGCAACTGCACCTCTTTTATTTTCTTAAACCTGAAACATTTCCTCAGCCTGTCACTGTATTAGAAGAGTCTGTCAGTGCTAAAGATGGCAGGCCAGTCATTATGTGCAGAATGCTTCAGCCTTTGTTTGTCTTATGTTTTCTTATAGTCACAGCCCCATTATGCCTTTGACAGAAATAATAAACGAGGTGTCTTTTCAAAGTATAGCTGCATTTACCACATGTGTGCATATACACATGTGTGTGCATTCATGTGTGTGCAGTTACAAATATATGCTCCTGTTTGTGGAGACCAGAAGATAACCTTAGAGATCATGCCTCAGGCACTGTCTATCACTTTGATTTTGAGACACGACCAGTTACTGGCCTGACTGGCCAGCAAGCCCTAGTGTTCCGCTTGTCTCTGCTTCCACGGTGCTGAGATGAAAACATGCCACTATGCTTGGAATACCTTCTGGGGTTTGAACTCGGGTTTTCATGCTGGCTGAGCAAGCACTGAGCCATTTTCACAGCCCTAAAACCAATTCTGATTCCCAGGTTAACAGTTCTTTCATAGTAACTTAGTATTTTTTCCATTTTGAAATTGATAAATAATTGAAAGAGAAATATTTTGAAATATACAAATATCACATTTCTAGTCAAATTTTTATCCAATCATTTTAGGATTCATTGAGATTTCCCTGACCAAGTTTTATTATGAGGGATATAGAGACTCCCTTACTCTTTTCCCATTTAACGAATCACCTTCCACTGTTGTGGAGAGCTTCTTTCTCACCGTCTTCTATTTCTCTACTTAGTCTTGGTATGGACTGGTTATTCTTATTTTACATGATGTGTTGAAATCCATTGCTGTCATTATTTGCTCTGGGGTTTAAGTTGTCCCATACTGGGTCAGTGAGAGTGCCTTCGAGGTGGCACCAAAGGCCTTTTCGTACTTAAAACGAGTCATTGGTGACAGTTTGAAACTTGGTAAAGGAAGTATCATTTCTACTGCGTAGCCCGAGGTAGTCCAGATGCCCTACCATCTAATGAGCATCTGTGACTCACAGACAAGATTCTCTTCCTCATAGCTCACAGGGAGCTACCTCACAAGAATAACCTCCCCCCACCCGCCATTTCCCTACTCTCATTATGCTTCCCTTCGACATCAAAAGAGATGTGAGCATCATGAGACACATTGGCTGAAGTAGCATGATGAGTGATATACAAAGCACAGGCATAAACAGTGACTGGACCCATCAGGTGGACCCATCCAAGAAGCATAGTGGACAAACAAGGAAACAAGGAAGGCAATTCTATGACAAAAACCAGAGTGAGTAATCTTAAAGCACAAGGAAAAGGAAATCTTATTTTTCTTTATCATCAAGTATTTTAAAAAGAAAACCAATTATCAGACTTAATGATGCCTATTTCTTCAGGGAAAAGAAAAACAACTTGGAAATACTCCAGGCTGTGGTCACAGCACCCTTAGCAGAATATAAAAGGGGGGCACAAAGCAGGGGGATTTTCAGATTCATTACACCACTCACTCCCTTACTAATCAGAACCTCCACCTCTGACACCATGGTCAACTCCTGTTGTGGCTCTGTCTGCTCTGAGGAGGGCTGTGGCCAAAGCTGCTGCCAGCCCAGCTGCTGCCGTCCCAGCTGCTGTGTGTCCAGCTGCTGTAGGCCCAGCTGCTGCAGACCCAGCTGCTGTGTGTCCAGCTGCTGCAGGCCCAGCTGCTGCCAGTCTGTGTGCTGCCAGCCCACCTGCTGTCGCCCCAGCTGCTGCAGACCCTCCTGCTGCCAGCCCAGCTGCTGCCGCCCCAGCTGCTGCATCTCCAGCTGCTGCCAGCCCTCCTGTGGTGGTTCCAGCTGCTGCAGCCCTTGCTGCCAGCCCTGCTGCCGCCCCTGCTGCTGCCTGCGTCCAGTCTGCGGTCAGGTCTGCTGCCAGAGCACTTGCTACCGCCCCACCTGTGTCATCTCCACCTGCCCTCGCCCCATGTGCTGTGCCACCCCTTGCTGCTGTTGAGACCCTTGCCATGAATCCACCTCCCTCTCTCTAGATTTAGATCTTTTGTGTATGTGGGTTGATTCTGTGAAACTCATTTTCACAAGTCCAGTGAGGAGCCAGACAGTGGAATCTGGATTTCATCTGGAAACAAATTTTACTCAGCCAACAAACAACCGGAAAAACACATCTCCTCATACCTTCTCTACAGGACTTCGTAGCTGGAATAATCTGATATATTTCTGTACCAAATCAAACTTCCCATTTCTCTGCAATAAAAATTCAATGTGACTGGTACTCTTTTAAGATGGTGTCTCCTCTTCTTTTTTATTCTTTATTTTTATTTTAACTTTTGGTTTTTCAAGACAGGATTTCTCTGTGTAGTTTTGTAGCCTATCCTGGAACATGCTCTGTAGACCAGACTGGCCTCGAACTTAAAGAGATCCACTTGTCTCTGCCTCCCAAGTGCTGGGATTAAAGTGCTGGTTGTGCAATCACCACCCAGCCTAGGTGCCTACACTTCTTAAACAAGTGAGTTTGGGGGTTGGAAGACAGTTCTGTCAGTTAAGCACTTGCTGCACAAGGGTGAGGCCCTGAGTTCAATAATGAGAATCTGTGTAAAAGCCAGGTGTGGTGGCACATGCTCACAAATTCAGTGCTGGGGCAGCAAAGCTAGTGAGTCCTTTGGGCTGCTGGGCTAACTATGTTAGCCTAATTGGTGAACTCTAGGTCCCAGGGAGAGACTCTGTTTCAAAAACTAAGACGGACAGACCCTTCTGGATGACATCAGAGGTTGACATCTGGCCTACTCAAATACACACACACACACACACACACACCACCACCACCACCACCACCACCACCCCACAGACATATCACATGCACACAAATAGACACACACATGAGAGGTGTATTTCACCTACAGAATACACAAACATATACCATACACACTCATACCACACATACACGCACACCACACACACACACACACACACACACACACACACACAAGACATACACATGAACCACACACACACACCAGACATACACACCACACACACACGCACCCTACACATCACAGACACAGACCACACACACACACACACACACACACACACGCCAGACATACACACACAGCAAGTGTATTTCACCTACAGAGCACAGAAGAAAATGTGTTTGCTTTTCAGCCTCCACTGGCTGACTTTTCTCCCTGCGTCTTACTATTTCATAGGCAAACTACTTATCCCTGTGAATCAACTTTGGGAAAAGAGAAAAGCTGTGAAAAGGAACACTACTTGCAGGACTTTATGAATGTCAGAGCATGAACAGCACAACGTGTGCCTCACACTTCACACCAGATAGCTTGCACCTTTGGGTTGCAGAGGCCGCAAGCCCATACTGCTTCTGCCTCCATGTAGAGCAGGGCTTCGGTAGAAGAACAAAGCACATTAACACCTATGTATAAAGATGCCAAGGTGAAACTCGGTACATGAGGCTACCCCTACATTGTATGTTAACTTCACGTATTAATTAGAAGATTGTATAGCAGGCATATTCGAACAGCAGATTAAAATGTACTTGAAATAGAGTTGTACTTCACCCACAACTCGCCTTTCCTTTTCATAGAAAGTTTTCAAATCCCAATATATCCAGAGGACAGAATCATATCTCAGAGGAGAGGGTAGATCCAGTGGGGAAACTAGACAAGCAAACTGTGGTCTAACTGTGGTCAGCTGCAGGCTGCATGTCCACATGAGAAGAGCCCAGCTCCTGGCATTGGTTCCATCCTTTTGGCATGTGGGCCTGCTCAGCGAGTCTGCTGCCAGATTCCTCTCCGATTTCTCTCACATACTCATTCAAGGAGCATCTGCTGAATGCTTCCAACCCAGCCTCCCTTGTGAGTGCCAAGGCAACAATGAGAACCAACACGCACAAGACTGCACTCAAGAGTCTACACATAATGGGGTTTCTCAACAAAGTATCTGATGTGTTCCCTCTCAAATGTTTTTCCAGGGGATGGAGAGACAATGGCTCAATGGTTAAGAGCATTGGCTACTCTTCCAAGGGACCTGTGTTTGAGTTCCAGCACCAACATTGGGGATCTACAATTGACCATAACTCCAGTTGCAAGGAATCCAGCACCTTCTTCTGGTCTCCATGAGCACCAGGTACATGCATGTTACACAGATGAAAGTACTGACAACACACCATATATGGTAAATAAAAAGAAATAATAATAAAACAAAAAATAAAACCTTTGTCCTCTTCAGTTTGTGCATAGTATTTCTTTTTTTTTATAGCCAGTTCATGTTTATTTTTGTTTGTTTGTTTTTTGATGGAGGAGGGTCATCTTTCTATCTGTTGATTTCATTGGTTGAGCAATACAGAAACTGCATGGCCCTCATAGGTTAAAACATAGGTGGGAGGAGAAAACAGAGCAGAAGGCTGGGAGAAAGAAGCTGAGTCAGAGAGTCGCCATGATTCTCCCACTCCAGGCAGACACAGGTTAAGATCATTCCTGGTAAGCCAGCTCATGGGCTACACAGATTATAAGAAATGGGCTAGTCCAGGTGCGAGAGTTAGCCTAGAAGAGGCTAGATAGAAATGGGCCAAGCAGTGTTTAAATGAATACAGTTTGTGTGTAATTATTTCGGGTAAAGCTAGCCGTGCGGGCGGCCGGGTGCCGGGGACCCAGCCCGCCGCTCTTATTTCAACAGTTTTTGACATGGGGTCTCACTGTATAGCTCAGGCTGGTCTCAAACTCACAAAAGTCTGTTTGCCTCAGTTGGGATTACAGATGTATATCCCTACACCTGGCCCACTATTTTATTATTTTTTTATTTTTTTTAAGTGTGAAGTTGGATTTTTTTTGTTTTGTTTTTTTCTTTTTTTTTAAAATTTATTTATTTATTTAAGGATTTCTGCCTCCTCCCCGCCACCGCCTCCTGCACATACTGGCTTTGGGGGAGCCTAGGCAGTTTGGATGCTCACCTTACTAGACCTGGATAGAGGTGGGCGGTCCTTGGGCTTCCCACAGGTCAGGGAACCCTGATTGCTCTTTGAGCTGATGAGGGAGGGGGATTTGATCGGGGGAGGGAAATGCACATAGTATTTCTGCTTGTAATTTTAGTCATAGGGATGAAATTGAGCTTTAGAATTCCACTTTAGGTGAAAAATGGAAACTATCCCCTCAAAAGGATATTTTTATTAATGACATATTCTATCTTTTTGTTCTAGAGAGCACCTGAAATCTTATAGTTTGAAGAGGAAGCCAGAAACGCAGGCTCATGGATGAGGGATAAAATAAAACTAAGCCCTCAGCTATTTGTTTAGGACAAAAATTAAATGAGCTGAATAACCCAAAGGCATTGTAGAGACAATTATTGTTGTGCTGATAGTGACATAAGTACGTAAGTATAGAGCAAAACCTCAACTCAGAAACTCTAGGACAGTGTATGGTGGTGGTGGTGACCTCTTTTGGGGGGGGGGGTTAGATGACTTCTTACAGAGGTTGCCTAAGACCATTGGAAAACACAAATATTTACATTATGATTCATAACAGTAGGAAAATTACAGTTATGAAGTAGTAATGAAATAATTTTATGGTTGAGGTCAGTACAAGGTGAGGACCTGCTGTTGAAGATTGAAGCACTAGGAAGGTTGAGGTGCTCTAGGAGATGCAAGAATCAGAGCAAAAGTCAATATACTGTGAGACTAAAGAGTGAACACACAGAAAAACTGACTAGATTTGTTCACATGAAAGAAAACAAAACAAAAACAAAACAAAACCTGAAATAGCCCAAATATTTCTCAGTAAAAGACTAGCCAGATGAGCTGTATTATGCCCACAAAATTGAGTATTGGATAGCAGAAATTCAATGAGAAATATCTGATGCCACTACTATAGAATAAACAGTAATTTGCCATTGCTGTGGTACATTAAGTGAGCCAAAGCAAATTGTAACCAACTGTGCACAGTATAAGAACATTTAATAAATAAGGCCTGTAGTCAGTGTGAACTTGTATTAAAATAATAATGTGAAGACAGCCTTTAAGTTAAAAAATAATAAGCATTTAAGTTGGTTGATATTCTAACTAGTCTAAGTATTATGCAATATGCACACGAGTCAAGAAACTGCACTGTAGCTCACAAATATGTACACACAGCATGTGACCTGAAGTAAAAGAACTTTCTGGGAAGAAGCAGAAGAAGGTACATTTTTTTTAACTTTTATTGAGCTCTACATTTTTCTCTGCTCCCTTCCCTGCATCTCCTCTCCCCTTCAGTCCTCCCCCAATGTCCCCATGCTTCCAATTTACTAAGGAGATCTTGTCTTTTTCTACTTCCCATGTAGATTAGATCTATGTAAGTCTCTCAGTGTCCTCATTGTTGTCTAAACTCTCTGGGATTGTGGTTTGTAGTCTGGTTTTCTTTGCTTTATGTTTAAAAACCACCTATAAGTGAGTGAGTGTGATAATTGTCTTTCTGTGTCTGGGTTACCTCACTCAAAATAATGTTTTCTAGCTCCACCCATTTTCCTGCAAAATTCAAGGCGTTGTTATTTTTTCTGCTGTGTAGTACTCCATTGTGTAAATATATCACATTTTCCTTATCCATTCTTCGGTTGAGGGGCATTTAGGTTGTTTCCAGGTTCTGCCTATGATAAACAAAGCTTCTATGAACATAATTGAACATATTTCCTTGTGGTATAATTGAGCATCCTTTGGATATATACCCACCCAAAAGTGGTATTACTACGTCTTGAGGAAGGTTGTTTCCTAATTTTTTGAGAAATCGCTACACTGACATCTAAAGGGGCTGTACCAGCTTGCATTCCCACCAGCAATGCAGAAATGTTTCCTTTTCCCCATAACCTCTCCAACATAAGTTGTCATCAGTGTTTTTGGTATTCTTACAAGTATAAGATGGAATCTCAGAGTTGTTTTGATTTGCATTTCTCTGATGACTAAGGATGTTGAACATTTTCTTAAGTGTCTCAGCCATTTTAGATTCCTCTGTTGAGAGTTCTCTGTTTAGGTCTGTACTCCATTTTTTTATTGGATTGTTTGTTCTTTTGGTATCCAATTTCTTGAGTTCTTTGTGTATTTTGGAGATCAGACCTCTGTCTGATGTGGGGTTAGTGAAGATCTTTTCCCATTCTGTAAGCTGTCGTGTTTTCTTGTTGACAGTGTCCTTTGCTTTACAGAAGCTTTTCAGTTTCAGGAGGTCCCATTCATTATTTTTTTCTCTCAGTGTCTGTGCTGCTCAGGTTATATTTAGGAAGTGGTCTCCTGTGCCAATGCATTCAAGTGTACTTCCCACTTTCTTTCTCATTCTAAGGAGAAGAAACAGGACAATAAAAGGTGTGGAAGTTAATATTTCTGCCTTGGGGACTACCAAAGTCTCTAACAAGTTGAACTCATTTCTGCAGGAGCTGTAGTGACTATGTGCCTTGTGAGTTCTTTGAAAAGTAAACTCATCAGAATAATCACAGGCATGATAAGGGGATCTGGAGCATGGCCAATACTAACAGCAATGATTTCTGTGATCTTGATTTTTATTGAAAAGTATATGAGATGTTTAATTCTTGATTTGAATCCTGGTCTTCAAAACTTTCAATTTGTTTCATAATTTCCCTTTTAACATAGCATACTTTAGAGTTTATTGGACAAACAGCAAAGCCTTCTATGCCCTCATTATCCAAGCAGTATCTCAAACCCATCATTATTGAAAGAGTGTCAGGGAAGGTTGCTTCACATGGGACTTTTTTAAACTAGAAATCAGAATCCACTGTGTATGCTGACTTATCAAACAATGAATCAAACCCATTCACATTTCATATACCATATGTAGAGAGGAGTGCTAGGGGATGTTTGACTCCTTAAATGGGTCTTTGTCATTGGAAACACATATATAGAGCTAACCATTCAAGTACAATCTTTACAATGAGCTATGAACACAGTCAAAAATCTTTCCCCTGGCTCTCTCTTTACCAGTGCTCTACTAGGCAATAACTTGTGCATACCCACATAAAGAGAGGCAACATCTTGTGAGCCATTCCAGAAATATTATCAAGCAGGCACAGAGTGATGTATGTACCATGTGCTAGCCCCAGTTTAGAAGGTGCACAGGCAGAAACAGAAGCACAAATGCCATCTCACATGCCCCAGTTCAATGAATCACAACAATGCAGAAAAAGAAACTGATGCCTTTTCTATTTGCTGGAATATCTAACCGTGCAAATATAATTATGCCTTAATAACACCAATTAACGCCCTAACAAGAAAAAACAAGGAAAAGGGTTTTGCTCATGGTGACACCAGTTGCTGAGCAAAGTATAAAAGGGCACATCAACCAGGAGACCTTCAAATTCTCAAAACTCACTTTCTCAGAAACTCACCCAGAACCTCCACCTCTGACACCATGGTCAGCTCCTGTTGTGGCTCTGTCTGCTCTGAGGAGGGCTGTGGCCAAGGCTGCTGCCAGCCCAGCTGCTGCCGTCCCAGCTGCTGTGTGTCCAGCTGCTGTAGGCCCAGCTGCTGCAGACCCAGCTGCTGTGTGTCCAGCTGCTGCAGGCCCAGCTGCTGCCAGTCTGTGTGCTGCCAGCCCACCTGCTGTCGTCCCAGCTGCTGCAGACCCTCCTGCTGCCGCCCCAGCTGCTGCATCTCCAGCTGCTGCCAGCCCTCCTGTGGTGGTTCCAGCTGCTGCAGCCCTTGCTGCCAGCCCTGCTGCCAGCCCTGCTGCCGCCCCTGCTGCCGCCCCTGCTGCTGCCTGCGCCCAGTCTGTGGTCAGGTCTGCTGCCAGAGCACTTGCTACCGCCCCACCTGTGTCATCTCCACCTGCCCCCGCCCCATGTGCTGTGCCACCCCTTGCTGCTGCTAAGCCTCCATCCATGGATCCAGCTTGTATTTTACCTCTGTCCCCACCGCCGGCCACAATGATGCACAGGATGGGTTCAATATTGTTTTGTTGAATCCTATCTCTGTGTTTTATTGGACCCAACAATAGCTATTCTAACTTCAATCCAAATCCCTCATGTGGCCCTCTCCTCCCCATCTATGTGTGGACTTGCTTGTACCTCACAAGCTGTTGGACTGACCTGACCAGTCCTTCCTAGATTTCTCTTAATTCCTAGGTTCAGGTCACAAAGCTCAAAGGTTCACAGGCTGATTTCAATATTTCTGTGTTGTTGATCTTTATAGTCTCTTAATTGTTCATTGAAGATACACTTTGGTCATCCTTACTCCTCTGGTTTTCCTGTGCTGAGTCACTGTGTCAAAATAAACCACTACTACCCCATATAGAAAATCCAGTGTGATTTTATAAGTCTCTAAGATTTCTTCTTAATCCTGAAGAACTTGTGTTTTGGCCATACCTGTAGGGTGAATGAAAAAGCTTTATTGGTAAAAATAAAAATAAAATTAAACTACATTTGCCTTTTTTCATCAACAGTCTCCTTTGTTTTTAGACAATATTGAAAAGCCATGGATAAAAATTAGAAATTTATTTTAGAAAGACCCATATTCTATGGGTCTGCATCTTCTGATAATATGCATATGCAAACATCTCATAGTAACTGCAAAGCTAGTAGAGTTGGTATCCCTAGTTGAGGGCCATTGATTTTCTAAAAAGAGAAAAATGAAAGCTGACAGTGATAAGCATGAAGTCAGAGGAGGGACGTGAGGGATGAGGGGCTGTGTTAGTCTGTAAGCTCTCATTTGCAAACAGAGGAAGACGAAGCTGAAGACGAATCTATGACTTAAAGAAACCAAGCCCCAGGATGCTTCTTCTCTCAGTCTAGATGGTTCTGCCACACCAAGACAGATCCCCTAACATTGTGATATGGAATGGTAGCATCTGGGTTGTGAAACTAAAGACCTTAGGTCCTCGAATGTCCCTAAGCCCTCTGGAGCAGAAATAGATTTTTGTTGTTGTGGTTGCTATTGTTGAAAGGCAAGGTATATTTTCATTTAAAGATAATGGGATGGCTAGTCTTCAAAGAGAACACAAGATCCTTTCCTTCTCCTCTCGACTCTTTGCCACACATCAATAGCCCAGTCTCCTGCCCTACCTGATAGCCAATATCTACAAATCTGTGTTTCCTTTCTGTTTGACTTTTCAATTGTCTCAGGCAAGAATTAAGCCCACTCCTGCTACTCAATCTTGGTTTTTGGTGGGGATCTTTATTTTTATGTCTTCACTTCCTCTTCCTCTACTTTCTCATCTGAAATTTTAAGCGAATGTGCATGTGTGTGGCAAATTTTTAAAATTTCATTTTATGCATGTAGGTGTTTTGTCTGCATGTATGTTCATGCACCACATGAGTGCCTAGTGCTAATGGAGACTGTCAGACACACTGGAATTGGAGTTACCAATAGTTGTGAGCCACCAGGTGGTGCTAAGGAACAAACCCAGGGCCTCTGGAAGAGCAGCCAGTGCTCTTAACGTCTGAGGCAGCTCTCCAGCCCACACATATATTTGCATCATGGACTGTTGAGACATACAAGGTGGTGTTTGTTTGCTATACTTACTTTTCTGATACTTAACAATATACTGTTTCATAGCAGCCCTCAGAGAGGCACCCTCTTCACTTTTGGGGCTGCATAGTGCTGTGTTACAGAAAGTGGCTGTCCTTCGGTCCTCTGTATCCTATAAAGGATGCCCAGGCTATGTCCAGTTCTGGTTTGTTACTTTATTTCCCCTTATGAGTAGAACTGGTATAAATAATCTTATAAAAGTATTTTCGCATATTTCTTCCAGATTACATATGGGAATACATTATAGATTTGGAATAGCTTGCCCAAGAATAATGATACTATTTATTGGAAAATCACAAGAAAATTATGAGCATATTTATTTCCATATTGTCAAATTTTGAGCTTTTGACAAACTAATGGGTGAAAAGTATCATCTCTATTTTATTTCTTTTATTCTGCATGAAAGATCATATGACTATGCCCCCACCTCAAAATATTTTCAAGGCCTTGATGTTTTCATGCTTTTCTTCCCATTGTCCTGCAGCTTTGTATGAAACATCTTTTTTCCCCTTAAACAGCTGATCCTTCTTCTAATCTCTTTAATTTTTACCTTTAAATAATCAGTCCTATTTAATTGGAGGTAATTCTTCCACCTCAAATATCAGCAAAGTTATTATTATTATTATATTAATGTTGTTACCTTCTCTTTTTCTCTTTTAACATTTTTTCATGCAAAATATTTTGATAATGTTTTCCCATCCCCATGCTTCCCCAGATCTTCCTCACCTCCCTTCCCAGCAAGCTTTGTGTTCTCTCTTTCTTAAAAAAAAAAGTAAAAACAAACAGTAAGATCAAAAGTAACAAAACAAATAAAACAAAATATCAGAAACATAATTATAAATGTGCACCTTTCATCTCTCCTGTGCCTTTTTAAGACATTTCAAGCTGTCCTGGAAAGTGGAAATGGAGCGCAATTATCTACCACTTATCACAAACGTCTAATATCTGAAGTTATGTCATTCTCGAATTAATTTATTCTTTATTTAATATTTTTACATTTTCATTAATTAAATCTATTCTTTGACAATTTTATACGTTGTGTACAATACATTCTGATTATTCTCACCCCCACCCTTTTTTATCTCTTTCACACTCCATCAGTTCCCCGCCTTCATACTGTTAGGGTCCTACAGAAGCCCCCAAAGACCAACAGCCACGTGAGCAACAAGAGCGTTTTATTAATTCCAACGTTGGGGTGGCACTTGGCGACCCCAAAGAAGGTCACAGGCTCCTTTAAAAAAAAGTTAGGGGAATTCCAGGGAAGAGGGATTAATCTGGACTGATTGGTGGTGGAGAGATTAGTATGGGTGCTGATTGGTGGGAGGTCCTAGTGTTTAGAAACTTTCCAGCATCAGGGTAGGAAAAGCTATCTTTAAGGCTGGTCAGGGGGGCACTTGCTGAGCCAGCAAGGGCCTTTGGGGGCCTGCTGAGCCAGCAGAAGGGGTCCTGGGGTGCCCGTTGAGCCAGCAGAAGGCTGTGGGTTTTTTTTAGTTTTTTTTTTTTTTTTTTTTTTTTTTTTTTTTTTTTGAGGACTGTCTATTTAGCTCTGTCCCATTTTTATTAAACCAAGGCTTAGATTTCTGTCAGGCTACTAGGAGAGCCTTGTCTGCCTCCCCACTAGCACCCCTCCCCCCAATGCTGTCACTACAAATACTGCTCCCTCATTTATGTCTTTTTGTTTTGTGGTCCACTAAGCTAAACTGAACCTATCTGTTTGGTGCTTACTGGAGCCTGGTCTACTCACCAGTGAATAAAGGAAAGAAAAGCAAGGACTACACCTTGCCCAGAATCTATTGGTAGCCAAAAGTTCAGCAGGAATGATTACAGCCCTGCCCTAAAGCGTGACTGATTGCTAACAGGGCCAGTCTCGTGCAGGATCACAGCGGGGAAGAACAGACGCTGAGTCGGTACTGGCAGAGACTGCTCCTTGCTTGGAGGGTGGCAGACCACGGCCTTCCTTCCTATCTTCTGATCGTACATTCGTCTACTGCACTTTTTGGCGACATTCCCTGAGCCTTGGAGGATGTGGTATGAGAACGTAGAGCTGAGCGTTCAGCTGTCACTTACTCTCGGCATTTTGGGCCCCGGTACATCTCTGTATTTGCAGCTCTTGGCTGCAAAGAGAAGTTTCTCTGCTTTAGGCTAAGAGTAGCGTTTGTCTACAGTTACGAACATGCACACCTAGAAAACAATTTGCCTTTATCTCAATTTACATAAGCAACAGTAGTAAGTTTCCTTTTTATTTATTCTTTGGGAGTTTCATACTTGCAGACAATGTATTAATATGATTGCCTCACACAAACTCATTGGGTTTGTTGACTTCTCAAAAAGTTGAACAAAATGTGCCCTTAAAACACCCAAGTCTGAAAAGCATTAGTAATTTAACAATTTTGGGACCCATCATGTCAACATGCTTTTGCTATTCAAAAATAATTGTCATTGCAATGCCATTTCACCTCGGGGAGATTAAATAAGAAGAAATTGATATGACCGTCACTAAGTTTGCTCACACTTGCCCGGCTAGGTAGGAAATAAACACTCTGTGCTGATTGCAAGCTATCTCCTTCATACCCCCGAAATATCAATATTCCATCCTGGTTTTCCACCAGTGTCCTATAAGACCTGCTTCAAACTCATTGCTGCCAGAGGTATAGTCACCATAATGTATGTTCTGAACATGCTCCTCCAAGGATAAAGCTAGACATAAAGAATTACCTCTAAACCCAAGGAGACAAAGTCAAGGATTGTGTCTAACTCAGGGGATGTATCAAAGGAAGAAAAAGGGAAGCTGATTCTCTTAGCTTTGTCAAATTAGCATAGAATACAACAGGAAAAGGAAGCAGCCTTTCTATTTATAGATAAACACAACTAATTGACTAAAACTCTTATCTTCTGTAGTGTAAACAAGAGCCCTGTGATTAGTAGCCCTCAGCAGGGTATAAAAGCAAGAGACAGCAAGGGGAGAGACCAGACTAGAACTCTCACCACCTTGTAAACACACCCAGAACCTCCACTTCCCAACACCATGGTCAGCTCTTGTTGTGGCTCTGTCTGCTCTGAGGAGGGCTGTGGCCAAGGCTGCTGCCAGCCCAGCTGCTGCTCACCCTCCTGTGGTGGTTCTAGCTGCTGCCAGCCCTGCTGCAGTCCCTGCTGCCAGCCCTGCTGCCAGCCCTGCTGCCAGCCCTGCTGCCAGCCCTGCTGCAGCCCCTGCTGCCAGCCCTGCTGCAGCCCCTGCTGCCAGCCCTGCTGCAAGCCCTGCTGCCAGCCCTGCTGCAGCCCCTGCTGCCAGCCCTGCTGCAAGCCCTGCTGCCAGCCCTGCTGCAGCCCCTGCTGCCAGCCCTGCTGCAAGCCCTGCTGCAGTCCCTGCTGCCAGCCCTGCTGCAGCCCCTGCTGCCAGCCCTGCTGCAAGCCCTGCTGCAGTCCCTGCTGCCAGCCCTGCTGCAGCCCCTGCTGCCAGCCCTGCTGCAAGCCCTGCTGCAGCCCCTGCTGCCGCCCCTGCTGCTGCCTGCGTCCAGTCTGCGGTCAGGTCTGCTGCCAGACCACTTGCTACCGCCCCACCTGTGTCATCTCCACCTGCCCCCGCCCCATGTGCTGTGCCACCCCTTGCTGCTGAATCTTCTCTCTGAAAAGCACCATTTATCTCCATATTCTCTACAGATGAAGTCCTTTCTTCTAGGAACTACCTAGTGTCCAAGGTACTTGGTTTTCTGAGTCCCAGAAGTCAGTCTTATTTGTAGCTGTTTTGTGTGTGCATTCTGACTTCTGTCCAAAGTTCTTCCTCTTAGAATGAATTTATCAAAAATTTCCCAATGACTTACCAGGTCTCTCCCAACATGTCTCCCCTTGTCTTCTTTATCTATCCATCGGGCTGGAGGAATTTAAATTATCCTTGGCACTTGTAGGAGCACACATTTTAACCCTTCTGCCATTAAAACCCAATAAAGTGTCTTTTACAGTCTTTGCAAAAATTGTCATACTTTGCTATTTCTCCGTAACAAAAAATAAACATCCATCCCATGGGTACTGAAAATTGAATGTGATTTTTGCTTTATTTATTAAAAAGTATGTAAATAAAACAGGGGGCATGAGAAATGGTTCAGCAGATAAAGGCACTTAACCAACACACTTGATGATCAGGGTTCCAAATCTGGCACTCACATTGTGGAAGGAGAGAACTGACTCCCACATGTTGTTCTCTGACTGCATGCATGCTGTGGCAACTGCAAATGCATGGGGAGAGGGAGGGAGGGAGGGAGGGAGGGAGGGAGGGAGGGAGGGAGGGAGGGAGGGAGGGAGAGAGGGAGGGAGGGAGGGAGGAAGGGAGGTAAGGAGGGAACATTTTAAAAACACAAAAAAGAAAAAACTTTACATATACTTCCAGGGTTAATGTAATTTTTCCTTCATTTAGTTAGCTTGTTTCTGAGATTGTCATTCCAGACCCTTCCAGATACCCCTCCCTGCTCTCCTTCAAACCCGCTACCTCTCTTTTCATCAGTTACTGTATCCATCTATTCATAAATCTAACCTGTTGAATCCACTACAGAAAACCATAACCAATCAATATGCAGAGTTGGGGAGCCCAGTCCTGATATACAGATATCTATAAAACACTCCCTCACCTAAGGCTCAGGGAACATTGCGGAAGAAAGGATGGAAAGACGGTAAGCGCCAGAGAGTCCGGGAGTTTGCTGTGAGAGCATGTCTCCTGGAAACATCAGAGTCTACACCCGTAAGTCTTGCCAACACGACTGCCTAAGTGTGAATTGTATTTTCACTATCCTTAAAAGTCAACAGGACATGTTAGTCAAACCTCCAACAGAAATGGAATGGCATTAACTACTGCCTCGTTTTCTCTAAAACGTCTTCTTTGTCTCTGGTAAATTAATCACGTTGTAGTTGTTAGAGGGAAAGGGGAATTAAAATGAAGGAGCAGCCCTGATTATATAAGAGAAGAAATCATTAGGGAAGACTGGACACAATTCACACCACCTTTCAGTCTCTTTGGGAGAATACAAACAGCCAATGCATGGCTGGGTGAAGTCATTGTGTGTTCTACTCCAGAGCTAGGTGTGGTAGACTTTTTTTCCACATGCGTACTTCATGAAGAAAGATCACTTCTGAGGCAGACAGGTGATGTAAAGGAGGGCTGGGGAAAGCCCTTTGCTGTTGTTGGAGATGGCAACTCTTCCCTGAACCTGCCCTCCTTTTCCCGGGTGGCATGATAAAGAACCACATTCCTTTCCTCCATTTAGAGATTGTAAACATACCATTCCATTTTCTGAACTCTTCAGAAGACTGACTAAGCCTGCCCAGGAGGTAGCCTTCCAGTCTGATTTTTCCCAGTACCCAGTCCCCTTCCTTTCCATGACTGTTGTCTCCCACAGCAGGTCTCCATGAACTTCCAGCATGCTACTCCCTGTCTCAGCACATGCTTTCTGAAGATTCCCACCTGTTCCCAAAACCATTCATGATATATGACTTGAGAGCTGGAACCATTCATTAAAATGAATGTTCAGTCTTTCAGTGATAGAAACAGGAACAGAAGCATAATGACAGAAATACATTGCACGTAATCCATGAAGAAAATTAGAGAGTTTACATAGGAACCCCACCTCTCTTTCTCACACAGCCTTTAAAATTTAAAACAACACAAAAGTCTGTGACCAAAAGTAAAGTCCCCTTCATGAGTCATTGCTAATCTCGTTCGAGAGCCATTGGTATGCTTCACAGCTTCATTAAACACATTCATACCCATAATAAATAAACAGCACTCACTCATTATTTGTGCTATCTTTATTTTTAAATTATTTGATATAATTCAAGAAATGTCTGTACTTAGTGGCATCCAGGCTGAGTGTATAGCTTGGCATGTTTATTTACATATTTTGGTACTTCTTGTGAGAATGATAAGTACAGTTTATGAAGGATTGTTGTTTATGTCTAAGATATCAATCAGTTTTCATAAATTCATATTATACTGACTTGATGGTTAATACTAATGCCCAGCTGGTTCCCTTAGATATTCTGGGGAGACTAACATGGCAGCCTAATGCATCTAGGCTTAGACTCTTCCCATGGCCTGCCCCCTGTAGCCTATAGTATAAACCCATCATTAACACAAAAGCTCGGGATTGTCTTTCTCCTCTCCTGTCCACTTTCCCCAATTCCTCTCTTGTACCTTCTGGGATGGAGTCTTTGTCTGAGGTCCTGTAGGATGTAAAACTCGAGCAAAGTCAAGGGATGGTTTTGGCTAATTGATAGTGTTTCCAACAGTAAGACAAAAACTGGGAAGTCTAGGGGCAAAAGAGAATAGGTGTCACGGTTTGTCGCCTTCTTCCTACCCCCACCCCCACAGCTATAGACTTGTGGATTAAGCATGAATATCTGAAAACAAGTCTGCCTCTGCTAACCAAGATTTTTGCAGCTTTCTACGCCTAGCCTTTTATCTGGTGATACACCACTGCAAACGCTGTCTCATAAACAGTGTGAACATTTGACCAAATAACGGATTAGACAAATAAGTGTAGTTTTTCCCGAAGAGGACTGTTTTCCATTTTAGGGTCTCTCTTCTAATATATTCAATGGCCTGCCCCTACTCTCCCTTCTACTCCATAAACCTCTATGTGCTAAGCTAGAAGCATGATGCAGGGGGTTGTGACATGTGAAGAGGGTCGTTTATGAGGACAGACACCAGGCAGGAGGAAACATCTCCAACGAGTCTTGATGGATGAGGAAAGGTTTGCAGAGCCGATGAGAAGCATTCCCAGAAGATGAGACAAGCCCAGCAAAGACTTCCTTTGGTACTCAGAGGCATGGTCAGCTTACTTTATGTTTCCTCTTGGATGTACCTTTTAGTTTGAGCCTCTCTGTGCTTTGTGAAGCTCTTCCATCAAAAGAAGAGTGCACAGCACTTCACAGAACTGCATTAAAAACAAAAACAAAAAAGACGGCATGACCCACACAGGGTCTGCTACATAGTGACATCTTACAAACTATCCCCCACCGAAGGCACATGAAACACATCCACAAGCTGTATGTTTTGATTTTAGATATTTCATTGAAATCATTGAAATTCCTTATTTTATGTTAGATGGTTTCCTCTGCCTGAGTCTTATCCAGCCACGTACAGAAAGGCATGAGGGTCTCCCTGCTCTATGCTTAGAATATCCAGCAGAAACTCTTGCATATATATTGCCAAACTTAGAAACTCAAAATATTATATATATATATATATATATATATATATATGAAAAAGATAATCAGACCAGCAAGGTGACTTAGCAAATAAAGGCATGAGCTACCACTCCTGATGACCTGAGTTCCATCCCTAGGACCCACATGGAGGGTATGTACCCACACACATACAATAAATAATAAATAATAAAATCATAGTGCCTACTCTGTAAACTTTTCTTGCTGCCTCTGTGAGTGAAAAAAAAACTACTGTGAGGTAACATAATTAAAATGTGAATAAAATTTTCCCACTCTTAATCATTCTCCAGGAAGACATACAGAAACAAAAAGACCCAAAAACCAAAAAGAAAAAATTCTTAATTTCTAAGTGGCTGAGCCATTGCCAAGCCCTTTAACTCAAGAGGCAGAAATAAGATTTGATAGTTTAGAACTTTCTCAGGTCTAAATGTCTCCCTGATCCTCCAGTGGACACACGCTATCACCATCGTCCCCATGAGAGATGGGACAGTCTCCCTCTAAAGGGTCTTCCCTGCTAACCACCCCTCCAAATCTCATCTACATAGAATATTCCATGATAGCAAGAGACATCCTGGACTTTGTAGAAAAACATTTCCCTGATTGGCAAGGAGCAGCGTGCAGATAGGAGGGGGTGTCACATTTAGAAAACAAAAGGTCAGAGAGTCATGTGACAAGTTACTTGCAAAAAGGTCAAATGTGACCCACTATGGAAAAAAATGTGATGAGCATTTTAGTTCCAAACATGGGAGCCCACCAGGAAAATAAAATGTGTTATTTTCTTTCTTTTGGAGTATTTAACTAGAAATATTACAATTATGCAATTAAATGATTAAGTTTCCCAAGAAGGTAAGTACGAACAAGGAAATGATGATGTAGTCATATGAGGTGTTCAGCCAGGTATAAAAGGGGGTGTGGGCCAAGGAGACTTCCAAACCCAATACCTTCACTCTTCTGAAAACCCATCCTCCACCTCTGACACTATGGTCAACTCCTGTTGTGGCTCTGTCTGCTCTGAGGAGGGCTGTGGCCAAGGCTGCTGCCGCCCCAGCTGCTGTGTGTCCAGCTGCTGCAGACCCAGCTGCTGCAGACCCAGCTGCTGTGTGTCCAGCTGCTGCCGCCCCAGCTGCTGTGTGTCCAGCTGCTGCAGGCCCAGCTGCTGTGTGTCCAGCTGCTGCCGCCCCTGCTGCCGCCCCAGCTGCTGCAGACCCTCCTGCTGCCGCCCCAGCTGCTGCATCTCCAGCTGCTGCCAGCCCTCCTGTGGTGGTTCCAGCTGCTGCAGCCCCTGCTGCCAGCCCTGCTGCCGCCCCTGCTGCCGCCCCTGCTGCTGCCTGCGTCCAGTCTGCGGTCAGGTCTGCTGCCAGAGCACTTGCTACCGCCCCACCTGTGTCATCTCCACCTGCCCTCGCCCCATGTGCTGTGCCACCCCTTGCTGCTGCTGAGGTCCCTGCTCTAGGCTCATCTCCCTCTGCACCTCTAGACCATTCTTACATGTGAGCCTTTGGGACACATGGAATCTGATTCACATCATTTACCAGGATGGACTGCACAATTCCAGAGCCCGTGGTCCTCCCCAGAATAGGACAGCACATCCTGGCTCACTTCACATTCTCTCTTTTGCTACCATTTCCTTCCAATATTAGTACAGTGTAGAAATTAGTTTCTACTTCATGGGCTAAGAATTTATCATAATTCTCCAAATTGGTTAACTTTATGGCTCTCAATTATTATTCCTAGTAAATTAGACTTTTGCTACAGCTTTTATCTTAGCATTGGCTTTACAACCCCAGACCTGAGAGTTTGGATATATTCTGCATTTTTCCCTAAAATGAATTTTTTTATGTCCTTTGATTTCACGTCTTTCAAATAAACTTTCTTACATATAAGAATTCATTTGTACTGTCCTCTGTGTCTCCCACAACCGTTGTAATCAATAATTAAGGACTTAGGTCTGGAATATTTAAAGCAATTTCTGCTCTTGCAAAGGACCTGAGTTTAGTTCCCAGTACCCATGTTGAGCGGTGTACAGTCACCTGCAACTCCAGCTCCAGGGACTGTCTGCCCTTCTTTGGTCTCTTTAGGAAACTGCACTCTTGTGCACAGACACCCCCTTCACACATACACATAGACACACAAACATACATACAATTTCAGATAAAAATAAATCTTTAAAAAATAATTAAAGGGACTAGAGAAATAGCTGCGTGGCTAAGAATATCTACTGCTCTTCCAGAGGATCTGAGTTTGGTTCCTAGCACATACACACACACGTAGTTTGCAACTACTTTTAACTCTAGCTCCAGAGGATCTGGTGCCTCTGTTCTCCACGGGCACTAATACTCACATGTATGTACCCACACAGAGAGACATATAATTAAAATGTAAACAAATCTTCACAGAATAATTGATGATTCATATTTCACATAGAGACACTGGAAACTTATGGTTGTGAGCCTAGCCTTTAACGGCTGAGCCATCTCTCCAGCCCGACACTGGAAATTTAAACCATATTTAAATTATTCTTATAAAGTGCTATATGAGATGTAGGCATGAAAATTGTATGTGTGTGTTTGTGTTCATGTGTGTGGCAGTCTGAATGTAATTGGCTCCCATAATCTCATAGGGAGTGGCACTATGAGGAGGTGTGGCTTGCTGGAGTGAGTATGGCCTTGTTGGAGGAAGTGCGTCATAGCAGGGGCAGATTCTGAGGTTTCCTATGCTCAAGATACCACCCAGAGTCTCAGTTGTCAGGGACTAGTCTCAACAAAATTCAAATGTTTCAGGGTATGAGTGTGAAGATTAGAATTATTAAGCAAAAGGAACAGAGATATGAGAGAAATAAGAGACAGAAACAGAACAGCACTGGGAGGGAAATTCAGTGAATACCGAACTGCCAACATTTATTTTCTACACGCTTATATACTTCACTCCAAAAGGGGAGGGAGAGGCAACAGACTTAATTAACATGGTATAAGGAACAGACTTGAATTCTTCAACCTTTGGTCCGGATGAAGCAGATTCGCATCTACACTCAAAATACTAATTAACCACACCCTAGGTCGAGATCGCTTATTCATAGCCACACCTGTTGTCAACAACTTTGAAAGAGCAAAATTAAGCTCAAACTCTCTGACCTATACTCAAGGTAGAACAGGCTCACATCTGTGGGCCCCCACACTCAGTCAAGTTCCTGTTGCCTACAAGATGTAGGACTCTCAGCTGTTACTCCAACACTGCATCTGCCTGCACACCACCATGCTCATTGTCATGATGGTAATGGACTTGGACCTCTGAAACTGTAAGCAAGCCAACCCAATTAAATGGTTTCGTTTATAAGAATTACTGTCATCATGGTGTTCCTTCACAGTGATAAAAAGTTCTCACTAAGACAATGTGTCTATATGTGTGGGTCCTAATATTCAAATTTAGGAAAATTCTAACATCATTGTTCTTGATTAAAATCTTGTTAATACATTATACATTTAATCCCATCAGTTCTATTTTGTAGAAGAATGTAAAAGCAAATTTCTAAGGGGGAAAAAAAGGAAATGAAATCAAGAAAATTTTCTTTTAAGAGCTTAATCATCCAGGTGTGGATTCCAGTACTCAGGAAAGCTGAGACGGAAGAATCATAATAAATTTAAGGCAACTTGGCTACATAATGAGTGTTAGGCCACCCAGCACTACACAGCAAGGTCATGTCTCAATTTAAGTCATTGATTAATAATATAAAAGTAATGTCCTCGACTTACGTCTTTTTTTTTTACTTCTTTTAGCAGCATTTCGGAAATATAATCACAAAATGAGTTGCATTACTCATTGAGTCCTGCTGTGAAGAAATTCATATTTTGTTGTATTGTTATGGACACATGACTGACCTAGATATGAGCAATGTTTCAGATTGCAGTCTCTTGTGGTCTTTGTATCTCAGGCAGTTTCACTCTCAATATTCTAGCAGACACATTCCCTTCAAGACTGGAATTCCTAAACTCATTTCCTCTTTTTGAGGAGTTTAAAAACTAGGTCATGTGTGGTGGTGTACAGCTAACCAGCCAGGCTCAGTTCTAATAGCTCCTTAAGCCACGAAGCTCATCAATGAGTTAACCCAGTGTGGTGGTTTGAAAAAATGGTCCTCATGGGTTCAGAGGGAGGGGCACTATTAGGAAGTGTGATCTTGTTGAAGGAAGTGTCACCGGTGAGGAGCTATGAGGTCTTAAAAACTCAAGCCAGGCCCAGTGTCATTCTCTTCCTGCTGCCTGATAATCCAGATACACAACTCTCAGCTTCTTTTCCAGCACCATGTCTGCCTATGTGCTGTCATGCTTCCTGCCATGATGACATAATGGACTAAACCTCTGAGCTATAAGCCAGCCCCAATCAAATGGTTTTCTTTATAAGAGTTTCTGTGGTCATGCTGTCTCTGCACAGCAGTAGAAACTTTAGCTAAGATGGCCTGTGACGCAGTTACCCTTCTCACGGCCCAGTTACCCTTTAGGAGCTTCATACCTAGGGACCAAGTCCTAACTCATGAGCCTTTTAAAGGTTTTTCTTTTTTCTTTTTCATACGTGGGCCCTTGGAGGACACTCATACAAATCATTTGTCAGCTGGGAGCTTGTCCTTTCTTCTCCTCATGGACTTTCCTGAGCTTCTTTGTAGCATGCTGCAGCTGTTCCAGAGAGAAAAGATGAAATGTCAACATCTGAGACTTGAGTCCCATACCTCACATAACACCACTTCTACCATGTTCTATTGGTTACAGCGAATTGTTAAACCACCGCAGATGAGACCCCTCTGGCCAGCTGGCACTCAGGCAGACTAAATCTAGGCTAAACTGAGGCCAGCCTCATGAGTCCTTTCCTTCCTGTCTTACTTATTTGAGTAAGTAACAGCAACTCTTTGTGGGGATGAGTTGGATCCTCACTTATACGAGTTATAATCAGAAAATTGTGGCCAAGGTTGTTTGTTGAGGGAAGATCACAGGTATCAAACCCTTTTCGTATTTAAGAGAAAAGAGATGGGGAAAGCGAGTGCTCCACACAGCCTAGGGATCTGAGCACCTGAGAGCTGCTGGTCATGGGAGGTGGAAAGTTCTTGTAAGGTAGAATCTTGACTGTCCCACACACTGAGGATGTGGTGTGATGCAAAAATAATCACGACGAAGCATAAAAATGTCACTATCTTCTCTGCTTCCTTGATCCACAAATGATCACTTGAAAGGTTCTAAGGGAAGCTAAAAGGAGTCTGGCGGGTAAGGGATTTAGCAGAACTGGCATGCTGGCAAGGCCAGAAAACGGAGACTATCTGTTTGTCTGAGATGACTCGGGTGACTGAGAGGACAGAGGACTCCCGCCAGAGCTCAGCTGCTGCTATGGGTTAGTGGTGGCCCCTTGTCTCTCAAAAAAGGGATTTCACTAAGGAGTGGCCAAGCCATAGCCTTGGGTGCTACCATTTTCACTGCCACCTATGTAACCTGTGTGGCTTCCTGTAGATAAAGGGGTGACTTTCTGTCCATCGCTGTAACACCAAACACACTAACTAGACATAACTGAGATCAGCAATTCGTTGTTAATAAAAAGTAGCCCAATAAGGGAAGTTCTACAATTAAGGAGTTTGAAACTCCTATAGGGATCAAAACCTCCAGACTGTTAAATCATAATAAATAATGACACGTTGAATGAGGAAACGGCTGGCCAATAGTCTTTCTCCAGAAGGTTTCCAGTTTGCTAGGAGCTCCCTGACCTGAGACAAATGGATGTCTTCGTTTTGTTTGGATCCTGACATTACCACCATTTGAAGTTGGATATAAACCCACTGTTAGCTTTTGGATCTCCACCTAAACACAGGGTTTGCTTTTCTTCCACTTTCATAAAGCTGAGCTCTTCCTAATATTTTGTGTTCTCTTTTATCCTTTGGGTCACAAATAAATACAAACTAACAGGAGACAGACAGTGTGAACTTCTCTTAGTAATTGATAATTCTTGACTGCCTGGAACAAGAGGGAACAAGAGAGAAGACATTACTTACATAAACAAAGGCCATAATCTTACTTCCTAAAAGGCATTGCCTAGGCATCAGGTAGAGGTCACTGAAGTAATTGTTTCTCAATTTCATCATTGACATTAACTCTTCCCTCTTTCACCTCCCATGCAAAGACTTGACAGGTGTCTGTGGGTTTCTCTCTGCTAAGTATTGCTGGCACCTAAAATACAAAACAACTCATTAAATTTTAACTTCAAATAATCAACAAAGACTTTTTTGTTTGGTTGGGTTTTGGTGATGGTGGTGGGTTTTGATTTTTTGTTTGTACATTTGGTTGGCTTGGTTTGGTTCTTTTTTTTTTTTCTGAGATAGGGTTTTTCTGTGTAGCCCTAGCTGTCCTGGAACTCACTCTGTAGACCAGGCTGGCCTTGAACTCACAGCCCCAGCCTCCCGAGAGCTGGGATTAAATGCAAGTGACACCACTGCCTGGCAGACAACAAATACTTCTGAAATGTAAAGATGTGTCATTTATACTCAGGTGCAGTGACTATAAAATTATGGATCTAGAAAATACACAATTTCGTTTCTCAAATATGCTCCCCTAGTTCCGAAAGTCCCACACTAACCTGTGACCAGAAGTCATTCCCAGTTTTAAACCACCCAAACCAGGAAATAATCACTTACTATTACAGTTGATGAGAATTCAGGGCTGCTTGTTATACAGCACTCTAGAATGTAACTAGCTCAATCCTTGGAATGATAAACTAATTTAGCATGCCTGTCAGTATACAAAGATGGGAAGATGGTTTTCCACAGGCAATAAAAATTAAGTAATACCCAAGAATACATGCCAGGGCTGGTTATATTTTGAGTTTTAATAAATTTTGGAATCACAAATTTGAAGGTTAATAGATAAAACTAAGCTTATAAGGACAGCGTAAAGCCAACATATTGATGTTAAATTATAGGATGGTTCCATTCATTTGGAAGCATCTTTGTTTAAACATTAACCGCTGAGATATATATGACTTCATGTCCAGACTCTAATAGTAAACAGCTGTGTGACCTTCAACAAATGAGTTACCTTCTCTAAGCTTCAGGTTAGTCCTCTTTAGGGTGGAGGTAATAACAGGCACCTCCATTGATGAGCATGGTAGCCAATCAGCTATTAAAATAACTGTTTCAATCCATGGAATAGAGCGAGCATTCAAGAAAAGGTAACTTAAAAGCTCTCATGTGGTAGGCAGGAAAATAGCTGAAACATAACACCAGCAAATGGAGTACGTTCAAGAAGGTGACTACTGTAAGCTGTTCTTAGAGTAGATGCTTTGTTAATAAAAACCTATTACAAAAGGAAATGGGGTTCCCTACAATCCTGTAATGTGAATCATCAATTCAAATGACTAAGAAAGACTTAGCACAATGTCCACAGAAGCTGGTCATAAATAAAAAGGTTGTTTGTAAACACACTGGGGACTAGTTTCCTTCTACCAGATCATTAAGAAGTGCCAAGGAACTGAGAGGAAATCATTGCACAAGGAAAACACAGACATAATGGATTTGAGAAAACTCACAGCGACTTTTCCGGAATATCTCTCCTGTGCAACAGAGCTCATTTCCTCATGACGTCAACAAAATTCCTCACCATTAAAACCTAAGAGTAATTTCAGGATAAATGACCTTTAAAAAGCATTTGAGTCAGATTGTTTTTTTTTTAATACTTACCATGTGCATACTTGGCCCGTGTGTGTGTGTGTGTGTGTGTGTGTGTGTGTGTGTGTGTGTGACAGAGCATGTATGAAAGTCAGAAGATAACTGTCGGAGTTGGGTCATTTTTTTCCATCATATGGGTCCTAGGTCTGATGTTGTAAGCCACATGTTGGGGTGCTATTTATTAGGGTCTAGCTTCGATGGTATTCACATGTTCCAGGGTAGGAGTGTGAGGATTAGAATTATTAAGCAAAAAGAACAGAGCTATGAGAGAAATATAAAAAAACAGAAACCCAGAATAGCACCAGGAGGGAAATTCAGTGAATACTGAAATCGCCTGCATTTATTTTCCACATGCTTATTTATTTCACACCACAAGGGGAGGCCGGAGGCAACAGATTTCACTAACATGATATAAGGAATACACCAAGTATTCTGCAGGCAGTCACTCCCTGGAACCTCCTGTCAATCTCCTTGAAGGAGCAGGAATAGATCTGAATTCTCTGACATTTGGTCGAGGTGGGGTGGATCCACCACTACACTCAAAATACTAACTAACCACACCCTAGCTCAGGATCTCTCCTTTGTAGCCACACCTGTTGTCAACAACTTTGAGAGAGCGGGAATAAGCTCAAACTCTATGACCTTTAGTCAAGGCGAATCAGGACTCACATCTGTGGGCCCTGGGAGTCTGGAACTTTGGTCCTCAGGCTTTGAAGCTGGCACCTTTCTGGCTGGCCCATCTTGCCGGCTCTTGAGGAAGGTTTTGAAAGCTGTTTGTTCCTAATTTCCCACCATTTGCTAAATCAGGCTAAAATCAGGGAAACAAGTGTGCCGACAAAAGGTTGTCCTTTGACGACCTGCAGAGAGAACCTTCCGGTCTTGGTCCTTATCCAGAAGTTATGTGTTTCTATGGTCAAAAGATTCTCCATCCCACCGTTGGGATGAGTTAGCAACCCTGCATAAACATAAAATGAAACTTCCTACTTACTTGGATAAAATCACAGCTTATGAAACAATAACCGTGAACCTCAGGGCAGAAACTATTTACATCAGTAAACAGAAAGAGGACACAGGGCTCAGACCTCACACTGCAACTTCATTGTGTGACCTTAGCAAACCCTACAACCAAAAATGAGGAAAGGGATAGGCCTATAGATGGTCCACAATCCTTTCCTGGATTCTATACAGGCAATGACTAGTTCTAAATAAATCCCAAAGATAAAAATCGCAAGGAATCTCTGAAGCAGGTTTTATGATCAAGGTGGAAGTTGAGTTCAGGTTCTAAGGACAAGCAGGGCATGTCAGGTTAATAAGAAAACAACAGCCAGGACTGGAAAGCCCTGATCCTCATCCAGAGAGAGTGACCAAACCAGTGTGACAGGCTGGAAATGCCCATGTGGTCCTTCATCACATGGAAAACCACACATCTGCAGAGGAGCATGCTGGGAGTTCTCTGGGAAGCAGGGGAGGATTGGTCTGCTTACAGTGGCATTATTAATCTACTGTTGTCATGTGTGTACTAAGAAGGTAAGTCACAGCTTGGGTGGTAACCCAGGGAGTCTTTGAAGGCAAAACAATGATGTCAGAGCCAAGGAGAGAGTGGTTAGATCATATCTGCTTTAGAAAACAAATTCTTTCCTCTTTGATGACTTAGAAATATTCCAAACTCATCATAATTGAATCCAGAGTGTAGATGCAGTAACAATAAACCACAAAAGAAAACAAAGAAATATCTGTGATGTATGTGCATGATATGTATGGAAGGGGACAAAAATACCATTAGTCAACACTAACTCTTAATTGGCCAGAGGATTTACAAGAATGCTCATGTGCCTGGGGGACATCAGCACTGGCCAGGTATATAAAGGGACCCGACCCAGAAGACACATCACACCTGAGAACACACATCTGCTCTCCGCTCCTCAACCCTACTCCAGCCAAGACACCTACCATGTCCTGCTGTGGCTCCTTCTCCTCCCAGAGCTGTGGAGGCTGCTGCCAGCCCTGCTGCTGCCGCGACCCCTGCTGCTGCCGCCCAGTGTCCTGCCAGACCACAGTGTGCCGCCCAGTGACCTGCGTGCCCCACTTCACCAGGCCCATCTGTGAGCCCTGCCGCCGCCCCATCTGCTGTGACCCCTGCAGCCTGCAGCAGGGCTGCTGCCGCCCCATCACCTGCTGCCCCACCTCCTGCACAGCTGTGGTCTGCAGACCCTGCTGCTGGGCCTCCACCTGCTGCCAGCCCATCTCTGTGCAGGCTCCCTGCTGCAGGCCCCCCTGCTGCCAGCCTGCCCCCTGCCGCACCACCTGCAGGACCTCCCCCTGCAACACCTGCTGCTGAGCTCCTGGCATCCTCACCAAGGATACGCCATCACCTACACACCTCTGTGGGCTTTTAATCAAATTGAAAGACAATATATTTTTCCCCCAAAGGTGACAACAACTTAACAGCCTGCAACTTGGATCCAATGTGAAATAAGAACATTGTTATCCCTGTTCTAAGCCAAATTTGCAGATATCTGTATCAGCAGGTATCATCACGGATGGTAAATGCCCTTCGGAGATCCCCAGAATGGGCTGGACAAGCCCATCTTAAGCCAGTATGATTCAGGCAGTTCAAATCCTCACCAATGCCTTTGTCATGTGCTGCTCACTCTTTCAATAAAATGATTTTCCTGGCATAGCAAATGCCACACTCCTGATTCATTCATTGATCTATGTCATTAAGGTACACAGATGAACAGGAGTCTAGGCTGCACAAGGAAACCAAAGTTCAGTCATTTCCTTCAAATATTTGTTCATCTCCTTCTGTCAAGTGCTTAGCTCTGTTTCCATTTCTAGTCATCATCTCAGTCTCTCCAGCAGACATGTCTGAAACCTCATACCACAAGGAACACACATGCACATGTGCACATCCACTTGTGTGAAATCAGGCGACAGTAGGTACCCCGGCGTGATCCTGGAGCATCCTGAGCTCCATAAAGCATTGAGATGATCTAGTCTCTGCTCTTGAGGAAGAGAAGGCCATTTATTGGCCTAGGCTGTAGAGATGGGGCTCAGTGTTTAGTACAAGGCTGGCTGATGCTCAGCTTCCACTTGTTAAATGAAGTTAAGCTGCAAAGGCATTATCTTTACAGCAATCAAAAACAAGGAGGTATTCACTTAAAGCAAAAGAAAACCATCATACATAACTTAGCCTCTCTAACTTAGTTTCAGTTATAATTTGCTTCAAGGTGCTGTGATAAACACCATGACCAAAAGCAACTTGGAGAAGAAAGGGTTTGTTTCATTTCATAGGTTACAGTCACCACCAAAAGGAGCCGTAGCAGGCCCTCCAGGCGTGAACTGAAGCAGAGGTGGTGGAGGAATACTGCTTACTGGCTAGCTTCCTCTGGCTTCTGCAGCTGCCACCTATCTATGGAGGACACTGGAAAATGGGAAAATTAGCAATTCGCAACATAGATGGATGCTCAATGCCATTATTAGTACCAGTTATACTATGTCTTAACATAACAACAAACAAACAAACGAAAACGTGCTCACTAGTTCAAATCAAGTAATTGGGGGGTCAGAGAGAACTTGGGGGAAGATTTTACTCATATGTTTCAATATTTTTTTCTGAGATACTTCACAGCCACTGGAGAAATGTATTTTCTAATTAGTGTCAGTAAACCTTGGTGTCAGATTACTATGGTCTCAGAGTGAAAAGAAATCTTTAAAACTTATTACAGTTTTATTTATTTATTCAATAAATTATTTTACATTACAACCATAGATTCCCCTTCCTCCCCTCCCTTATGCCCTCCCCCTACCTCTTTCCTGACCCCTCCCCCATAGACCCCTCCTCTGTTTCGGTTCAGAAAGTGGCAGGCCTCCCAAGAGTATCAACAAAGCATGGCATATTCAGTTGTGCTAAGACTAAGCACCTGCCCTTGTATTAAGGCTGGGTAAGACCAAGGCGATCTAATATGAGGAATAGGTTACCAAGAACGAGTCAAAGAGTTAGAGACAGCCCCTCCTCCCACTGTTAGGAGTCCCACAAGTAGACTAAAGGATACAGCTGTCCCATATATGTAGAGGACCTTGGTTGGTCCCATGCAGGCTCCCTGGTTGTTGATCCAGACTCTGTGAATTCCTATGAGCCAGGTTAGTTTTTAAGGCCAGGGGAGGGGGGCGTTGTGATGTCCTTGACCCCTATGGCTCCTACAATCCGTCCTCCCTCTCTTCAGCAGGATTCCCTGAGCTCAACCTAATGTTTGGCTTTGGGTCTGCATCTGTTTCCATCAGTTACTGGATGAAGGCTCTCTGATGACCATTGCGATCGTCACCGATTTGATCACAGGGAATAGCTAGTTCAGGCTAAGAATCTATTATTTCTCAGAAGTCTCAGTTTCAAAACCAATAGAAATGAGCTCTAGACTTTAGGACTTGTGAGGAGAGTTTAGTAATAAGAGAAAGGCGCAGTGGGTAATATGTGTATCTGAAAGTCTTTCTCTCATGCTTACCCATTCAAGGGGATTTAAAACCTAAAAGCAGGGAGAGATTCCAAGATACTGGTTTAAATTTGCTGACACTTTAGGCAAGAAACTTAAGAGAGATTAGGTAGATATATGATATATTCTTTACATATAATTCTATGTGAGATTATATATATATAATGTATATATAGTGTATATATATATATATATGTTACAGAAATAAATTCAAAATTTCCACCTGTCCTCTGACCATTGCTTTTCTGTATTTTCCAATTTGATGAATTTCTCTTTTTGGTTTTCTCATATGTATCTCTCTGTCTTCTGTGTTAGTGTAAATGTTTTAATACAATGGTCCATGAAAAACTCCAGATACTGAAGACTCCATTTCACAGATGAAGAAACTGGGGTTATGGAGATGTCGTCTGCCCTGAGATAAAACTTCCCTTTTCCCTCAACCCACCTCATCTTCATCTCTGGCTCCTCTGAGTGTGTTTTTTAAGATTTCTACCAAGAAAGAATTCCCTATGAAAACTATTTATTTTTTTCAGAATGTTAGACATCTCCTGACATCTAGAAACCCTCAAACTAGTTCCTAACAGAACATAATCATAAATCTATGAGGATGAGGACATGGCCTACTGCACCGACAGTCACCGTCACTATGTTCTCTTCCAGTCCGACCACAAAAATCTCACATTAATTATCATTATGCTTAAAATGCACATGCTCCCAGTGGTCATTATGCTTCCAGAATGCTTGGAATGGGAATAAGATGACTTTAAAAGTTCATGTCATGAAGTCAGGGAAACTCCCCTTTCAACGAGCCTGTCTCTGAATGTGTGTCAGCAAGAATTCTCACTCTGCAGAGCAGCAAAGGAAAGCAAGATCACCGGTGATGGGATCCGATGGGTGGCGGCATTCTGGTAACACTGCAGGAAATGGTATCTAGATAAATGGAGCAGGGTGTTTACGAAAGCACCAACATCAGCATGGGCTGTCAACCAGACAGAAGACCCCTCTTCTGCAAGAAACAACATGATGAATATACAGGACCGTGTCGTGGCTTTGTATCTCCTACCCGAAATTTGGGATCTTCTATTGGCTACTTCTCGCTGTGACAATATTCCTGACTATGGCAATTTGAGGAGGGAAGGGTTTATTCTGGCACACAATTCCAGGTCACAGCACATTGTCATGGGGAAGTCAAGGCGACAGGAAGTTGAAGCAGCTGGTCATATTTCATCTGTAGTCAAGAGCAGAGAGCAACAAGTTAGCGCATGCACAGTGGGGCTCGGCACATTCTGTACTGTTCATTCACTCCAGGGTCCAGTCTATAAAATGGTGCTATCCACCCTCCAGGTCACTCTTCCCGTCTCAGTCAACCCAACAGAGAAAACAGCTCAGAGGCACCACCACAGGCTGACCTAGTCTAGACAACTCGCCATTGCCACTCCCTTCCCAGTTGACTCTACAGCGTGACTAGTTGACTTTCAAAGCTAACAATGACATATATTTGAGGCAAATCCGATCCCAAAGTCCTCAGCAATCCTTGTCCAGTGTTGTGCGGTGCTGGTCTTCACCTGCATCCCTACCCTTCCTTTATCTTCTATTTCCTCTCGTGGTGGTGATGAAGCACAAGCTCTTTATCCAGTCACCAGCTCACTAAGTCTCCTATTGTGGAAAAATCCGATCGCATATTTTATAAGCAGTCAAAATTCTCAGCCAACAAGCCACAGTACTGACTACAGAAAGATGATTGATTCCTTCACACATCTTCCAATAGATTTTATTTATTTTTTTTTTATTTTGTGTGTGAGTGCACACACATGCATGTCTGTGGGTACAGGGGTGTTCTGGTCAGGGGACAACTTGTGGGAATCTGTTTTCTCTTTCCACTATGTGGGCCCTGGGGGGGGATTGAACTCAGGCCGTCAGGCTTGGTGGCCGGAGTGTTTGCTCAGGGAGCCATCTCACCAGCCCTACAGCAGATTTTAAAGAATTTAACAAGCAGTGTTTATGTCATACTTAGAAAGCAAAAATATAGCAATCATAGATTCAAGACAGGCATGAATAAGACCACTTGGTTTAATCTTATTGACCTTTGAAAAGTTCTTCATCTTTAATTGCTCTTAGTTTTATCTTGTTTCCCTACAAATTGTGACTACAAAATGTGATAAAAAATTTTGGGCCTTAGTTTTCCCTCTCTGCCCCCTAATCACCGTGTTCACTTAGTAAGTGTCCCATGAGAGGTTGTGAGTTATCGCACAATTTCAGGTTCCTTTCTTAAAAGCCACGCTGATGCTTTGGTGATTATCCCTCTACAAGCAAGGCAATGGGCTATTTTTCAGATGCCTTGGGCCATATTTTCCATAACAGAAGAGACACATAGCTACTTTTATGAGCCATCTTGGCTCTTCAGGAATTACTTTGTCTGAATGCCAATCAAACACCAGGCTTGTGACTCACGTGCATAGTAGCCTTACACCTCGTCAGAGACTGTGAACACGGGGAAAGTGACATCAGCATGTGCCCTTCAGACTTTCAGTTGTCACATGACCTAGCCTGGGAGGATTGGCTGGCAGGTGAGTAATTGCTCTGTGATACAAACTATCAGGTATTCATTCCAAGGGAAAGAGTAGAAGGGTGGAAAGAAAAGCATCCTTACAGATACTGGAATTGTTGCCTGGCAACTGAATCTAGGCTTCTCTTTTCATTGGGTAACCACAAGTTCAGGAAATGGCCTGTGTCCTTAGGATCCTCAGCACTGGCCAGGTATATAAAGGGACCCGACCCAGAAGACACCTCACACCTGAGAACACACATCTGCTCTCCGCTCCTCAACCCTACTCCAGCCCAGACACCCACCATGTCCTGCTGTGGCTCCTTCTCCTCCCAGAGCTGTGGAGGCTGCTGCCAGCCCTGCTGCTGCCGCGACCCCTGCTGCTGCCGCCCAGTGTCCTGCCAGACCACAGTGTGCCGCCCAGTGACCTGCGTGCCCCACTTCACCAGGCCCATCTGTGAGCCCTGCCGCCGCCCCATCTGCTGTGACCCCTGCAGCCTGCAGCAGGGCTGCTGCCGCCCCATCACCTGCTGCCCCACCTCCTGCACAGCTGTGGTCTGCAGACCCTGCTGCTGGGCCTCCACCTGCTGCCAGCCCATCTCTGTGCAGGCTCCCTGCTGCAGGCCCCCCTGCTGCCAGCCTGCCCCCTGCCGCACCACCTGCAGGACCTCCCCCTGCAACACCTGCTGCTGAGCCATCGAATACATAACTTTTCAGATGAACAGAACTCTCCCTACTCCTGCCGGAGCAGACAAGAGGCGCCACCTTTGCAACCCACTTGTTCTTCCACAACTATCAAATTTCCCGCATACATGCAGCTGGACATCTGCATGCCTCACCTATCCTAGCTTCCTTCCATCAGCTTAATGCTTAGCTTCAAAAACATCTCTAAACAAAGATGAAGTTCTTTAACAAAGCTTGATCCCATTGAGTTCCTATAATTTTTTTTATTTCAGGGTTCAGGATGAATATATTTTCAGCATGATAGTTTTAGCCTGATTTTGCATGATAAAAAATAAAATTTTATTCCTGGTGAAGCACATATGCTTTTTGTATTCTTTCTTGATATTCACTACCTCATTTGCAGAATAAATTGCAGTGTTCAGAGTGAGAAGACTCTAGGGCAGATGTTTCTAAAGGATGCACTTTGAACTCTCCCCGCCAGAGCTTCTGTGGCGCATCATCTGTGATTGTAAAAAGAACTCAAATGTTTCAGATAATTTGGCTGATGGGCTTTCATACTTAAAGACAGAGACTTTTGTGTGATGGGACAGAAGTACTGAGGCAGAGCTTTGTGAATTTGACTCATGAGTGGTCCATTAATATTTTCGCATATACACACAAGAAAAGGAAGAAAACCCAAGCTGCAGCCCCATTTGCTTCCCAACATAGGAAGCTATGCAATGATCATATTAGCTAGAACCCAGGAACACCCTCACCACTGAATTCCTTTGTGTTTACTGGATCAGCCATCTCCCGAGCCAGGAGCACTATGGCAGTTAGATTTCCAATGCAGATGCTGATGAGAACGCCAAAACTACAGCCTTGGTTAGATCCCCACATACAGTCACTGAAACAGTGCCACTGTGGGTGACATGATGCTCACATTAATTCTTGTCGGATGGCTTCGCTGCTGTTGCATATCTGTCAGGACTGTCAGGAAAACTAACTACTGTTTTATGCCCATTCGTTTGTTCATTTTGGTCTTGTTTTATTTATTGCTTTTTTTCTTGAATAAAGCCCTCTACCACAAAAGTCATTACAGAGAAAGGATGGACACAAACGAATTACAGAACAAGGGCTAGACATGGTGCTATAAACTGTTCGAGTCTCTGGAATCTAATCTAAATGAGTCTTTTGAATGTGAAGGGGAGGAACTGGACTGGTTTTGTTCAAGATTGGGCTCTGATTCATCAGCAGAATATTTGGCATATAGAATAGAATAGAATTGTATTGAGAATAATAAGCACCAAGGAGGCGAGGAGAGAAAACACCATCTCCCCGGCCCCATTCACCTCATTTTTTAGATGTGTATTTTCAGTAACACTAAACAGATTCGGCGCATGCTGTCTCAACAGGAAGCTGTGTGCATAGGGTGTTCTGTGGCTAGGAACCGTTAGGGACTGTCTGATAGCGATACGTCTTTAGTATGCATACAGTGACAGTTGTTTCTCATCAGACCTTCGGTTACCAAATCCCACTTCTTTGCTTTGCCTCTGCAATGCTGCGGATGGAGCCTTAGGAACACTAAGAAAGTGATCTACCACTGAGCTGTATCTCTCTCCCTCTGTGAGTCAAATTTCTCTCTGTGTCTCTTTGCTCCCCACTTAAAAAGAAAATAATCTCTAACTACTTCTGCTTTGCTGCCCTCACCATTTTCCTTCTCAGACTTCTAGAAACATTCTTTAATCTTACTGCATTTTCTCAGATAGATAACATTTTGTTTTCTTCCACACACATTGTTCTTGTTCACACTTGTTAGTTTCTATGGTAACCCTATGCCCTCCCTGGTCAGCTATAGTGGCTGCTATAGAGCTAGGTAACCTTATATGGAGCTAGGCAAGCAAGTGGCCCAATGAATGAGAAGGAGTGAGTGGGAGCCTTCGGCCACAGATCTAGAACAAAAGTCATTGTAAAGAAAGGCCAGACACAAGGGCTATACAACTGTGATATCACTTTTCTATAAGGTCAGAGAGTTTGAAGCAACTGAACACCACAGGTGATTATGTTGCTGGGAATGAACTTCATGAAGCCTCATCACAGGGAGGTATTTGCAATACTAGATACAGACAAGATAGAACCGAAGCCCATGTGCCTTGGACCTATCTAGCACTGTTACACTGGGAAATGGAGGCCTCCCTGGATGGGTCCAGGTTCTTCGACTTTCTCGCATTTGGGGTGGCTTTGTTCAGAGTGTCCCATGACTATTTAATTGTGCTCAATTTCTTTGGAGGCATAGTTGGGGAATTTTTAGAATTCCTAAACTATGTGGGACTCAATTCTTCCAGTTCTTGGAGATATTTGGTAAGAGACAGAATGCATGCAGATGGCTCCAAAATGTCACATATAACAATTGTAAAAGTAAATACACCATTAAAAATTCCTAAACAAAGCAAATATTCGATATTTGGCTGGTCATGTAGGCCTCATCATTCATTCTGCAGCTCATTGGACTCATAAGAAACACTATGACACATATTTGGGGTCTGAGTATTGGCTGCCACATCTACAAATACATGGCATTGAGAAAGTAACTTACTTAATCGGGTACAGGGAAATTGAAAGATATAATAATCCCTATCTTGTATGAGTTTATTAAGAATAAATTGATACATTTATTTAATTAAGCATAATGTTTGAAACAGTTGGAATTCAGTGGTACTAAGAAAAGACAGAAAGCAATAGAATTCCCCTTGACATAGAAAGGTGAAGACCCTGAAATGAGGGAATGAGCACCTAAGGCAAAAGCCGCTGGAGATGCAGGCCTATTAGGATGTGTTCCTGGAATTCCTGAAAGAGATGGAAAATTCCTTTCTTATTAACGTATTTTGACATACTCGCACAGCATTCTTGCCTTGTTTCGTCGTGAGCGGTGGAAAAGGAACTGCACAATGATTTGTTGAATTCACTGCCACTGTTAGCAACTAACCCCAAGGGCATGGCTGCTCTGTTGCCACCAAAACACCAACTGGCAAAAGCATCACCAAACTATGAAGATAATTGGCGACTTTGAAGTTAGGGCTATTAAGTTCATATTTGAGCCATAAATAACAAAATATAATGAGTTGTCATTAAATCAGGGACACGAATAATCTTTTACAAGGACCTGAGCACCTAAGACATGTCAAGAGAACTTACTAACCCACCAATGAGATTACAGAAGATATAAACCAAAACAAGGAAATATCCTCATGTCCTTAGGATCCTCAGCACTGGCCAGGTATATAAAGGGACCCGACCCAGAAGACACATCACACCTGAGAACACCCATCTGCTCTCCGCTCCTCAACCCTACTCCAGCCCAGACACCCACCATGTCCTGCTGTGGCTCCTTCTCCTCCCAGAGCTGTGGAGGCTGCTGCCAGCCCTGCTGCTGCCGCGACCCCTGCTGCTGCCGCCCAGTGTCCTGCCAGACCACAGTGTGCCGCCCAGTGACCTGCGTGCCCCACTTCACCAGGCCCATCTGTGAGCCCTGCCGCCGCCCCATCTGCTGTGACCCCTGCAGCCTGCAGCAGGGCTGCTGCCGCCCCATCACCTGCTGCCCCACCTCCTGCACAGCTGTGGTCTGCAGACCCTGCTGCTGGGCCTCCACCTGCTGCCAGCCCATCTCTGTGCAGGCTCCCTGCTGCAGGCCCCCCTGCTGCCAGCCTGCCCCCTGCCGCACCACCTGCAGGACCTCCCCCTGCAACACCTGCTGCTGAGCCCAATTAACCTTAACACTAAAGACCCCAGGAGATGGCCAGGTTCATGCTGCCGCCACTCAGAACGTCATTTTTTTTTAAAAAATTGCTTTTCCCTGACAAGTATGTTCTTGAAGTTGATTCAACCCATTCGTGGAAGATGCCTTTTGGGACCCTCTTCTGATAAGGAACACTCCACCCTCTTTGAACTGTGATCTAATACTTACGTCATTCTGTCTGTTTTCTAATAAACTCAACATTCTCAGCACAGAAATTATGGGTGTTGCGATCATTTCCTTTGGTCTATTGTCTCAGTTACCAGAGACTCGTTTTCAATACAAGACAGAGAATAATCTTAGATTGTGCTGAGAAAAGACGAAAGTCTGAGTTGTTCTCTGGGAACATTTTAAGTGTCATTTGGGTTAGATCAGAATGATGGCGGTTAGTCCCCACCTGTTCATCACATAACCCAAATTCCACCCTCACCAGCCTGTGAGGAAGCTGTGTCCAGGCGACATCTGCATACCGAGGCTGATGACCTCTTGCCTCTTGAGTGGACAGCTGTTGGGTTATCATGAAAGTCTGCAAAGCAGAGATGGGAGAAACCCCAGGCTGCATCTGGTGAATCATTAGACAGAAGAAGGCTGATGGGTGTGGAATACGTTGGCTATTTATAGGGATAGATGCAATTATAATTACAGATGTTAACAAATCATCCCCAGAGGACAGACAATTCCCAAACTTCAACCTTGAAGTCAACACTTATCCTAGGCACGGTAGAAGCCTATTCTCTCTGCCTAAGTCACTACGTCTCTTTTTTGTTGCTGCCAGTGTGACTGTTGCTTTCAGTAAGCAATCTCCTTCTAATGTGCTTCTACGCGACCTTTAGAATGTTAGTGTCGGTGCCAGCTCTTATGGATATTAAGTCTTCAGCAACCTTCCATGGCTGCTTACCTTTGTGCTCAGAAGCGGCATGTTATTGATATTTTTCAAGGAGATCGATCACTGTCAATTGGAATGTCTTTATTGTACGTCTGTTATAAACGAGGCACTGAGTCCACTACACTGAAGGATATACCCAGAATAAAACAAGGGACCGTGCTTGAAAGCGCATATACTGTGCATAGGGGGATGATATACAAATAAATTAACTGTCAAACTGCATACCACAAGCAGCATAAATATAAAGAATTAATAAAAACCACCTAGGCAGGGTTGTTCAGGCTCATGATCCCAGAGCTTGGGATGTCAAGGCAGAAAGATCACCACAACTTTGAGGATAGTCTGGGCTATATATCAAAATCCTGACCAGTGTGTGTGTGGTGGGGGGAGAAACCAGGCATGGTGGTGGTACACAGCTGCAGTCCCTGCACTATGGAAATGGCAACAGGACAATCAGAGCTTCGAAGTCAATGTTGGCTACAGAGTTTGAAGTCTGCCTGGGCTATATGAAACCCTGAGACCCTGCCATTCTTCCACTGCTGCTTAAAGGGACAAAAGCAAGTGTGTGTGTGTGTGTGTGTGTGTGTGCGTGTGTTGTTGGGGGGGCCTTGGGAGAGAGCAGTAACAAATTATTTAAGTAAATAAAGATGATAAACCTACTATGAAATACTACATGACTGTCCATAACACATTCATATTATAAAGTAAGCTTTAATATATGAAGCCACTTTGTGAGAAAAAAATTTCTTAAATAAACTATATCTGTTTGTACCAAAGTTGTAATATTATACAAAATCTACTCATAGTTGATGATAGTATTCAGTTTCTTCTTTAGATTTTCTTAATTATATAATCTTTAAGTAAGCATGTGCTTTTACTATGAAATACAGTATCTAAAAGCTGTTATGGGGATAAAGGAGAATAGAGAATAGAATGTATATGTTATGACACCAAGATAGGGAACTATTTGAATGGGAGAGGAAAGATTGTAGTTAGAGCAAAGCGTATAATAAATAAAATACAATGATATATATGAAAATTCCACAATGGGCCCTGTTTCCTTGTGTGCCAACTAAAATGTTGTTTTTTAAGAAACTGTTACTGTCTTAGAGAAAACACTTAAGTCCCCTGTAGTCTGATTCCCCTGAACAAAGACATGGAAAGAGGGCTGCATCTTCCGTACAGGTGCTTTCATGTTGTTTTATGATGTCAAGAAAATCCATCTCGAAGTATTTGTCGTATTTGATGTTCACACTGTGGTGGCTGAGCAGAGAACTGGCTCATATCAAACATGTTAACTGTGTTCTAAGTTCAAACTTTAAAGTCTATTATTTACCAAGTAATGTAACCTGTGTGTGTATGCATGTTTATGAGGGACGTGAACATGTGTGTGCACAGGCACCTGTGTGTCCACACATGTACAGGCCAGAAAGCAACCTTGAATGTCACTTCTTTTGCGGGGGGTGGGGGTGTCACTTCTTTGGTGCAATCCAGCACTGGTTAAGGTAGCCTGGCTAACCAGGTAACCCAGGAGATCTGTCTGTCTCTTCCTCTCTGAAACAAGATTATGATAATATACCACTACACCTTCCTTTTAAAAACATGAATTCTGGGGATTTAACCAAGGTCCTGATGTTGACAAAATGAAGCACTTTACCCATTGATTAATCTCCCTTCCCAATAATATAATCTTTGAAAATACCTTTTTTTTTTTTTTTAGATATCATCTCACTTGACAGTTCAGACTCTCCTCAGACTAGAAACACTCATACTTCAGCATCCTGAGTACGTGGATCACAAGCCAGCAAAGCCAGCTAAAATATGTTTGTTCATTGGGTGTGGGATTTCCCTCTGTATGCTGTGATTACCATTAATGAATAAAGAAACTGCTTTGGATCTATAGCAGGGCAGAAGTTAGGTAGGCAGGAAAAACTAAGCTGAATGCTGGGAGGAAGAAGGGCAGAGTCAGAAAGAAGCCATGGAGCCGCTGGAGATAGACTCGGAAACTTTACCAGTAAGCCACAGCCATGTGGCAATAAACAGATTAATAGGAATGCATTAAATTAATGTAAGAGTTAGCCAATAAGAAGCTAGAGCTAATGGGCCAAGCAATGATTTAATTAATACAGTTTCTGTGTGATTATTTCAGGGCTGAGCAGCCGGGCAGTCAGGAATCAACAAGCAGCAACCTCCAACATTCATCTAACAAAAATAAGATACTAAGTGTAGCTCTGCTTAGTCCTTGGACAAGAATGAGCTCATTTAATCCTCATGACAATCCAGATTGTCAATTATATGACCCAAGGACACAAAGCCAGTGAGTGGCAGAGCCTCATGTGAGTGTTGAGTGTTACAGGATAAGTGGGTTCAGAAAACAGCAACTGTTCTGATGCCAGTACCAGAGCAAGCAGTTGAGTCCTCACAGCCCTGTGTCATGGATAATAGGAACAGGAACCATATGTCCTCTGTCTGATAATGAGGATGGGCTAGGGAGCTAGGATAAGTATGCTACAGTAAACAAGCAGCTGAAGAGTTTACTGAGCTATTCTCAGACTCCGTCCTTGTGGGTCTTTATATAAGAGTCAGAAAAAATTCCTATGGGACAACTGATGAGGAGTACATGTAGCAGATTCGTCTTGCTAAGTTGGTACTTTGTGTCTTTGGAGGAGATTCCCATTGCAAAAGGAAAAATATTAACAATCAGATCCCACAGCAACATGAAATCTGATTGTCAATATGCACCAAATATTTAACTGCTCATTTATGTTACTGATTTGAAAAGGAGGAGGAGGAAAGAGGAGAAGAAGGAGGGGGGAGGAGGAGAAGAAGACAAGGAAGAAGAAGACACATCATGTCTATGAGCAAAAGAAAGAACCTGAAACACGTGGAGTATTATTATTATCCATGAGACATTTCTACATTTCTCTATCTCCCAGGATGTGATGCCACACTCAGTCAATCCACATTGCTTTCTTTTGTTTGGTTGAGTTTTTTTTTTCCATTTTGAGGTAGTGTCTCACATAGCCCATGCTGACTTTGAACTTGTTGTGTGCTGAAAATTACTCTGTTCTCCAGATCCTCCTGTCTGCACTCTCTATACGCTGGGATATAGCTGTGTACCGCTATGACTGGAATATGTGGTCCTGGGTTTGGTAAGCTCTAGGCAAGCAGGCTACCAACAGCACTACAGTTCCTTTAAAAGTAGCAAAATTATGTATTAATTATCACTAAGGTGACTTTAGATCCTGGAGCCCGAGGCACATTTGTGTGTGGTGGGGTGGAGCGGGGGGGGGGGGCAGACATTCTAAAATAGTCTACATGCTGCTGTCAAGTTATAGGAGGGTTTGCAAAAAGGGAAGGTAAGGAGGTTCTTCCTGAAGAAGCATGCCCAGTGTGTCTTGAACAGAGCCACAATACTGCAAATGTGGGGCACCCTTCCTGTGTGCCCCCCAACAGCAATATTGAATAACACCCTTGCAGTCTAGAGTAAAAAGGCTTCCATCATTTCACTTGATGATAGTCACGGGGAAATCTCCCATAGCATTTGGGCTGAGGAGATGGCTCTGTAAGTGCTTACCACACAAGCGTCAGCATGAGTTTGGACCTCCGACACCGATATAAAAGCTATATACCTGTAACCCCAGTCTTGTGAGGCAATGGAGACAGGTGGACCCGTGGAGTTTACTGGCCAGGTAATTTGTCTGAATTAGTGAGCTTCAGGTTCAGGTAAGAGATTGTGTCTCAAAAAGTAAGGGGAAGCACAAAGCAGGAAACATGGACCCATTGACGTGGACATTTGGCTTCCACATGTACACCTGCACACATGTGAAGATGTACTCATACATACACTAACACATACATACAAAAGCCACATTTCCAGATAGGCATGATGGTATACATCTGTAATACCAGCACTTGGGCAGCTGGAGGCAAGAAGATCATGAGTTCAAGGCCAGCCTGGGCTACATTATGGATCCTACCTCTAACAAAATCTGATTTATTGATAAAAAAATAGTTCCCTGTGAGCAGAAGCATCAGAGTTGAACATATCCTGAACTAAAGAGAAGAAAGATTCCCAGAAACTTTAGAGGCTTTCTTTTAATACATTTACAATATATTAATGCAATACAATAATAACATTCACAAAAAATAAACTTTGGGAGTCTACAGAGATAACTCAATATTTAAGAGCACTTACTATGAGCAGAAGACTCAGGTTCAATTCCCAGCACACATGTGGTGACTCAGCTGTCTGTAACTCCAGTTCCAGGGCACCCAATGCCCTCTTCTGACCTCTGAGAGCATGAGGCATGTGTACATAGTACATACATGCACATATAGGCAAAACAATCACACATAGAAAATAAAATCAAACACATCTAAAAATTACCTTTTGATTTTTCTGTGTATGAGGTGCTGCTCTGACAGAAGGATTTATAGTATCTTATAGTTAGTGGTAAGTACATGTATTCCTAGTGAATCCCCTAGAACAACATGCCTAGTGCCTGCTTCATTTACAGACAAGTGCTTCCGGGGTAGAATCCAGTCAAGGATCTGCGTACCTCACTATACTCAATTATGTTAAAAACTGAGTTCTTCCGTGGTCATTTGCTCCATATTTATCTTAAGGCCGATACCTGAAATGAGCCTGAGAGATGGTGGGAGGAGCCAGGGAAGACTGGTCCACAGGTTGGAAAAGAAAGTCCTGGTTTTCCATTTCACAAAGGGTGCCTGCAGTTAACAACATTGTATAATCAAAACTAGAAGACAGAGCTTGGAATGTTTCAGCCCAGTGGAATGCTAAAAGTCTGAGATGATGATGGGACCTTGCCTCCGGAATAGACAAATACATGGCGGGTGAGTGTACCACAACCTCACACTCACCTCCATAAACCCGAGAATTCATTTTCTGTCAAATCGCACTCTGTCATCTCATGGCTGTGATTTTCAAGTTTTCGCAATGAACACTGCATATAAGATGTTCATATTTAGAGACGTAATAGGAATCATTTAATGAGATCATGACTCAACCATTAGTCAAACAGACATTGACTTAATCAGTCGAAAGATAAACAAGAGGGGTCATCAGCACTGGCCAGGTATATAAAGGGACCCGACCCAGAAGACACATCACACCTGAGAACACCCATCTGCTCTCCGCTCCTCAACCCTACTCCAGCCCAGACACCCACCATGTCCTGCTGTGGCTCCTTCTCCTCCCAGAGCTGTGGAGGCTGCTGCCAGCCCTGCTGCTGCCGCGACCCCTGCTGCTGCCGCCCAGTGTCCTGCCAGACCACAGTGTGCCGCCCAGTGACCTGCGTGCCCCACTTCACCAGGCCCATCTGTGAGCCCTGCCGCCGCCCCATCTGCTGTGACCCCTGCAGCCTGCAGCAGGGCTGCTGCCGCCCCATCACCTGCTGCCCCACCTCCTGCACAGCTGTGGTCTGCAGACCCTGCTGCTGGGCCTCCACCTGCTGCCAGCCCATCTCTGTGCAGGCTCCCTGCTGCAGGCCCCCCTGCTGCCAGCCTGCCCCCTGCCGCACCACCTGCAGGACCTCCCCCTGCAACACCTGCTGCTGAGCAGTGAGCTGAACACCTGGGGCAAACAGCCACCCTGTGGAAAATAGTCATGCTCCTATTTCTCTCTCTAACCTCCTGCCCTGAGGCACAGATGCCCTAACACGTGAATGGAGGCTGGAGCCTTCCATTAAGACTCTTTGTAACAATCTTTGTCCTTCTTCCCTTCTTGGGTATAAAGTCTTTTAACATGTTTTTTTTTAAATAAATTTCTCCTCTTTTGCCTCACAAATCATTACTTTGCTCTTACTTTCTTGTGCCTTTTTAAATTATTTTTAATATATTCTTTGAGAAGTTACTACACATTTACAAATTATGTTGATCAGGTCTATCTCCCACACTCCTCTTCAACTCTTTCCAGACCATCCTCCCCTCCCCCGACCATTGCCCTCTAACAACTTCATGCCTCCTTTGTGTTAACCCACTGAGTCCAATCCTTACTGCATTTATTTGCATAGGTAGTGGGCCATCCACTGGAGCATGGATAACCAACCACAGAAGAGGAGTCTGTTTTCTTCAAACTCTTTTTTTTTTTTAATTAAATCTCAAAGAACATGTTTTTGTTTTTGTTTTTTTGAGACAGGGCTTCTCTGTGTAGCTTTGGAGCCTGTCTTGGAACCCACTCTGTAGACCAAGCTGGTCTCGAACTCACAGAGATCTGCCTGCTCTGTGTCCTGAATGCTGGGGTTAGAGGCGTGTGCCACCACCTGGCTCAAAGAAATTCTTATTGCTTACCACCGGCAAGTCACAGACTGCACAGACTGTGAGAAACATTCATTTGAGGTGTCAAGATTTCCCCCTCCAAAATCTCACAAGTTCACAATCTCACAAGTTCACACCCCCAGATGGAAAAGTCATATGCAGTTAAAGACTGCTACTAAAAGAGAATCAAAATCTTCTCCGTAGACAGATTGCTGCTCATCCAATACCAAGTGGTCATCTCTAAAACACACGCACACAAGCAACACATGAATACATGTAATAATCATAAAGAAAAAGAAAAACTAAAGTATGTCCTCTTCCTCATTTTTTGCTATTTTTATTTCATGTGTTTGGGTGTTTTTGCTTGTGTTTGCCTGTTCACCACGTGTGTGCCTGGTGCTTTCAGAGGTCAGAAGAGTGCATGGGATTCCCTGGAACTGGAGTTAGAGCTGGTGATGAGCTGCCCTGCCAGTGTTGGGAGCTGAAACCAGGTCCTCTGGAAGAGCGCTCAGTGCTTCTAACCACTGAGCAATCTCTCCAATTTAAATAACTTAATTTTTTCTTTCATTAAAAAGTCTCTGGGGAGATGAGTCATATCTATCTTGATACAATTAAATAAAATATGAGAAGTAAAAGTGTACATATTATCAAATAGTATCCACAAAGACATTACTATTGTTCGGAAAGAATCAGGAAGTTTGGAAAATGTTAGTATCTTATATGAGTTGAGGTTTTGATGCCCAGATTAGGAGAGCAGCTTTCTCAATGGGGCACTAAATCTACAGAAGCCAAGCAGCCAGGAGCCGGGCTGTGGGAAGAGGCCCATAGCTCCTACAACACTCATCGGTGGAAACAGTATGGACAAAGGTATGGAGGGAAGGAACTCAAGGGTCATCCATACATTTTGGCTAGAGCACTGGGTCTATCAGAGCAACAGCAGAAGGACTACGCAGAGTATCCATATGCTTTGCCTAGCAGCCCATGGCATTGGTAAGTAAGCGCTAAGGAATTTATTTAAGCCATTTAAAGCCTTGGATCCATAATGACATGGCAGAAGTTGGTCTATGGGAGTTTTTTCGTGAAGTCAAAAAGGAGAAGGCTCAGTCAGTAAAAATGTTTGCCATACAAGAATGAGAATAAGAGTTCAAAGTTCATCACCCATGGTAAGGTGAGACATGGTAGTACAGACCTGTAATCCCAGTACTGGGGTAGACACAGCCTAATCAGCAAACCCTAGGTCCCCACGAGGGACTCTGTCTCCGGGGGAAAAATGGACAGTTCCTAAGGATGACACTCAAGGTTGAGTTCTGGCTTTCATATGCATGTGCATACACAAAAACCTGAACACATATGTTCACAGAGAGAGGGGGGAGGAAGGGAGGGAGGGAGGGAGGGAGGGAGGAGAGAGAGAGAGAGAGAGAGAGAGAGAGAGAGAGAGAGAGAGAGAGAGAGAGAGAGAACACAATGGAGATGACAAACAGAAAACCAGAAGGTACATTAAATTTAAAGTGAAAGACAAGAAACAACTAGAAAGTAAATGTGACTAATTTCAACTCTGGGCTAAACTTTGATGGTCTAACAATGCTTCAAAAGATTTTAACATTTTTCTGCTTCTTCACTTTGTGTTTCGGATTCTTGTTTGTAGTATGTTCTATCCAACACCTCATGTTTGTATTCTTGACCTGCTAAAAAAGAAGTGTTTAAAATAAAGGCAGTACACAAAGAGCTTTACCTGGCTAGCTTACACCTGAAATAACCACGCCGAAAATGTATTATTTAAGACACTGCTTGGCCCATTAGCTCTAGCTTCTTATTGGCCAACTCTTACATTTTAATTTAACCCATTTCTATTAATCTGTATATTGCCACGGAAGAGTGGCTTACTGACAAAGATTCAGCATGTCTGACTCTAGTGGCTCCATGGTGGCTCCCTGGCTCCACCCTTCTTTCTCCCAGCATTCAGTTCTGACTCCCCTGCTTTCCTAAGTTCTGCCCTCTCAATAGGCCAAGGCAGTTTCTTTATTCATTAATGGTATTCACAGCACACAGAGGGGACTCCCACATCACACACAGCATTAATTTTTGACTATCATAAGGAAGCATACATTTCACTTGACTGTTTTGTGGGTGCTTTGCCCCCACTGTTTACAAAAAATTTTAGCCTCTTCTTTAAATTAAATTGGAGTGCAGCAGGGTTTTTTTTCCATATACTCTCCTAAGTGATAAATAAATGTTTCCTCAAATATTAATGTCTTCAGTTTAGAGGGGCTCACAGAATCATGCAAAAAAAATATCTGGAGAGATCTGTGAATTCCTCTTAATGTGTAACTCACCTTTCTGTGTGTAGCTTTCTACGAAATGATGTGGAAACTGTGATCTTACCCATAAAATCAAAATAGAACCATAAAGATAAGCTCCTTGGAGGACACCCCAGGGTCAGTGACTCTTTTCTGAATATCAGAGATTTGGTGAGTATGTCCCCATAATTACAATTACAGGTGAGAGTCACTTTGTCAGGTGCTGTGACCACAAGCACAAAACCGAGGCCAAGACTCAAGAGTAAATCACGACTCTGTTTGGACACAAAGCATTTAGCATGTCTACCTCAGATGAACATATATGATGAGCATTAGCTGAGCAACAAGGAAGCAACCATTAAAGATATGTTTAAAGTAACCCAGAAGGCCCAGAAAATCTGGTTTTAAGAGTAACACGATAAAAATGTTACCTGTAGCAGAGCGATTACCCAAGGTGTATAAAAGGCTGCAGGTAGACCAAGCAGTCAGAATTCAGAAACTCTTCTCAACTACACAACTCTCAAACCAGCACCTGATACCATGGCCTGCTGCGCTACTAGCTTCTGTGGCTTTCCCACATGCTCCACCGGTGGCACCTGTGGCTCTAGCTGCTGCCAGCCCAGCTGTTGTCCAACCAGCTGCTGCCAGCCCAGCTGCTCCCAGTCCAGCTGCTGCCAGCCCAGCTGTTGTCAGCCCAGCTGCTGCCCACCCAGCTGCTGCCAACCAAGCTGCTGTGGAACTGGCAGTGGCCAGGAGGGTGGCAGTGGAGGCGTGAGCTGCCGTGTCAGATGGTGCCGCCCAGACTGCCGCGTGGAGGGCACCTGCCTGCCCCCCTGCTGTGTGGTGAGCAGCACCCCCCCAACCTGCTGCCAGCTGCACCATGCCCAGGCCTCCTGCTGCCGCCCATCCTACTGTGGACAGTCCTGCTGCCGCCCAGCCTGCTGCTGCCACTGCTGCCCCCCCAGCTGCTCTGAGCCTACCTGTTGAAAACCTTCTGACAAGAATCTTGAGAGGACAACGCTTCAAAATGAACCAACAAGAGCCCTGGAAACCTTCTGAATTTCAGGATTGATAACTCGGCTATTATCACAGCCACATAAGTTCCCAGGAGGTAAATTCATTTGTGGTGGAAGAGCCAACATCTTTGTTGGCTTGAACACTGGCAAAAGCCCTGCAATGTGAAGAGGGGCATAGAATACGTAACTATAAGTATTACCAGAAATATTTCAGTGGCTTATCGGGACTTGTATTTAATAAAAAGTATTTGATCTCTTCAATGGCAAAAAGTGATTGTCGATACTTTCTTCTCTTTGGAATTCGTTAATAACACTGGGTATTGGAACTTTTTCTTTATCTATGCTTGTTCTTTTAATAATCCTTTTTCTTTGTTTCCCTCTAAATGACCCATTATTTCTGCAAGTGAAGTACATCATTGAAAAACACCACAACAATTAGAATGCTCACTTGAACAAAGTGGTCTTGGTGTTGCAAAAGGTCAATTTTACAAAGAGGAAGTTTGTATCATGTAGGAGTCGGAGGCGTTCGCAAACCCTTCCAGTTACTCAAAACTGAGCCTCCATGTGATTCTTTCAGACATCAAAGGGTTGCTCAGGTGTAATGCAAAATAAAAGACCATCAACTCAAGATGGCAAAATAATAGCACTAAATGTTTCTAGTCATAGCTTGCAAGCCATGATCCATGACTCCTTGAGTAAGTCACTTCGCTTGCCTGAGCAACTATTTCTCATCTGATGACTGAGTTAGGTGCCTTTCAGGGAGAGATGTGTAGGTCATCTAACAAACTGGTGACATACTAGCAGTATCCTCAGACAGCTGAAAAGGTTGCACACAATGACCCAATACTATTATATCTTTATTGTTGTTGTGATCATTTGTGTTGTCAACCTCACACACTCTAGAATCACCCGGAAAGAGGGAATCTCAAATGAAGATATGCCTTGATCAGATTGCCCTGTGGGTCTGCCTGTAAGGAATTCTCTTGATTGCTAGTTGATGTAGCAGGATTCGGCCCACTGTGCACAGTGTCGGCCCTGGGCAGGTGGTCCTGGGCTGTGTAAGAGAGCAATCTTAACTAGGTTGCAATCCCACAAAAAATGTAAGAAGGCTCCCTTTTCCCTTCATCTTCACCATCACTAGTCAGTTATTTTCTTGATCTTAGCCATTCTGACTGGGGAGAAAAGAAATATCAAAGTAGCTTTAATTTGCATTTCTCTGATTGCTACAGATGTCAATGCTTTTAAAGATATTTCTTAGCCAATTTAAACTCACTTTTGAGAACTGTCTGTTCATATCTATAGTCCATTTTTTAAATTAGGTTATTTGTTTTCTTAGTTCTTTGCTTTTTTAGTTCACTGTGTATTCTGGATGTTAATTCTAGATAGGAATACGTTCTCAATATTCTACCCCTTAATGAAGAGCTCTAGGCAAGCAATGACTCCTGAAAGAGAGAATCAATTTTCTTCCGGGCAGCTCCCTGATAAGTCATTCCGTCCCAAGCAGTCAGCCCTAAACACAAGCACGTATCAGCAGCACTAGAGACTCAACTCAATAAGAGATACATTATCTTTTAAAAGAAGAGCTTATGAATTTGAGAGGGAGTAGGGGTAGGAGAGGAGTTGGAGGACAGAGGAAGATGGATCAAAATGATATTAATACAATATTCCAATATTCATATATGAAAATGTCAAAAACTAAAAAGAATTAAATAAAAAAAGACAACCCAGAACCAAAATAAAATAAAACTAACTAAGCCTAAGCTAATAAGCAAGCCAGTAAGCAACTTGGGTTGTTCCTGCGTGGCTTATGCCTCAGTTTCTGCCCTGACTCCCCTCAGCGATAGATTGTGACTCGGAAGTACAAACAGAAATAAATGCTTCCCTTCCTTCAGTTGCTTTTGGTCAGAGTAGTGTGGGATATACATGTATATGTGTTGCTTTTATTGGTTAATGAATAAAGAAACTGTTTTGGCCTGTGATAGGGTAGAATAGAGCTAGGCTGGGAAAACTAAACTAAATGCTGGGAGAAAAAAGGCAGAGTCATGAGACGCCATATAGCCGCCAGAGGGGAAAGACACAAGTTGCCATTTGGAACCTTGCTGGTAGACCAAGAGCCTCAGGGTAAAATATAAAATTAAGGAAATGGGTTAATTCTAGATGTAAGAGCTAGCTAGCAATACGCTTAAGTGATTGGCCAAGCAGTGATTTAAATAGTATAGTTTCTGAGTGACTATTTTGGTTCTCGGTGGCTGGGAAATGAACAAACAACCTCCTCACAACAAATGGTGCCCAACATGCCTCCTACTACAGACAGAGTAGTCTTATCATGGCAGCAGCAAATCAAACCAGGACAGCCATCATTGTGAAGATTTTATAAATTGTCTTAGAACATTAATGAGGCCGTGGTATGCTGCAGTAAGACTGTCTCTATCCATTGTAACGGCGTAAATGAATGCAGACAGAAATTGTAATAAATATACACAGCTTTAATTGGGAAATAGACTTACAGAACCAGAGGTTCCCGTGGAGAACAGGAAAGCAGAAGGGGCAGCCAGGAGCGTGCCTGCAATCTTTATAAGTAAAAAATATCCTCGGGGGACCCCGCCCTACAAGTAAGGTGATTGGCTGGGTCTCTCCTACAATCCATCATGCCCAAACTGAGAAAGCTGGGATGTTTGTTGTTATTATCTTCCTTGGTAATGTCTTGTAACCAGGGATCTTCCGCATGTACCTTGCAAAATGATGAAGGAGAATATCAGTCTACCAGCCTGTTGTTTTGTACCCATACCATCCCCTCAAGTGCTATGAAGCAGAATACAGAGCGTAGTGTTGGCCACGTCTTCTCGCCATTCTTCTTCTGATCTCCAAAGGGTGATCTGCAGCAAAGCAAGTGTGAGACACAATGTACAATGGATCTTCCATTCCATGGGATGCAATCTTCCGCCGTAGAAGCCATGTGCTGAACTAACAGGTCACAATTAGCAGTGTTGAGCAAGTGATTGTTGAAAGGTTATAGGGTATTCTGCTGAGGTGATTAAAAAGATTTGACATCAGAGGTCTGAAATGTATCATGAGGTTGAGAAGATGACACAGTGGGTAAGAATGTTTGCTGTGAAAGAAAGAGGACTTGAATTCAAAACCCCAGCACCCACATGAAAAGCCAGGCTTGGCCACGCATGCTGGTAACTCCAGTGGGGAGTTGAGACAGACAGATCCCATGAGCACTTTGGTAATCCAACCTAATCAACATAGAGAGCTTTGGGGTCACTGAGAGATCTTGTCTCAGACAATAAAGTTGAGGAACTATCAAGATGGTTTGGTGTCACAAAATCTTAGCCACCCATTATCCCCAGAACCCACGTTAAGAAGGAAGAAAAGAACAGTCTCCACAAAATTGTTCTCCTACTGCTGCATGCACCGCATGACATGTGCATACACTCACAAACACACATCACCACCAACAACAACAATGATGATGAGAGCAATAGAGGAAGATTCCTCGTATCCTCCTCTGGCCTTCTCCATATACACATACCTAATAGTGTGCATCCACACACTCCTGTGTGCATGGACCACACAACACACACACACATATACAAAATGCACTGAATGTCACTTTAGTATACACTTTAAGACAGTTCGTTCATGGTATATGAGTTTTACCTCAATTTATAAAAAGTAAAGGAGTGAAGCTTCCTTTAATACCACTTCATCACAATTAGAAAACACCGCTTTGGAGCCAACATATTCCCAGGGAACACAGTTTATCGGACCCATAGTGCATTCGTATGAAGAATGGCAAGATCCTTCTTCTGTATGAACACAGTTCTACCTCTAGGCATAACCAATATATTTGTGCTCAATAGGCTTACAACTTTGTAAACATCCCAAATCCTAATATATAGCCTGGATAAAAAGGTTAAGAGTTGAGGCATCTTTTTCTTAGAAGGACTTGAACTCAGAAGCATCAAAAGGATGTAGATTGGTATTTAGAAAACTCAAGAAAGACCTTATTACTTGATTAAGGCATGAAAGTCGGGGATGAGAGGAAGTCCTTGAGGTTTACTTGTTGCCTGGTTGAGGCACAGAAGCGTGGGTGGGTGCCCTAGGCAGGGATGGGGCATTCATTTGATTGGGGCATCGACTTCCCATACTTTATCATTCAGAAATAAGAGTGAATTAGATCAGACTGGCTTAAAACATCAGTGTAATACGACGAAGAAAGTTGGAGAACCCCCAGAACCAGGATCATGTCATCTTATGCAGAAACCACTCACACATCAGTATTATTCTTTGTTTATTTAAATAACATTTCTGTCATCTGTTTTATATACCAACTGCAGTTTCCCCTCCCTCCTCTCCTCTTGCTCCCTGCTTCCCACTTCCCCACTCCCCCATTCTCTCCTCCCCGTTTTCATTCTGAAAGGCTCAGGCTCTAAAACAGAGGGTCAAATATTCAAATATTCACAAATAACAGTCTAAAAGTCCCTTGTTCTCGTCATACAGGGGTGATCTGGGCCCTCCAAAATGAAGAAGTGAAAACTTAAGAGAATAAGCAGAATAATTTTTTATAACATCCATGACCAGACACCTACATTTCCACTGAGTCACAGACAGAAGTTCGTGGTATTCCAAAAGGATAGAATATTCTACAAAGAGAAACAACATGATTAGTTTTATCTGTTTTGATCTCCATGAAAGAAAGAAAGAAAGAAAGAAAGAAAGAAAGAAAGAAAGAAAGAAAGAAAGAAACTCAGGCGGCAGAGGAAAATGTCTGGTTATATCCCATTCTTGATTCATTTGAGGTTGGTAAGGGAGTGTTTGGATTCATCTTTACTTTATGGCGGAGAAGCAGAATTCTCAAACTCCAAATGACAGTTTTCATTGCTTCATTTGATTTACTGTGTGTGCATCCACATGTACAGAGAGGTCCCATAGAAGGAGCTGGCTCCTCCTCCCACTGCATGAGTCCCAGGGATCAAACTCAGGTCATCAGGCTTGCTGGCATGCTCTTTTATCTGCTGAGCTAGCTTGCTGGTTCTTGAGTATTGTGTTTCATTGTTAGTAATTACCTAAATCCATAATCAGGAAAATTGACTTAAATCTTGTACTGAAGGAGCTATTGGAAACAGTGCCAAGGGAGAAAAGGCAGAAACAATAATGCCATTCACAATGCCATTATCTCCTGAGCCTTTTATCAACAATGTACCGCAACGCCTCGAATACCCGAGATCAGTATCTTTAGCATCAAGCATCCTGCTGAATTCGAATTTCAACATGAATTAAATAGCTCCTGAGATTGTTATCGTGACACCTGCACATTGCAAGCACCTGAGGTGAAGAACTAGCCAACCAAAGGAGCCGGGGAGAAGACTCAGTGGGTAAGGTGCTTGCCACCCGAGTATGAGGGCTTGAACCTGACTCCCGGGATTTCATAAAGCCAGAGGGATCTGTAATCTCAGGCCATCTATAAAGAGATGGGAACTGGAGACAAGAAAATCCCCAGAAGCCTGCAGGTCAGCCAGCCTGGCCCATGCAGTGGAAAACAAAAGACCCTGTTTCAGACAAGGTGGAGGGTGAGGACCCACACCTGAGGCTGTCTTCTGAGCTCCACAGGAGCTCCATGGTACATGCATGCACTTACTCACATGCATAAATGTGCACACACACAGAAAAAGAAAACTAAGTTTTATCCTCAGTTAGATGGTAAACACTCGGACTTAAGATTCACCACTTGGTTTTTTTTATGGCCTTGGGGAACCTTCCTTCCTTCCTTCCTTCCCTCCTTCCTCCCTTTCTTTCTTTCTTTCTTTCTTTCTTTCTTTCTTTCTTTCTTTCTTTCTTTCTATCCTTCTTCTTTAATTTCTTTCTTTTTTTATTTACTCTTTTCTCATATAATGCATCCTGACCCTCGTTTCTTCTCCCTCCTCTCTTCCCAGTCCCTCCTCCACCTCCACCCTCCCCCAGAACCACTCCCCCTTTGTTTCCCTTCAGAAAAGAGCAGGCCTCCCAGGAATAGCAATGGTATAATAAGACTGGGCACAAACCCTCATATCAGGGTTGAGCGAAGCAACCCAGTAGAGGAAAAGGGTCCCAAGGGCAAGCAAAACAGTCAGAGACACCGCCACTCCCACTGTGAGGAGTCGCACAAAACTCCCCAGTATTACAGGAGCAGCAGTAGGACCCAGACTTAGGAACGCCACGAAAAGGAAATGGGCTGATATCAGCTCTGGTGGGTTTCTAGGTACATGATAAATGCTCAAAATAAACATTACTGGTAGCCATCCAATCACATTTTCCAGGTGCAGAGAAGGAATCTTTTCTGTCCAGTTGAACCCACCTTGCTTCCCAATGTGAGTGAGATTCAAGACCCAATTACAAGGGTCAACACTGAGTAATTGTGACTCTCCTTAAGTAGGAGCAGGATTAGTCGATTAACCTTCGGCAACAGGGAAATTACAGCGAATATGGGTGATCCATGCTTATGCTTCCAACGAACACTAATGACTGCTTCACTGTAGTTACGAACCCTAATTGAACACCAAATAAAATAACCATTTACAGGCTTTCAGAAGACTGAACAAGTAACTCAGGAACAAACAATTATCATTTAGAGGAAAATTACATAAACATAAACAAGGAAGAGGCTTTGGAAATTAGGGAAACAGCAGCCAGGCAAGGATTATAAAAGGACTGGAGTGGTAGTCACTATCCAGACTCAAAGAACTTCTCCAAGCAAAGAAACCTTCAGCACAGAGCAACATCTGATACCATGGCCTGCTGCGCTACTAGCTTCTGTGGCTTTCCCACATGCTCCACCGGTGGCACCTGTGGCTCTAGCTGCTGCCAGCCCAGCTGTTGTCCAACCAGCTGCTGCCAGCCCAGCTGCTCCCAGTCCAGCTGCTGTCAACCCAGCTGCTCCCAGTCCAGCTGTTGCCAGCCCTGCTGCTCCCAGCCCTGCTGCTCCCAGTCCAGCTGCTGCCAGCCCAGCTGCTGTGGAACTGGCAGTGGCCAGGAGGGTGGCAGTGGAGGCGTGAGCTGCCGCGTCAGATGGTGCCGCCCAGACTGCCGCGTGGAGGGCACCTGCCTGCCCCCCTGCTGTGTGGTGAGCAGCACACCCCCAACCTGCTGCCAGCTGCACCATGCCCAGGCCTCCTGCTGCCGCCCATCCTACTGTGGACAGTCCTGCTGCCGCCCAGCCTGCTGCTGCCACTGCTGCCCCCCCAGCTGCTCTGAGCCCAGCTGCTGCCAGCCCACCTGTTAAGACCCAGACTGCTGTTACCCAAAGATTCAACCTCAAGTCTGGGGCCACTAACTCGTTCTTGAACTTTGATTTGGCTTGTATTTGACGGGGAGGAGTCACCAAATAGCCAAACAGAAATTTTTTTTTCTAATACTGGAAAGACTTTGATATCCCTCATGAAAATAATAAAATCCAAATTTGACCTCAAAATGAGAAAATCAATTTTCCTTAGACTTGTCCCCATGTTACAAGGGTTGGGGACTACCAAAACCGTGGAAGAATCTTCGATGCTAAGATATTTTCCATTTTTCTTTCACTGTTCTGTATATTGTTCTTGTGGGGGAAAAAGACTAATGTATCAAAGGTAATAAATTATGTCTGTTGTCATATCAAAAATTTGCTTCTTTTTACTTAGTGTGCAAATGATAGATACTCGATAGAGCCACATAGAAAATTTCTGAGTTTGATTTTATTACCTTTCTTTATTTGCTTGGGAAACGAGGCATGCACGTGCCATGGCATGAAAGTAGGGCTCAGAGGCAGTCTCTCCTTCCACCTGATGGTTCTATGCATTGGACTTAGGTCATCAGGCTTGGTGGCAAGTGCCTTTACCCATTGAGCTATCTCATCAGCCCATTTTTATAGTCTATATTGTTCTTCTTATACTTTGTTAGGAAATGGGGTAAACTCCAACGGTGAATAAACTCCATAAAAAGCTGCAACACTTCCATGTTCTTGTTTCATTTTGTTGCTGTTGTTAAACACCCTGACCAAACGAAACACGGAGAGGAGGAGGGCTGTTTGGCTTACACGTCCAGGGAAGTCAGGGCAAGAACCTGGAGTAGGGAATCATGGAGGAATGCTGCTTAGTGGCTTGCTCCCTAGCTCACTTGCAGAGTAAGATTTAGTTATCTTTCTTATAAGACCAGGGCCATTGCCTAGGGATGGTGCTCCCCACAGTGAACTTAGCCATTCTCCATCAATTGATAAGCAAGACAGCTTCTTGCAGACTAACCTGAAAAAGATACTCACTTTGTTGAGAATCCCTTTCAGGATATTGTAGGCCTTGTCATGTAGACTGCTTTTCATTTCCCGGCTGCTCAGTCTCAAATAATCATGAAGAAACTATATTAATTACAACACTGTTTGTCCAGTGACCCACACATATTTCTAGCAAGCTCTTATATCTTAAATTAACCCACTTTATTAATTTGTGTATCATCATGAGGCTGTGGCTTACCAGCAATGTTCTGGGTCTCTCTCCTTTTGCAGCTACACTGTGTCTCCTGGACTCTGCTTAGTCTCTCTATATACCCCTTCTGACCTAGCTATATTCTGTCCTGCTATACATCAAAACAGCTTCTTTGTTAACCAATGGTAATAAATCATATTCACAGCATACAGAGGGGAATCCCACATCACTGTCAGGCTGACAACTATCACTGACGATGATACCCAGTGTCTCTCAATCTCACCCAGTACTTTTACAACTAAATGACATAGAAGCCACAATTGCAGAATCTAAATGTGACTTCCTTTCCCATCCACTAGAAGGAAGCTTTTTCTGGCAATCTTAAAACAGTGGTAACACGTGCTAACAAGCCACCCATTTCCATTTAATTAAGAATCTTGCAGGACAGAAAGGGATAGGCAAGGATGGCCAGTCTCTCCTAAGAAAACCTCACAAGCAAAAGAAAATTTTAAAACTGTTTTTTTTTACAATTTTTTAAATAGAACGTGAAGATAACCAAGATTTTACTCAATATTTACTCAAGACAGACAAACAGATAGATGATAGATAGATAGATACATAATAGGATAATAGATAGGTGGGTGTATAGATAGATAGATAGATAGATAGATAGATAGATAGATAGATAGATGGATAATAGATGGGTGAATAGATAGATAGATGGATAGATAGATAGATACAGATAGATAGATGATAGATAGATAGATAGATAGATAGATAGATAGATAGATAGATAGATAGATAGATAGATAGATAGATATAAAATCACATGGCTCCATGGTAAAGGAGCTTGTGACCAAGACTGACCACCTGATTTAACACTGGTGGAAGGAGAAGAACTGAGTCCTTCAAGTTGTCTTCTTACCTCTTCATAAGCCCTGTAGCCCACAGACACACATAAAATAAATAACTGTGAAGAATCAAATGAGAATTTGCTTTGGTTTAAATCAAAATTTATACACTCAAATAGTAACAAACTCAGAAAAATAGGAGGTGTGAACAAAGGGCAAAGGGTAAGCCAAGAGCTCACTTCCCGGACAGACTGTCTAGCAACTTACTCGGATCCAAAAGTGCCCTTTAAGGACAGGGCAGAAACGGGGGCACAGTCTGTCCCTCTGCCCCCTTAATTCTAACCACCATCTACTTTCAGGTTCATCACATAAACTGCCCGATGCTTATAGAAGAAAAGGAAACACAAACACTTGTGCAAATGTGCAAATTCAACCTTCCATCGTTATCACATACTGTTTTGCGTCTGGGGTTTGATTGTTTGAAAACAGGGTCTCACACATCCTGGCTAGCCTCAATTTTCCTATGTAACCATGTCTGAATGTGTAACCTTGAACTTCTTGTTCTCCTGCCTCCATTCTCAAGTGCTGAGATTGCAGGTATGTGCCACCACATCTGGTTCTTTTAGTTCCGGGGACTGGACCCAGGGCTTCATCCAAGCTCAGCAAGCATCCTACCAGCTGAACTGCAGCCCCAGGCAAACACACACTGTCAGCCATTCTTTTATTGTTTGTTTGTTTGTTTGTTTTACCCCTATTGAGGTCATGAATCTTAGAAGAGAAACTACAGTCACTTTATTAAACCCGCATAATTCCTAACTACATTATAAAAATCTGTCCTTATACCCACAGATAAATGTAGCTCACGTCCCTCTCTTTGCAACAAAAGGAGACAATTACAGAAAACTATAACCAATCAAAATTCGGAGAACCTCTGGTCATGTTGTGTCCCATCCCAATAGCTACAACAGCAGAACTTTTACATCTAAGGTTCTGGAAACTGTGGGTGAAGATGTGGAGAGGGGACCAGGAAATCTGCTGTGAGATTGTCTCCTAGAAATGATAGGGAGCATCAGTCGAGGTACCTCAATAGCATGGCTGTCTAAACCAGACCAGAGAAGGGACAAGATCAATAGACAAGCAAAAGTGGAAAGAGGAACGCTCATGGGCCCCACCCCTGGACAAAGAACTACAGACAACTAAGGAACATTGGGAGCAGGAGAATTAGTCTTCTTCAAGTATGAGGCTCTTAGTTGGTTATCCAACACCAAATGGTCAGCTCTGAAACCATGTATGTACAAGCAGCACTGAATAGATTCAGAACACTGTATCTATAGGTTTATGTCCATCTATACATAACAATAATCATTAAAGACAAGAAAGACACTAATTTGAGGTGGAGTAAAGAGTGACAGGTGACATGGGAAGGGCTAGGGAGTACAAAGGGAAGGGGGAAATTGTGTAATATGGTTTTGTTTTAAAAATTAAAATTAGTCTGGTGGTGGTGGTGCATGCCTTCAATCCCAGGACTCAGGAGGCAGAGGCAGGCAGGCATCTATGTGTTTGAGGCCAGCCTGGTCTACAGAGTGAGTTCCATGACAGCCAGAGCTGTTACACAGAGAAACCCTGTCTTGAAAAAACAGAAACAAAAACAATAAAAAAATTAAGACAATTTATAAAAATAAGTAAATAAACTCTGCTATTGTTGTACTCTGAAGTACTATATGGCTCTTAAAATGAGCTTTATATATAGGATCTACTAAAAAACTGGAATCAGTTGGTCAAATGCTTGTCACTTAAGCATGAGAACCTGAGTTTGCTCCTCAGCACCCATGAAAGAAAAAAGTTGAGTGTGGCCATGAATACCAGCAAGCTCCAAGCTTACTCACCCTGTCTCAGAACAAGGAAATGGAGAGTAATTGAGAAGACATCTAGTATCAACCTCTGGCCTCCTCACATATAAAGAAATTGAATAATGTAGATATATGATATCCAGATACAAGCATATCTGTGGAGAAATTCTACAAACATACAACCTATCAATACTCAGTCATAAAAAACTTGAAAAATTGACCACAACTATAACTAAAAAGGACACAGAATCTGTAATCAAAAATCTCCCAACAAAAAAGGTCCAAGGACCAGATATGTTCACAGATAAATTCTACCAAATACATTAAAAAATTACTGGCAATTAGCAAGAAATATCTCCAAAAAAATGTTCATTGTCCTGGCAATTAGGGTTAAAAATAGAAGAGGAGAAAAAATGCTTCCAAACTCAGTCAATGAAGCCACCATCAGTTTGATGGCAAAGTAAAATAAGAAAACCGCAGAATAATATTCCCGATCAATATTCATACAACAGTAATCAGTCAAATATTATCAAACAATTCAATGGGATGATAAAATGATCAAAAAGCATTACTGAGTGAGAATTTATCTCACAATGCAGGAATTGTCTAGCATATAAAAACATCAGTGCAATCATTATTTAACAGACAAAAAGGGGGACACATACATGGTTATCTCAACTGTTCCCACCCCCCAAAAAAAGTTTTGATGAATTTCAAAACCCTTTAAACAGTGGGGCTAAGTAGACGGCTCAGTGGGCAAAAGCTACTTCCAAGCCAGACAACCTGAGTTTGGTCCCAGGAACTCCTATGATGGAAGAAGAGAACTGATCCCTGCAAGTTATCTTGCACTAACACACACACACACACACACACACACACACACACACGTACATACACTGATACATACACAAATGTAATTTTTAACTTAAAGAATTCAATAAGCTAGGAAAAGAATGAAACTACCTCGATACAGTAAAAGCCGTCAATTAAAAGAATGCCGTTAACCTCGTACTCAGCAGCCAAAGCTTGATGGATTTTCCCATTAGCTTGGGAATTAGACCAGAACGTTAACCTTTGGTATGCTGCTCATCATAGAAGCACTAGCTAGAGTAAAGAAAAGAAATAAATGTCAACCAAGTTGGAAAAAGTAAAATTATCTCTGTCCGAAGATAGCAGGATCTTGCACACACACCTAAACATCCACACAGAAAAAAAGTGTTAAGGCCAAGCAATGAATTTAGCAAAGCTACCAATACAAACACACAAACAACACACACACACACACACACAGAGAGAGAGAGAGAGAGAGAGAGAGAGAGAGAGAGAGAGAGAGAGAGAGAGAGACTTGGATTTCTATATACTAAAAGTAAACCATAGGAAAAAGAAGTTACAGAAAAAAGCATTACATTTACAATGGCCTCAGGAGAAAAACAAACTCTAAAGGGATCAATTTGACTGAGGGAAAATATTTGGACAACAAAAATAACAAAAGATTGCTGGGACAAATTTTAAAAGATGTAAAGAAGTGGAAAGATATCCCATGTTCATGAACTGTAAAACTTATACTGTGAAAATAATGATAGCACCGACACATCTACAGATTTAGTGCAATCCCTATCCAAATCTCAATGCTGCTTTTATGGAAGTTTCCCCGAGCACACACACTGAGCAGCTCACAACTGCCTGAAACTCCAGCTCCAAGGGGATCCGTCTCCTCTGGCCTCCACAGGCATCTCCACTCCCATGTAAGGTACATACCAACACATATACACAGAATGAAAAATAAAAGAACTTTTTTTTTTAAAAGAACAAGACTAGTTTTGTAAGCTTCCTGATTTCAAAATGTATTTAAAAGCTAAAGTAATCAAAATAGTGTGACATTAACACAAAAATAGACAATCAGAGTGGAATGCCCAGAAACAAATTCTTACGCATAGTCAAAAGTTTTTCAATAGGGATAATAAGACCCAAAGGTTAAGATGATTGACGTAAATACTTCAAATGTTGACATAAACTTCATGCAATGAGTATTTGTCACAATTAAAATTTGAAGTTAAATATGTATAAAACTCACATTTTATTGAAATAGAAGATACACACACACACACGTCATTACTTCTAGACGTATGAATGATGGTGCCAAAGAATAAACACCAAACAGCTGATATTGGTCATCTCTGGTGTACTAATTTAGGAAAAGATATGCGTGTGTGTGTGTGCATGTATGTGCACATTGAGAAAAAGAGACATCAATTTTTCTTTATATGACTCCATTATTGTTTGACTTGTTAAATGGTATGTATTGATAACATATATATTGCATTAAATAAAGACATTTAAAGTAACAAAGACAAAATAATACAAAATCATTAAAGGCTTCAGTTTGTGATGTGTACATTGGTGATTACCTTGTTAAATAGTATTTGTTTATATCATGCAATAAATACTATACATAGTATGCATGGTAGATAGATAGATGGATAGATGGTTAGATAGATAGATAGATAGATAGATAGATAGATAGATAGATAGATAGATAGATAGATAGATAGATGGATGGATGGATGGATGGATGGATGGATGGAGGGAGGGAGGGAGGGAGGGAGAGAGAGAGAGAGAGAGAGAGAGAGAGAGAGAGAGAGATACTATGACAAAGACAGAAAACAACGTAAAGGCAAAGTCATCAAAGGCTTCAGTTTGTAATGTGTGCATTGGTGATCAAAAGGAGGAAGCATGGAGCCTTAAGGATCTTCTGTCCTGCACAGAATGATCCCAGAGAGGCTGACTTTGTTTAGATGCCGATCAATTAAATGGCTCGTGTCTTGATGACACCAATATTAGTCTTACAGAGTCTAAGGAAACTGTTTATGAAATCATGATTGTTGATGAGTGGCTGCTTATTAAACAAATGTTCCCTTTGGATGCACTGTGCTTAAGGTTATCAAAGGTCAGCTGAGACAAAGCAAGCCTAGGCCCTGTTTGGCCCACAGTCTGTCATGTGACTTTTATAGAGGGCTGTCATGTTTGTCAATACACCTTCCCCTAGACCAGAGGGAAAAGAGGAAGCTCAGTGCCACTAATTGATCATTGACTACAGCAGACGATGTAAACACTGTTTATAATTTTTCTCAATTACTCAGATATTGACCAATCAAAGACCGACTTTGCAAACTAGCATCAAGGAAAGATGCTAAATGCGAGATGAATACGCAGCTCTAAGGAATATATAAAAGGCCAGGTGAGGAAGGTACAGTCCAAACTCAGAAACTTCTCTTCACAGAACAACCAACTTGACTCCTGACACCATGGCCTGCTGCGCTACTAGCTTCTGTGGCTTTCCCACATGCTCCACCGGTGGCACCTGTGGCTCTAGCTGCTGCCAGCCCAGCTGTTGTCCAACCAGCTGCTGCCAGCCCAGCTGCTCCCAGTCCAGCTGCTGCCAGCCCAGCTGTTGTCAGCCCAGCTGCTGCCAGCCCTGCTGCTCCCAGTCCAGCTGCTGCCAGCCCTGCTGCTCCCAGTCCAGCTGCTGCCAGCCCTGCTGCTCCCAGTCCAGCTGCTGCCAGCCCTGCTGCTCCCAGTCCAGTTGCTGCCAGCCCAGCTGCTGTGGAACTGGCAGTGGCCAGGAGGGTGGCAGTGGAGGCGTGAGCTGCCGCGTCAGATGGTGCCGCCCAGACTGCCGCGTGGAGGGCACCTGCCTGCCCCCCTGCTGTGTGGTGAGCAGCACACCCCCAACCTGCTGCCAGCTGCACCATGCCCAGGCCTCCTGCTGCCGCCCATCCTACTGTGGACAGTCCTGCTGCCGCCCAGCCTGCTGCTGCTACTGCTGCCCCCCCAGCTGCTCTGAGCCCAGCTGCTAAGAGCTAGGGTACTGGGTAACTCAGAATGAAATGGAAAGTCCTGCAGAATTGCATAAATCTCTAAGAAAATGCTCTGTGTGGTGGATGCTAAGTATCTTCATGTGGCTAACGTGCTCATCAGTAGTGAAACTATTCATCGGGACCACACAGATGTGCTGGAATTAGTTTACTGCAAACACACCTCAGTTGATGTGTTCAAAGGACTCTGCTTTGCTTAGGCAGTGCACCAGGATGGGGTGGAACTTCATTCCAGTGACATATGGACTTCCTTCCCTAGTTCTTGGTCTCCACATATCTTCAGCCATGCTTTCTACTTCAATAATCTCTGTCGCTCTCAAATAAAGTGTTTTGTGCACACGTGGATAGATTTCTGTCCATCTTCTAATTTTAAGCTGCCCACCTACAGACCGTAATAATCTTCAGGCATAGACATCTAAGTCTAAAACAAAATTGCTATGTGAAAATTACTTTATGCTTGAGTCATCTGCTAATAAAAAATGTTCTGTGCATTAAATAATCTTCATGGCTATTTCAATATGTGGATGTTTTATTAAAATAGATCCAGACAAATAGAATTACCCTGGATGAACCTTTTCTATCAGCTCTGACCTTGTCCCTTTCAGTCCAGTAAATGTTTTTCTTCATCCATGTACAAAATAAAGAAACCAGATTATCTACTAAATAGATTAGAAAATATCTACCAATGCTATTTCTGAGACAACTTGGATTTAGTTCCTACTACTTGGCCTTCTCGTTCTCTTTGGTTCCCAGCTCTGTAAACTTCAACTGCAGTATTCACCTGCACTTGCCAAGGGTAAGAGGGGTACCTCTGTGCTAGGTGAGAGAAGACCAGACAACTTTGGGGTATAACTGCTGAGTTCCAGCCTCATGTCAGACAGATGTGTTAGAAATCTCAAACATAAATATCACAATCTAAAATTTACAAGCCAGTCAAAACATGCCTTTTTGGAAAACGAGACAGATTTTATCATCTAATTTTAACTCTTGGGTAAGACATTGACTACAACACATAAAATACAAAAATCTAAGAAGACATGAGAAAATTCTTTTGAGGTTATTTACAAGTTCCCAGCACTTACCTCTCTCATTAGATTGGCAGCAAGGATGGATCACAAACAGGATGGTACATTCCAGAAAATTGAGCGGCTGTGCATTTTTTCAAGATGTCGTGACTCCTAGATATTTTCCCCCAAGCTTTTGTTCAACCGCCAAATTAAGACAAAAATAACTCGACGTTCCCCAGTGTCTCCACAGCAAATGAGCCTCCTTTGTGGGCAGCGCTACAACTTGAAAGTGTTATTTACTCATTCTTGAGTGGCTCAGGCGTCCATGAATCATGCCTGATGCTCCGCCCCCTCAGTTACTCCCCCACTGAATCGGATTCAATAAACATTTAATAAGACTCTATCAAAATCAGGCTAGATACTTTCTGAAAAACCATGTTGCTTGGTTCACAACGAAAAAACCCTGGCCTGAAATACAGTGCTCACACGTTACCAAGCAGCTGGAAGGGCAAGAGTTACGAAGCTCATTTGAGATGGGGCTGGACAGAGCCAATGTGGAAGATGCATCTATCACATGTGATCAAACACCCCAGTGGGCTAAATTAAATGTAACTCGGTCTATATATCCAGGAGGGAAAAAATGATTCTTGGAAAGAACAAATTGTCCTCTGTTTCGGAGTTGTGCATAGATGCCCAAGAGGAATGGCAACTATTCACAATAAGGGTGTCGCCCTAACCTAAAGTGAGAAGGCTCTTTGAACATGGAAACCACAAACACTCCCCTAAAGAGTACATGGCCCAGAGAACGAGTCGCAACAACCTTATAAAACAAAGTCATTCCCATCATATGTCACAAGAATTTCAATGGAAGCCAATCAGAGTACCACTGAGGAACAAATTTAAACAAAAACAAGAAAAATATGTTAAGAATTTTATAAGCACTAGCTCGCTTGACCTATATAAAGGGCCCGTGTTCAGGTCAGCTCCCAAACTCAGAAACTCATCCCAGCTACTCAACACTCAACCAACTCCTAACACCATGGCCTGCTGTGCTACTAGCTTCTGCGGCTTTCCCTCTTGCTCCACTGGTGCTACCTGCGGCTCCAGCTGCTTCCAACCAAGCTGCTGCGAAGGTAGCTGCGGCTATGGCATCGGAGGTGGCTGCGGCTATGGCATCGGAGGTGGCTACGGCTATGGCATCGGGGGTGGCATTGGCTACGGCCAGGAGGGTGGCTATGGAGGCGTGAGCTACCGCGTTAGATGGTGCCGCCCAGACTGCCGCGTGGAGGGCACCTGCCTGCCCCCCTGTTGCGTGGTGAGCTCTATTCCCCCAACCTGCTGCCAGCTGCACCATGCCCAGGCCTCCTGCTGCCGCCCATCCTACTGTGGACAGTCCTGCTGCCGCCCAGCCTGCTGCTGCTACTGCTGCTAACCCACCTGTTAAGAGCCAGATTGCAGATTTTCAATGCTCCTGAATTGTGCATCTCCTTGACCAACCCTGGACCAGTAACAATTTCTTCAACCTTTACTTCATTGTCTATTATGGGGCTATAGAGTACCAGTTCATCACAGTCCTGTCTGGGTCTGTTCTATAATCAATATCTTGACCCTCTACAGTGGATCCAGAAATGCTAAGAATTCACCAAGTCGTTCTGGATACACTGGTTCTGAAATTCTTGTGGATTTAAAAATTATCAAACTCTTGAGAAATCTTTTCTTAAGAAGAGACCAGAACATTCTGCTTGATGACCAGTTTTTCATTTCTGTTTACTTAAAACTTTTCAGCATCAAAGGCACCAGACTACAGCTGAGAGACATTCTTCGAATGTCATCATGGAAAATGGAAGTTCTTTACTGTACCTCCAGCCTCTAAGAAATAGGCTAGACCAGCCTGGCTGTGGTGGTGCACACCTTTAATTCCAACACTCAGGAGGCAGAGGCAGGCAGATCTCTGTGAGTTCGAAGCCAGCCTGGTCTACAAAGCAAGTTCCAAGACAGACTCCAAAGCTACACAGAGAAATCCTGTCTCAGGAAGGAAAAAAGGAAGGAAGGAAGGAAGGAAGGAAGGAAGGAAGGAAGGAAGGAAGGAAGGAAGGAAGGAGGAAACAGACTGAACTATTCCTCATTTTGCCCTTGATTCCTTATTTTTTGGATCATAATTAGCTTCCCTATTGGGTATTTCCATTATATCTGTAGTATTGTGTCTTGTGATGTTTCTTAATAAATATTATATCCTGAGCAAAGAAACCATGGTTTTTGTTTCTACTTGTTCATCTAGTATTTCACTCTCTTACAATTTTAGAAAATGTACTTAAATGAATGCTTTTGTTTCTTCTGAGAAACTAAGTCATTCATGTATCATGTATTATTCTCGCCATTAAAATGCATTAATGGCCACTGTAAGGCAGGAAACTGGAAGGCATAAAGAATCAGTTCTTATCTATGACAACCTGGCTATCCAGGAAGAAAAAGCATATGGTCAAATAGCTACAATGTGATGAGATAAATTATAATATCCTCCCAGTTCACAGAAGCACTCTTAGTGGGTAGTGTTTGTGGTCAATATGTCTTGAGAGGCCTGCTTACAATAAGGTATTTCTCCACAGGCCAGGAAGTACCAAAACCCTACTTGAATAATAGGAAATAACAACATATAAAACAGAGAAAATTTTTTTGTCTAGAAATATAAAAGAGAAAAAAAGAAAGAGAGGGGCAGAATTATATCATTGGGAGCTCATGGATCTTGCTATGGGATCCCTCCCCATCAAGTCAACAAATTCACATCATCTTTGAGACTTTATGTGAAAAGCACTAAAGTTGCTGGGTTTCCTGTGTGCATCAGTTTAGAAAAAGACAAAAGGCACCGAGGGGCTGACAGAACAAAGGGACCAAAAGAAAGCAATGCCTCAAGATCTTACGGAAATGACTGATGGTCTGTGGATGGTCTCCACACTGGAAATAGTACCTTGGGTGTGTTTACTGAAAGGAACACATAGAATGAGCAGCAGAATCTGAAAATGATTGCTTCACCACGGGACCAGTAAGGCCTTTGTGATGGCATCAGCAGCAAGAGAGGCTTTACGAAGGAGAGAATCCTCATAGGGAGCTGTGAAAGTCTTTTCCGGTGAAAAGAAAAGGATGAGAAAGAAGAACTTATACACCTATTAGAATAATTAAATTCAAAGCAACAGCACAACCAAATGCTGATGAGGATGTGCAGCAACGGAAAACCTCACTTGTTGTTGATGGGGAAGCAGAATGCTACAGCCCTTCGGTAGTCTGGTACCTTATTGCAAAACTGAACATCCTGTTACCATAGAACCTATAAATTGTGCTCCTGTATATCTACCCATTTGAGATGCAAACTTATATCTACTTTGAAAACCTGCACTGATGTTGATTGTAAGTGACCAAGATATCTTTCAGTAGGTGAATAGGATAAACAAACTCTGGGACATCCAGTGAAATACTCTTTGGTTTATTATAAAACAAGTGAAATAAACCAGTCTGAAAAAGCTGTATGCTAACTAGCTCAACAACAGTTCAAAGACACAGAAACAGTCGATAGGTAAATTAACTGTCCTATATTCTTGCTGTGCAGATGTCTGGATCTAACACTGGAAGACAAGCTTAGGATTTAAAGAAAATATGTTACAGAAATAGAGCATCACAGGACTGTCTGATGAAACCTACAAAGCAGGAGGTTAGGTTTCTGAGACAGCATTCCTTCTCAGATAAATGGAGCATGGGAGATGTTATACTCACTTCCTCATCACCTCCGCTCATCCTTCTTATTTGAAACATGCACCTGATGCTTCGAACCAAGTCCTGTGAAATAGGCAGAGCCCTGGTTCTGACATTGATGACTGTACCCATGCCCACAGCTAGCCTACCAATGAGGAGAGTTGGTGTGATTCGATCAAACCAATGCTTGGTGGATTTCCAAACCCGGAGGCCTAGAACATTCCTGTTACGTGGTACGGAAGGCTGCAATCAACTCTCAAAAACGGCAGCTTCCTAAAATGAATTTGGCAATGACTCTTCTGTTTCTACATTGTGAAATACATTAAGGAGTATAGGTATTAGGTATTCATGGAAGTTCTGGTAGAATTCTGTATTGAAACCATCTGGACCTGGGCTTTTTTTGGTAGGGAGGTTTTTGATAACAGCTTCTAATATTCACGACTAACAGGTCTATTTAGATTGTTCACCTGGTCCTGGTTTAACTTTGGTATATGGTACTTATCTAAAATAATGTCCATTTCTTTTACATTTTCCAATTTTGTGGCATACAGGCTTTTATAGTAAGATCTAATGATTCTATGAATTTCCTCTATGTCTGTGGTTATGTCCCCCTTTTCATTTCTGATCTTATTAATTTGCGTATTCTCTCTCTGCCATTTGATTAGTTTGGATAGAGGCTTTATCAATCTTGTTGATTTTCTCCAAGAACCAGCTTTTTGTTTCATTGATTCTTTGGATTGTTTTCTGTGTTTCTATTTTGTTGATTTCAGCCCTCAGTTTGATTATTTCCAGTCTTTTACTCCTCCTAGGTGAGTCTGCTTCTTTTTTTTCTAGAGCTTTCAGGTGTGCTGTTAAGTCTCCAATGTGTGCTTTCTCCGTTTTCTTTAAGTGGGCATTTAGTGCTATGAACTTTCCTCTTAGCACTGCTTTCATCGTGTCCCATAGGTTTGAGTATGTTGTCTCTTTATTTTCATTGAATTCAAGGAAGACTTTAATTTCTTTCTTTATTTCTTCCTTGATCCAGGTGTGGTTCAGTAGTTGACTGTTCAGTTTCCATGAGTTTGTAGGCTTTCTGGGGGTAGCATTGCTGTTGAATTCTAACTTTAATCCATGGTGATCCGATAAGACACAGGTGGTTACTAATATTTTTTTGTAACTGTGGAAGTTTGCTTTGTTACCAAGTATGTGGTCAATTTTCGAGAAGGTTCCATGAGCTGCAGAGAAGAAGGTATATTCTTTCCTATTTGGATGGAATGTTCTATAGATGTCTGTTAAGTCCATTATAGGATGAGAACTCCAATTTACCTGAAGGATCTAAATATGGACACGTAAAGCCTACCCCACCACTCCCAGGCTTGAAGAATGTTCTCTCTTCTGCGATGTTGTCCCACACACATTGGTACTAATCAGATAATTCATCTTATATCAAAATAAATTTTTGATAATAAATGATTGTGATCAGTCCAAACCTTTGGAACCAATTAGTCTTCACCTGTGAGTTCTTACCCCAAACCTGCTAGCCTAACCAAGAAGTCCAATGACCTCCTGAAGGCCATTGTGCCATCAATTCAGGATAACACTGAAGACTGATTCTTTACAGGGTCTCTAACATGTTTGGACCTGTGACCTGTGTCAGCTGAGACCATGGCTTCTGAAACAATGGGAGTAAGAGTAGCTCTATAACTAATAAATGCAGACTCTCTATTGTTCTTTGTCCCACAATTGTGAGCTATGCTGGCTTAGCGGTCTTGGTTCTTAAGGAGAAAACACTTTCACCAGGAGGCAAATGACAGCTTAGGAGCTGTTACTGCCATTGTGTTATTTTGGTCTCTTCCTGTCACTGAACTCAGAGGGATAGAAAGTGGGTCACTCTGCTGACTTTTGTCCTTGATCCTGAATCTCGAGATGAAGTCTGGGTTGCTGCCACTCAATTGTAGCAAGAAAGGACTAGATGAAGAAGACAGGTTATTAAATGAAGAGTCAGTATAAAAAATTAATGGAAAATTCACAGCAAAAATGTAGGACCACTGTGGATGCAGACTCTTCAAGAATAAAGGCTAGAATCACCCCCAAGTTAAAATCCCCGACCAACTGAGAGCTAGATAAAGAAATGAAGTGATTGTTGAAAGAAAAGAATTATAGATACTATGTATATTCCCATCACTAATTACAGAATCAAGGGCTGCAGAAACTTCTTGTCCTATTGCATCATTTGGGATGTGATGCACTGTAGTAATCTTTGCTGGGAATATTGCCCTCCTTGCTTGCTTTTCTCCTCTATGCCCCCATTGTGGCACTACAGGCTAAACTTTACATGGATGAAATTTTACTTAAACCATAGATCTTGGGAAACATATTCTGTTGCCATGGTTTACAGATGAGTAACTATGTTGCTTATACTCAGATGCTTATGGAGAAGAGAGAGGAAGTAACTATCTACCTCCAAACTTAATGTTGAAGGGAGGCTTGAGCAGTTGGCCCCCCTGGGGAAATCCTTGCTGCACAAGTATGAGGGCCTGAGTTTAGTCCTCAACACTGTCATTAAAAAAAAATGAGGGTGACATTTCCATAGGAAGGGTCCCTGGGGATTCTTGGCCAGACGGTTTGTCTGAGCTCCACATTCAGTGAGAGACTTTGTCTCTAAAATAAGATGAAAAGTGATGGAGGTGCATTCTCCACATTGATCTCTGGCCTCCACATGTGTCCACACATATGTGCATCCACACATACATGCGTGTGCATAGGCAGGAGTATGTAAAAGCAAAACACCAAAACCAAGTGACAATGAAAACCACCTCTGGGACAGACAAGGAAACAACTGAGTCAGGTCTGTCATCTCAGTCCTCCAGAAGCTAAGTTAGAACTGCTGCTGAGAGTTTCAAGGCAGCCTGAGCTACAGTGTGAACCCTGTCTCTGAAACAAAACAAGAGGCCCAGTGAGATGATAGCTCACAGCAGGCGAGCAACCTGTATTTGATCCCCAGAAACCACACAGTGGAAGGAGAAAAACAACTGAAAATTGTCTTCTGACCTCCACAGAGGTACAGGGGTGTGCTTACACACACACACACACACACATACAGAGAGAGAGACAGAGACAGAGAGACAGAGAGACAGACAGACAGACAGACAGACAGAGAAACTAGAAGTAAATCTAGAAGTAAATGACGTTGTGTGGAGATTCCAGATACCTAAGGATGACTGTCTTGGAGTAGATTTCAGAGTAAACTGATCTGCGTACCTGTTGTTAAATTACATTTTTTCAGCTCCTCCATCCTCCCTCTGATCTCCAAGAATCCTGTCTTGGTGCCCAGAATCTCCCATTGTTCCTCTGCCCGCGTCTCTGCTAGACTTGACCACTAGGGGGCAAGAGAGGAAAACGGCAGGGTCTGCAGAGGAGCGCACTTTCTGCTTACTCGGATGCCAGAGGGTGCCAGGATTATCACCTCGGGATCTCTGCTTCACTCCAGCAGGCACAGATCGTTGCCCTGGCAGCACCTGAGTTCAATTTGCAGTTGTCTCCACCCTCAGAGAACCAGCTCCATTGCTCTTCTCAGTCCCTACACGAGCTAGCCAGCCACGCCCCTTCAAAAAGGTGTTTCACTCTTCCGGGTAAAGCCCTCTCTAATTAGTATGCTTTCATTTTTTCCTTCTTTCTTTTAAAATGAACGTGTTCTTCACGTACTAAATTTATGATGTCTTAGGAGTTTCTTTAAGCACTTTTAACCTCCTAACCAACGACTTGAAGATTATTTGTATTAAATTAATTCAATACAAATATTGTGTGTAGCTGACATCTCCTGACTAACCTCTCTTATATTTGCCTTCTTTAATTTTTTTTAAAATTATTTAGTGTGAGCTATTTATTCAGACTTTTCACTCATTCTCTTTGGTGGCTCATCATAGTTGGCTGTGGGGAACGCTTTAGAGGGAGCACCCAGAGAGTCACATCTGAGCCACATTAAATCTAATTTAGAAACCAGAAAGACTACCCTGAAACACTGTACTCGGTTGCCGCACACCGCGGACCCCCGTCTGCGCTCTATGCGCTAGAACCCGCGAGCTTCGGTCAAGGGGCTGGAGATTGAGAATACACACGCAGAGACAAACCGACACACAGACCTTCCATACTGGTACCAAAAAGCCTCTCATTAATAGCACCATGGAGGCTTAAATACCCTGCAGTCGATGGTCAACAGGTAAAAATCCCATCCTCTGATCCTCTAGGCAAAGGACAGCTTTTAGTCACTTCAATTAGAATTCTCTAGACAGGGGAAGAGCGGCTGAAAGCCAGGACTCAATGAGTCCCAACACTCAGTGGTTAAGAAACCTCCATGTTTTCTATAGAAAGCTTCTTAGAGGGAGAGGCTGGTGCTTGGGAGGACCCTTGGTTGTTCCTGACATGCCCCAGACCACAACTTGAATGGAAGAAGCCCGTGGGGCTCTTTAAGCGCCCATAGGCGAGTTTGTTTGAGGAGTCCACGGACACAACGCGGTTTGGGGAGCTTTTCAAAGGAGACCGTGTGAATCATCACATCTGCCGAAGCGTGACGGCTTTGGGTGAAGCTGAGGATCTGAGAGTTAAGCAAAGTTGTGTTTGTAAGCGTGACAGAGGCTAATCCAAAGCAATAAGTGTGACTTCACGTCAGGCCTGTGTGTTTCTAAGCATACGCCTTCCTCGCCTCCCGGTGTGTTAGTTAACAGCGGCACCGTGGGGCAAAGAAGTCTCAGCATCTCAGGAGAAGCTGGCATCAGGGAAGATGAGGGAGTAAGAAATGACAGTGTTTGGGAGTGATGGTTGCAAAGAGTTCCAATGAGAAGGGTTCCGGGGCTTCCCACTCAGGATGTGGCGAGGGAGACAAAATAACAGAATTCTGATCTAGCACTTGGAAAACTATGAGATTCGTGTTTTTAAACATTATCCCAATACTCACCATTTCAGTGAGCAGAAAGGAAAGAAAGCTGAAGAATGGCCAGGGATAGATCAGGAGCTGGGGTTGGGAGGATGACAAGGTGTTATGTGTTAGCATGTACTAAGCAAAACAAATAACGTGCTGTATCGTGTTTCCACCGTATGAAGGACATAAAGGAGGACCATGAAAGGAATCAAAAATCACAAGTTAAAAACCCCAGATCTACTCACTGGCTCGCGTAGATGGATCTCAGAGATTCTCTGGAACTGGTTTTAATTAAGAGTTCAGTCTCTCAGAGAACTGCTGTGAGTACCCACTAAATACTTAGTCATGTGCTTGACACAGGATAGGCACTCCAGAGATAACGTTCTCTGCTTACCTTCATTCAAATTTGTATCTTTTGGAGCAGACAGACATCCCATTAGATTGTTAAAAAAGACACACGTGGGTGGGTAGGAAATAGCTGTGCCGACAAGGAAGGAGATTACAAGAGATTTCTCACTCTATTGAGTGATTGGCCCTTTGTCCAATTAATCTACTCTTAAAAACCAAACATGTACCCAGGCACGACAGCACAAGCCTGTAATCCCAGCACTCTACACCCAAGAGACTGAAGTAGAATTGCCAGTCCAAGGCCAGCCTGGGATTTATAGTGAGTCCTTATTTAAAAAAAAAAAAATCAACCACTCTGGCTACTTGTGGGAACATTCTCCTCATACAATGCTCCTTCCTTTCTGGTCTCCTCTTTCTTCACAGCTGATCAAGAAAACAAATTCTCTCACTGACCAGCTAGGATTTTAAGTCGTTCCATTATACCCCGTACCCTAGTTGCATTTTCTAAGTGTATTTAAATGACATCCCGTCAATATAAATCATAAGTGTTAAAGAAAATCCAAGAACAAAGAAGTAGTAAAGGAAACAAAACAGCAAAGAAAGAAGACAAAGATGCTGACAGAGAATTGCTTCCAGGCCCAGCTGGTTCTTCGTGGTTAACATGTCCACACCCAGGCAACATCCCCGGACTCCAGCAGGGTAACATAGAGAGAAAAGTAGCCTTTCTGGAGAAGGCAGAGACTCCACTGGCTTCAGAGGTTGTGATGAAGACGGTAAAAGACCTCCAGAAATGAGACATTATGAAACTAAAGCCCTCACCTTTACCCCAGGCCACCCACAATACAAGAGCTCCAGGTTCGGTCTGCTTATTCAACCACCACCCCTCCTAGACGCATTTGCTGAGCACTTAGAGCTTCAACCATCTTCATGTGTTATTCAGTTTAGTCCTTCAACACCGCATCAGTGTGACAATAACAGCCATTTTCGGCGTTTCCTTGGTTGTCAGTGGTTGACCCGGTGAGGCTGACCTCACCCTGGGCTTCTGTAGTTAGACCCAATCTTGTGTGGTTGTGGTCAGAACAGTCTCTACTCCCTGATGTCTATGGACATTCAGTTCCTTCCCACTGCTAGCATTTGCTGCTGCTCTTCACTGCCGTTGCAATGTCTTACTCCCCCTCTATCCTAAAGAGCAGCCTTACACCCTCTGTGAACCCCAGCAGACACAAGGATGCTTCCGAGTACGCCTGGGCCCTACTTGCCATCGCCCACCTGACGTCTCCTAACACAGGACAAGTCACATTGAAAGTGTTCAACCATCGGTGGAAACAAAACCAGATTATATATTTTTATTAAAATGTAATAGTAACATTATAGATTAATGTATAGTCAGATAACAACAGATTGTGAAACCAGAGACCTTTGGTTTAATTGCAGTTCAATTCCTTTGTCCTTTACTGATAAAAAAGAGGACTAACAACCTTATCAACTTTTATAAAGTGTTTTAAAATTGAATGGCATAATACACAGAAAGACTTTAGAATCATACTTTTAAAAAATCATCTGAATTTATTGCTTCTCCTTATCGTTGTATATAGGTACTTATTTAGTAAATTCACATACTGAAGTTCCAATATCAACTAAAACTTAAAAATATAACATTTAAGGGACTGGAGAGATGACTCAGCATTTAAAATCACATACTGCTCCTGTAGAAGATCTGAGTTCAGGTCCCAGCACCCACTACCCCCTGTAGCTCCAGCTCCAGGGACTCTGTCACCCTCTTCTGATGCCCACAGGCACCCACACTCACAGGTTCACACACACACACACACACACACTTAAAAACAAAAAGATAAAGATGTTTAACATTCAAGTATTTTAATGCTACCATAGTATAATTGTAAATTTAAATATGTCAACAATAGATTTCACTTAGTTACCCGCTAGCATTTTTTCCTCACTCTCAGGCATATACTGTATTATTCGGATGCTGGAGAGATGTTTCTCTCAGTAGGTAAGAGCATTTGCTGGCCAGGCATACGGCACACACCATTAATCCCAGCAGCTGGAAGGTAGAGAGGTAGAGGCAGAGAATCTCTATGAGACCAGCCTGGTCTACATATTGAACTCTAGGACAGACTACAGAGAGAAAGCCTGACTCAAATAAATAAATAAATAAATAAATGCACAGGCTTTTCTCCCAAGTCTTCCAGAGGACCTGTGTTCAGTTCCCAGCACCTAACACCCACAGCTCACAACCATATCCAGAAAGATCTGATGTCCTCTCTGGCTTCTGCAGGCACCAGCAGACTATTCTATAGACATAAAACATTTTTTTATAAAAATAACCATTACTCGGTGTCCATCTTCCTATCCACTTTAGCTTTAGTAAGAGTATATATTTCTATATTATTTCACTGTTTATGATTTTCCATTTCACTCTGCATGTTCTGTAGGCCACAATGATACACAAGAACTAAAGGAAACTTACAGTTCCCCAAAAAATTGTTTAAAATTCCAGCCAGAGGAAGCTGGTTAAGTAAAACTTGTGAGAATATCACATGTGCCAAGTGACCAAATGCCTTGAAATCTTCTCTGGCATGTCTAATGAAATCACGTAAGTCCACAGGGAGTAGAGTGAGAGAGGTGCCTCTTTTACACACCCACACACAGCAGTGACTACCAGCTGGCCTCAGGAAACATCACTACTCCTCTTAAAAAGCAATACAACGTGAAGGTAATTCAGTGAGTGGCAATACAGTAGCAAGGGTTACGTCAAATTTGGGGCAGGAGAGATGGCTCGGCAGTTAAGAGCCCTTGTGCTCTTGTCAAGGACCTGGATTCAGTTCCCAGCACCCACATGATGCCTCACAACCATCTATAACTCCAGTTTCCAGATTCCGTGCCTTCTTCCAACCTCCACAGGCACCAGGCATGTACGTGCTACACCTGCATGCATGTAAGCAGAACACTCATACACATAAAATAAATCTAAAAATATATACAGAGAGAGTTACATCAAACTTGACTATAACCGTTCATTACATCAAACTTGACTATAAGCACCATTCGCTGGGAGAGGAGTGTCCACCATTTAAACCCACGTTCAAAATCCTTTGCATGTATGCTTCGCCAAGTGTGCATTCCGCAACGAGGGGATTAATATTCCTAGTAGCCCTGAAGACAGCCACACTTCCTTTCTACCTCCTCTATAAAGACGTTCATCAGAAATGTCAAAGATCGTGGGATTCCGTAAGACAGGCCTAAATGGTTTTACTCACAGCCATTTTTATTAGAATGAGAAACTTCAAAGACTTCTATGTTATATACGATTGTGACGAGATAAACTACTCCAGACAACTTCGGAAATACCGCGTGGCCCATGAGTGGGAAGCTGCTAGCATTGCTGCTGATTCAGGAGATGCCGGAGTGGGAGGGTTTACCCAAGATCAACCCGGAAATTCACGGAGTACTTGGGAGGTGGTGGTTGGTTAGGCACAGGCAGGCTCACAACAAAGAGTGACTAACACACATAAAAAGCATCATCAGCCTCCATTTGGAAGGTGGTAAGCAAAAATTTCCATCCGTGTGCTCGAGCCTCCAGCGCTTCACTCCAGCCCTGCTCCTTCCTGCTCACTGGTGTGGTCCTGCAAGGCCCCCAGCTAAAGGCGGTATCGACTGCTTTCCCCACCAGTGAGGCAGCTTTTGCTCAGGGCCCCTTCTGAAGAGTAGATCTGAGACCTGGATAGGATCCTTGGCTTCTGTTACAAACTGTACACACAACCTCTCATTCAGCAAAACATGCCACCTCTCCTTTCAAACGTCACCCAAACTCTCCTCTCTCTTATGGGCTCACCGGCCCCCGGCATCAGTCAGTCTGTTTCCACGCCAGCTCTGGGCAGATCGTTTTCCTTCATACATGAAACCTATCCCTCTCTGCTTTAAATCATCTGAGTAGAATAAATAAGTACTAATTTTTCACGGCCGAGGATAATGGTCCTTGCCAATTAACTGATTATGTCAAAAGGGCTCTCAGAGGTAAGTCTGAATGTTTCAAACACAAACAAATGTCCTGTCTGAGATAATAAATATGTCAGTTACCCTGATCAGGCTATTACACATTGAATGCATGTATTGAAATGACACACTGGAACCCCCTAAATATGTACAATTACAAGTCAATTAAAAATAAGTTTGAAATATGTAAACCATCCGGTGAATTTTTCAGTGCCCTTAGAATAAAAATCTAAACACTGTAGAATACCCTAGAAAACCCTACTTCACCAGGAGCCAACTGACTTCTTTAACATTGTCTCCTATCATAATTCTTCTCTGTTTCCCAGCCACCCTGGCAAGAACAATCTGACTGCCCAAATCATAGTAGCCACCCTCCGCTGCCATCTCCCTGTCACTCCTGTTAACGTGTTTTCTTGCCTTATGGCAACTGGCACTGTCTGAAGTTCTTATGTGTTCACCGGTTTATTTTGTGACTGCCAGTTTCCCCCACTGGGATGGACATTGTTACAAAGACCCTATCTGAATGCTTATTGATGCATACTTACAACCAGACATAACACAAGCCATTTTAATACATTAATAAATGAATATATATATATATATATATATATATATTCTACAATTATAAGAAGTTGAGGGTTGAAGATAGAGCTCAAGGGGAGAGCCCTTGTAAGGCTTTCTGTTCAATTCCTCAGTATGGTCATATACACACACACACACACACACACACACACACACATATATATATATATATATTATACTATAATATATTATGCATAATATATTGTCTATAGCTCAATACATGAGCTATTGATGTTATATAAGCCATTCTTCATTAGCTATGCAACTTTGTACCCAATAATATATCCTTTCTCTTTTTATAACCTGGAAAATGGTCATAGTGATAATCCGGATCTTCCAGAATATAGAAAGAAAATGCATATTAAATACTTAGTACTATGCCTGGGGCACGGCATACATAAAACAAATCAGCAGGAGGGCATGTGAAGTAAGAAGAGAACATGGAGTTGGAGACACACAGTTGACTTCACGTGCCAGAATGCTCCAGAGAATACTGACTTATCAATTATGAAAATAAACAGGAGTATGTGGTCAAGGAGGGTGGCGGGAAGTTTATGCTCTAACACCTTACTGAAAACTTCCAGAGCCTTCTGGCATATTGAAAGCTCTGGGAAACCCCCAAGGGGGGAAGTCAGTATGCACCACATTTGACTAAGGGTCTCGTTTTTGGGACCCCCGGAGCAGCTCTCCCGGGGCGCACTCTAAGAATACTATATCCTTTCATCCTTAAGCCTCAGCACAACCCATCTCTAAGTGATAAAAAGTCTAAGCACATAGCACAGTCAGATGAGGTTATGAGGGCCCTGGTCCTTGTTACTCTTACAGTTCTTTGTGGCCATCCACATACCCCTCCCAAGTCTTCAATCAACATATGTACAAAGGGATAAAAAAACAAATGATTTTCTAGAATTCTGTAGAAAACTACTTCTTTGCACATTCCCCAACCTACTTCCCACAGACTCCATCCACTCCTTTTGGACTCAGCTTCTTGGAGCCACAAGACATAATTTATTTCCTCTTACTTTTTCAGTCAGAGAGCCTAAACTGTCTCATGGAAACTCATGGTTGCTGAAAGAAGAGAAACCCAAAAGCCAGTGAAGTGTTCATCTGTAGAAGACACACAGAGCACAGGGAAGTGCTGCAGATACCTGCCATTCCACGCCACTATTAGTGATGTGTGATGATTGGAAGATAATGGCTCTGTGCCTTTGAAGACTAAAGTGATGAAGCTGTCTGTGCAATGACACCTGTGAGGAGTCCCCATTTGACAGCAAAACAACCGAATCCCTTTTATGAGGTATGGAATGTGTCTTAGGTAATAAACACTTAAGTAATTAGATGGATTTTATGGAAGCAGCCATAAACTGAAACATGGGGAAAATGCCTTGGCGATGGGGTTGACGCCCAGGGAGGCGGGTATATAAGAGCCAGGGCAGAAGTCGGGAGCATTCACACATCAACTGACTTCTCCTCTCAACCCAACCACAACCCAACTCCCAAAGCCATGGCCTGCTGTGTTGCCCGCTGCTGCAGTGTCCCCACAGGCCCTGCCACCACCATCTGCTCCTCAGACAAGTCCTGCCGCTGTGGAGTCTGCCTGCCCAGCACCTGCCCACATGAGATCAGCCTCCTGCAGCCCACCTGCTGTGACCCCTGCCCCCCACCCTGCTGCCAACCTGAAGTGTACGTGCCAACCTGCTGGCTGCTCAACTCTTGCCACCCAACTCCCGGCCTGAGCGGCATCAACCTGACCACCTACGTCCAGCCTGGCTGTGAGAGTCCCTGTGAGCCCTGCTGTTAAGCCCTACTCCCAGGTTCAGGGGCCTGGCTTCTCAGCATCCTCCCCATCACCTGCTCTTCAGCAACTGTTTCTGCCTGAATCCCAGCTTCATCAACCCCAGGGCCCAGGAACAGAAGCCCGTGGACCATGCTTAAGCTGCCCATGCTTTGTTCCTATGGGCACAGATGGCTGCCTTCTCTCTTTAGGCTCTGTCCCTCCTTTTTGAGAGCTACCATTTGGACTACTCATTAATAAAGTTCATTCTGGCTTAGCATTCCTGGCCTCATAGCTGTTTATTTCTCTGTTTCCTCTTAGGGAAAGTAGAACGCCAAGTTCTACCTGAAAGCAGTTTGTTATGCAGCCCAAGGGCCACCCCAACACAGTGAGAAATCTTTTATTTATGTGTGTGTATATATATAATATATATAATACATATATATAATTTTTATTCATTTGAATAACAACCACAGTTTCCCCTCCTCTCCTATCTCTGTTCTTCCCAATCCACCCCCATCCACTCCTTAAAAAGGGTAAGGCCTCCCTTGGGAAGTCAACAAAGCCTGCTACATTCAGCTGAGGCAGCACACCCCTCCCAATTGCACCAAGGCTGAGTACGGCATCCCACCATGTGGAATGGGCTTCAAACAGCCAGCTCATGCACTAGGGATAGATCCTGGTCCCACTGCTAGGGGGCCCTGAAAACTCCAGCAGGTTCTTTTATAGAATCTTTCCATTTAATGAATATTTCTGGAGCTATCCACTATGTCATGTAGAATCTAGACATAAATATAATATTCTATTTTTTTTATTCAACTCTTTATTTCTTCCTTGGTTAACTAAGAAAAAACTAATCCTTGTGCTGGCATGTGAAAATAATCTCTACCCCCTTACTCAGAGTCAACAAAATTTCAGGCTCACAATGGAGGTTACTTTGAAATTCCAAACTCTTAAAAACAGGTCAATGCAGCCACGGGGGAGTCTATGGAGAGCTGTGCTCCTCACAGGAGAGCTTCTGGAGACTTCATTATGCTAAAATGTGCCATGACTTTGTAATAAAACAGTAGAGTGTGGACTTCTCCCCAATCAACTTGACCGTGCCTTCCTCTTTCTATCTTGTTTTCGTAAATTAGCTTCAGAGACAGGCGTTTTCTGGAGAACAACTGGGGAGAGTTAGCCATCCCTTCCAGGCTCTGATGTCCAGGGGGAAAAAAGACATCACTAAATTATATATAAACTACTAAATCTAAGTAAATAGGAGCTTAAAATTTTGGGCTTCATTTTTTCCCCTTTGGAGTGGGAAAATAGTAAATGTGAAAAAAACTTTAGCATTTAGAACTGGTTTGCTTGGAAAAGGTTAAAAGTGTGTAAATGTGTGCCTGTGTGCATACATGGATAAAATAGTTCAAGCTGTATCAATAAGCAGAAACTACATAGCATCAAGCATAGAGGAACCAAAGGCCCACGACATATAAATCAACAACACTGTGGTAAAGACACTACACATGAAGCTGCTTTCATGCTCAGACATCGTCTTTATCAGAATTCTTATGGTTTGAGCTCCCTGAGCTGTAATTTACAGATTTACATCAGCTGAGCACTCATTGCTCAGGTATTAGTTGCAAAAGGGAATAAGCAAAAGTTCCTGCCCTTGAAGAGTTCTAGAGAAGAGGTATGGATAGTTGATATCTTCCAGAATAATCAATTTGTGTGAATATCAGCATTTATTGTTTCTTGTCCACTTAAGTGAGGTCCCCCTGAGTTCACAGTAGCCTCAACTGTGCTTAGAAGTTGACTGGCTCAAGTTGTTTATACTATCACATCACTGAGATATTCATAACGCATTAGGCCAAAGTGAAATATTCTTTATACTACAGAATTGGCAACAAAGTTCTGACAGTACAAAATATACGTTCCTCTTGGGAAAAAAAAAATCTCTGTGTTGACCACTATGCTATTTCCTTAGTTTTGATGAACAATCTAAATACAGCAAGAGCTCTCCACAAAGTACCCAGATTGCTGAAATCTAATTATGTAGTTGAATATTTTCTTACCTTGGGGACTTTGTGGCCTCTCTCTCTCTCTCTCTCTCTCTCTCTCTCTCTCTCTCTCTCTCCCTCCCTCCCTCCCTCTCTCCATCTCTCCCTCCCTCTCTCCTTGCTATCTGTAGCCTAGTCTACAAGCTAGTTTTCCTTGCTATTATTCCATCTTCTGCTTATGTCTCAGAACTGCAATAAGGTCTGGATAATCCAGAGAATAAAGACCCTCCTCATCCACAGCAATCAGTTGTCCCAGGAGAGCCTCTCACTGTGACTTCCACCAGTGGTTCCCAGCTTTCTCTCCAAAAAGATATTCTTTCATTTTGAGAAACATGCATCTTTTCCCAAATGGCTTTCTTAAGTATTTTTAATTACTTTATTTCTCTGCTCATCAATTTATAAGTATTGGTATATTGTGACATCAACATACACACACACACACACACACACACACACACATACATTTCCGATGAATGAACTGACTCACCTTTTCTGTGGTCACACACTAACTTAAACCATGAAGTCTTAGCATTCTAACAATTACACCAGATGGAAGGAATTTGGAAATGGTGTCTGTCTGTCTGACTGATAATTGTCAGCACCGAATGTAGCTTTGAACAATAGAAGTGACAGGTCAGCAGTTTGATTTTCATAAAAAGCAAAAACTCTTCAGGTTGCTTTGCAAGAAAATGCATACTCGTATATTTCAGACCAAGTATCATCCTAAGAGCCCATAATTTAATCTATTTCAATTTGTAATTAAAGTAATCAATCCCTTGTGAAAACTAAAGGCTTGTTCGTATTCATATTTACTTGCATGTCTAGATGATGTAGTGCTAATATATAGAAAATCATCTAGCAAGTTCTGTCATCTCCAAGCACATTCATGTTGTGTGTTTTCAATATTTATTAATTTGCTCAGATTCATGCAAAACTGCCACTGTGCATTGATAGAAAAAGAAGAGTCCTACAGATTTGGGCTTCCCAAATGTATCAGGGGTGCATAGTTTGATAAGGATGCTTTCTTAGTTCTTGAGAACATCACTCTTGATACTTTACACTTAGTGTAGATGACTTTTACGAAGAAATTCTAGGGGATGAACAAGAAGAAAGTAAGAATAAACCCAAGCAGGTTAATATATTGAATAAAAAGAGAACGACACTGACACCATTTTGAAACTGTAGCAGGAAGCAAGTTTGAATGAAGCAACACAACCAAATAAAATTTCAGGAGTGCGTGTCCCGTGGCTGATACAAGAAGATACTGCGTTATTTGTGTGGGGTTGTGCAAACATCAACAAGGAAGCAGCTGAAGGCTGAGGCCACCTTCCCTGAAATAGGTAGGTATAAAAGTCCCTCCCAAGGCAACTTTGTGGAAGAACGCCTTCCTCAGCAAGAAAACCTGACCCACCATCACCATGACTGGCTGCAGTTCCTATCTCCAAGGATGCCGCAGCGTCCCCATGGGCCCGGCCACCACCCTCTGCTCCTCAGACGTATATGGTCCATGTGGAGTCTGCCTGCCCAGCACCTGTCCACACAGGATCAGTCTCCTTCAGCCCTCCTGCTGTGTCACTTGCCCCCCACCCTGCTGTGTGCCTGATTCCTATGTGTCCTCATGTTGGCTGCTCGACAAGAGCTACCCTGCCCCAGACCTGAAAGGTATCTCTGTTTCCACCTGTGTCAACCCTTGCGCTTGTAAACTCTCCTGCTGCTAAATGAGGGCCTTTAAAGAGCTTACCCACCTTGCCCTAAGGATCTGCAATGGTGGACACTAAGAGCTCCTTAGCAAAGGGCTTTAGTTAGGCACTCTGGAAGATGCTTTGACTCTGAGACTTCATTTTTGCAGACAGATTCTTTCTGTGTTTTTGGACAATGATTTCAGAGAAGTGGAAAAGAGTCACAATTATGGATTTCCTTATTTTAAAAGTAAATAAATGCCACTACCCCCCAAGTCCTGTGCTGTCTCTGTGTTTAGTGCTATAATTACCTAGGGACTCTTGACACATGCATCATGAAGCTGCAAGGTAGGTGTACAGCAGAATGACGCTTTCTGATGACAGCGACATAAATCTCATAGCTGAAAGGAAACCACACAAGGATATACAGATACCTGAAGAACATTGCCTGAATGGTAAAACACATTCACACTAAGCTTAGAATTGGTTTAAATTTCAAGATCAACACCTACCTTTATGTTTTGTTTCCCTGACTATGTAAACAACTCAAATGTGTCCTTAAAGACACAGACAAGCTGTCATTAGACATCGACACACATTCCAGGCATTTCTCAGATGCCTCTGGTGTCCCAGGCATCTTCTCCAGAGCCTGCAGGAGATACACAAGACTAAGGATACAGTTCCCATCGCAAGGGCCTCTCACTGGCATGAGAAAGAGAAACGGAAGGGAAACTGTAATACAGGGCAGAATGAAGCAAGGTCAACTTGATCGCATAGAAAACTGAAAACATCTGGAAGGGTTGGTTTATAAAGGAGGCTCTGTGAGCCAAAGCCTTGAGAATGAGAACGGGTTGAGACGCAGAGAGCCAGGGTGGGAATCTTTCAGCTAAAGCAGCAATCTGAGTGCGATGACAGAGGAAACATTTTTATTTACGAAAAACACAGTATTCAAACCAAAGCCAAACCACCCGCTCTTTATACACGGAATGCATGACACTTCACGGTGGCAGCGTCTAATGCCTTTCCAGAGCTTCTTCTTCTTTTAGACATGCCATGTTGATTAAAGTCATTCACCAAGGAATCAGAACTCTGTGCTTAACCAAAAGCCATTTTCCATCCAATAAATTGTGCATTTAGATCCCACTGGCTGAGCGTTTTGTACTAAAGAAACGTGTAGCGACCGCAGACCTGTCAACTATTACACGTTAGACATTGTTGCACCTCATCTTCAGATACAGGAAGACAAATCAAGGCCAGCTGAGACGAAGAAGGTTGTAGAAGGCATCTCAGAGGAATTTATTATCCAGTTGAAGATCCGAGAGGGAGAAACAAACAAACACGCAGATGGAAGACCATAACAAACACCTTTTAATGACGTTCCTCGTTCTACGTTGCTTTTCCAGTCGCCATCTTAAACCTGCTGTTAACCGTGAATCACATGGTTTCTCCTTCTGAATCCCATTTTGTCTTACTTTAAAGTCTGTACGTCATTCATGTGAGAATGAATTAGCTTAGTCTTCTTTTCATGAAACATCTGATCAAGGACAGCAAGTGAGCTTTTGTTTGTTTGGTCTTTGTTTTCTGTTTTTGTTTTTGTTTTTAATCTTTCCAATGGTTTTTATTCTTTGGCTCATCTTTAAGAAAAGAGACACTGTGGAAAAAATAAGATGTAACACTTCCTTTGAATGTGACTAGACCAAAAAGAAAAAAAAAGGAAAGAAAGGAAGGAAGGAAGATAGAAAATCACTTATTTCAAACAATGATAAAGAATCTAGCCCATACTTTCCTGTCTGTCCCATTGTTTGCTTTGGAGGACCTGAATTTTATTATCAATAAATTTAAAAAAAAGTTTGAAGATTGATGGAGGAAGGTCATTGGTTAAGTAATAAAGAAACTGCTTGGCCTCATAGGTTAAAACATAGGTGGGAGGAATAAACAGAACAGAATGCTGGGAGGAAGAGGAAGTGAGCTCAGAGGCCATACTCCCCTCTCCCAGGCAGACACATGAAGCTCAGACCCAGGATGGACGTAGGCTAGAATCTTTCCCAGTAAGACTGATGCTACACAGATTATTAGAGATGGGTTGATCGGGATATGAGAATTAGCCTGTAAGGGCTAGAGTTAATGGGCCAAGCAGTGTTTAAAAGAATACAGTTTGTGTGTTGTTATTTCTGGTGTAAAGCTAGCTGTGCGGGAGCCGGGCGGGACGAAAAGCACGCCCTTAGCCCCCTCCACAGAAGATTATATTGTCAGATGAAATATTTATATTTGTAAATAAGTAGATAATTTAAAATTAAAAAGAGGGAAGGAAATTTTTAAACCCTAAAAGTGTACATGAATTGTCACTTGGTCAAATTACTTGTAACTCATACCAGATTGGGTATGTCAGATGCTGTAAGGATAAAATGTGACAATCTTATGACAAAAATTATGGCTCCATGACTCAAAACTGCAATTGAATTAATAAGGGCAGGACTCTTAATAGAAATGAAAATGCCAAACTGATTAGATAACCTTTGTGGAAAAGGGTGTCATAAACAAAACCAGGGTAAGAAGGAAGCTTTCTGATTGGACTCTTGCTCACTGGGGAGGGTATAAAAGAGTCCAGACTGAGAGGAGACATTTGAACCTCATCTTTGCCTTAGACCAAAGCCAACCAGACTCCATCACCATGGCCTGCTGTGTTGCCCGCTGCTGCAGCGTCCCCACCGGCCCTGCCACCACCATCTGCTCCTCAGACAAGTCCTGCCGCTGTGGAGTCTGCCTGCCCAGCACCTGCCCACACACCATCTGGCAACTGGAGCCCACCTGCTGTGACAACTGTCCCCCACCCTGCCACATCCCTCAGCCCTGTGTGCCCACCTGCTTCCTGCTCAACTCCTGCCACCCAACCCCAGACCTGCTGACTGTCAACCTCACCACCTATGTGCAGCCTGGCTGTGAGGATCCCTGCACCCCAAGCTGCTGCTGACCTGTGGCTCCCTTGCTCAGAGACTGGTACTGAAGAGACTCCAGGAGCCGCCTAACCATTCTCAGCTTGTCGTCTTGTCACATACGTGGGCAGACGGTCTAGGCTATGAAAACCCCACCTTTGATTTTAATGGCCAGAAAGCCAAGACATTTGCTTAGGCAAACTGGATGAATAGTCATTTGATTCATTTCAACAGGTGAATTCTTCCCTTATGAAAATGCTATTGAAATCTTTAAGATTTCAAATTATGGCATGTTGGTTCTAGGATCTTATTTCCTGTACTGAGCATTTTCAGAGGCAAAATAATCTCCCGATGGGTTTCTAATAAACTGTATTTCCCTGGCCTTATGTGTTCTTTATTGATGCTAGCGTTTGAAATTCATTTCTTGTGTTTTGAAACAGAGGAATTTTTTTATTGTAGAAAGTACCAGATGAAGGGAGCATTGGAGCTAGCATCCTGCTTGTCTGTCTTTAACATCCATCTTCTATCCTTTCCCTCAAAGTCATAGAAGCCTCAAAATGACACCACCTAACGATATGAGCAAAGTTGTTTAAGCTATTAAGTGCTCTCAAAATTATAAAGTTAGTTACTAAAGCAACTAGAATTTAACACCTGGTATGTCTGACTCTAAAGCCCAATTATTCCCCACATCATAATGCCTCCAGTACAAACAGATGAACAAATTTGACCACCATCTATGACACAGATTCAAAACATGCATGAGAAATGTCAAAAATGTAAGAGTCCTCAACAAAAACGTCACATCCAGTTTTGACAGAAAGGGGGTAAGTTGGCTCTAATCAAAATGGGTAGGCATTCAGCTGTGAGATCTGGGTCATTTCTACCTCATTTCACTTACAGAAGTCCCGGTGGGCAACTCTAGAAATCAGGACACTAACGCAGGCCTCATTTGCCACCCATTGTCAGGGAAGTTCTAGTCCAGCAGTCAATAGAATGCCAGCTGCTCTTGGGTGACAGATGAAGAACTCACGCCTAAATGCCCATCAAAGCTAGGTGCAGCTGTGTCTGTAACTCCAATAACCAGGAGGCTGAGACGTGAAGACAGAGCAGTCAAGACCAGATTTGAGCAACACACAGGAAGATTCTTTCTAAAAAAGAAAAGGAAGAAAGAAATTGGCAAATTGAGTCCATGAGCTAATTTTATAAACATACATAAATTTACATCACAGAGACTGCTTTCTGAGCCTACGGAGAATGTCTGTATGTGTATTACGCATGCATTACATATATAATCTTATGCTATATAATACATATACACATAAAAGCAAATACCACATGTAGAAATACACAAGTCAAAATCTGGAAAAGCCCTGAGATAAAGACAACACAATGTCTGTGTGTTCAAAAAAACAAGTAGGGGAAGAAAGCAGAGAAGTAAATACCTAAATAAATCTGTTTTAAAATATCTTCAGCAGCCCATTAGTGTCACCAGAGTGGGATATCCCAGAGCATGCCCACAGGCTTCTTGATGCTTCTGCTTGGAATAAGCAAATTCCCGGAGCTTCGAACGCCTGCCATTTAATCAAGAATCACATGCACAGGGCTTCCATTTTCCAGAAACGGTAGTTCATCCCCACCGGATCCTATATTTACCTGGTATTTAGCAAGTGAGTCACCAGACCATCTAAGGACGATCCTCTCGCCTTCCCAGCTCTCCCTATCTTCACTTGTAAGCAAAGCAGAGTAATTTCCAGGTCTCTTAGGCCACTAAAGAGAAAATGCATTCATAAAGTACTGCAATATCTTGTCAATAAAAAGATTATCGTCATACATTTGTTATTTAAGAACAGTTTGAGTCTACTAATATAACCTTAAATCTCATGTATGACTAGGAAGCATGATATTCTACATACACAATAATAAGCTGTGTTATTGTCAATACAGAGTAAAAGTGCACACTGAGTAGGTTTACATCTTTTGGCCATGAAAATCTGATGATCCGCATGCCATTTTTAATTTATAATTGTCTCCAGAAAATGTCAAAGTCACATGCTCTGCTCTTAGAACCTAATCTTTCCTGCCCTAACTTGATTTCTAATATCAGCAATTTATAATATATACGTGAGAAACCTGTCCAACAGACTATAAATTCCACGAGGATGGAGATTAAGTTTATTTTGTTCCCTGCCAACATTTATAGCAGCATCTGTCATTATTCCTCAATAAATGACTAACGATGTCATTAATCATTTTAATGAATGAGACAGGGCTAAGGCGATAGCTCAGTTGGTAAAGTGTTGGCCTTGCAAATGCAAGGACTCGAGTCTGATTGCTAGAATCCACATTAAAAATCAGAAATAAAGTCAGGCAAGGTGGTTCACACCTTTAATCCCAGCACTTGGGAGGAAGAGGCAGGCAGATCTCTGTGAGTTTGAGGCCAGTCTGGTCTACAGAGAGAGTTTCAGGACAACCATGACTACACAGAGTCTCAAAACAAAAACAAAAACAAAAGTTAAAGATAAAAAGAATTTTTTTTAAAAAAAAGGGGGGGGGCATTATGGCATATGCCTGTAGCCCTAATGCTGAAGAAGTGGAGATGGGAGGATTCCTGGAGCTCACTAGCCAGTCAAATCCCCTACTAGAGCAGCTCCAAGCCAGTGAGAGGCCCTGTCTCATAAAGAAAAGGTACAGGCTTGGAGAGATGGTGCAGAATTTAAGAGCACTTGCTAGTCTTGCAAAGGACCTGAGTTCAGTTCCAAGCACCCACATGACAGTTCACCCACATGACCAGGTGTGATGCCAGTTCCAGAGAGTCTGCTGCCCTCTTCTAGACCCTGTGAGCACCAAACATGCACGAGATGCACATGCATACATACACATAAAAAATAAAAATAACAAGTCTTTTTTTAAAGGGACGAATAGGTAAATGGTGTCTAAGGAACAACATGTGCACACATAAAGCCAAATACAAGCAAACATGCGTGTGCTCGTATACACACACACACATACACACACACACACATACACACACACACACACACACACGAGATATTCTTTTTTCCATAAGCAATGTGGCATGCAATTTGGCAGCTATTCGTTGAGTGAGAAATCTCAGGGGGGTTCTAGAGCACTAAAGACTGTCAAATCCTCTTTCAAAAAAAACCAAGGGGAACAATTTTTAAGTTTTTTAACAAATATATATACCAGCTATATTTTCTACTTGCAAATATTAATGCTTATTTTTATTTATTTGTTTGCTTACTTATTTTATTGGCATGAACTTTCAAGATCAGTGTCTGCCGTCTCACCTAAGGTTTCTCTCTTGCTAGCCTCCCCCTCCTCCCTCCTCTTTCTTGTGACTGTTTCTTCTCTCTTTACTTTGCCTTAAGTCTGATCTGCAACCTTAGTTGGCATGTCACAATGCTCATCTGTGCACACCAAGGGTTTTAAACTCTTTTCATCTCATGAGACTCACAGTGATCTTTTCAGTGAGAGAATGCAAGTACTCCTGCTCTTCATTTGCTGAGAAAAATGGCAAGACTTCAAAAAAGTGGACTAACTATAAAAGTAACCAGGGAAGTAGCCAGCACTCCTAGGACCAACAAAGAGCTCCTTCTAGCTCTAGGGTGGTCCTCTTGGTTCTATACACCTGTTCCCCAAGCATACGGACACACCCACCATCATCAAACACCATGCGCTGATGGACAGGCAGCCTTAGAGTAGGAGCTGAGAAGGGTGTGAGGACCGTGGCTTCCAGGATGCATGAGTCCAATCTTAGCGGAAATGTTCTCAGCTACAGGGATAATGCTGTCCAGGGACACACCCAGCACTTGTTCTTAAGTGCTGAAGAGTCCTTAAGTCTAAACAGTGCCCTGGAAGTGGCTTGGGTCTTGCAACACATGGGAGAACAAAACTAAAATCTATCTGGTCCAGGCTCATGTGTTTGTGTTCTATTGTGATCGGTTTTACTGGAATTCTAGCATTGTAGCTTAAGTTATTCTTTGATTTAGTATTTCATTTTCATTCTATGTAAAGGTTAAAACTTAAACTCTTCCACATTTAACAGCCAAGGGGGAAAAGAGCAACAGTAATGGAAATTCTTGGCAGGAGACAAACTCCTGGAATATATATGATCGGAGGATGTGTCAACCTAACTTGATATTTACAAAATGCACAGAGAACCGGGAATTCCCAACCAGGCACAACTGGAAAAGTACTGGATGGCAGTAGTATAGTGAACATCAAAGGCTTCAAAAATACTAGACTTGAACATTTGTCCCTAGAACTCCATCTGGTAATTATTTCTGCTTCAGAAAAATCAGAACACACACAAAGATTCATGTAGAGAATCTTTCTCTACTGCCACGGTTATCAAAGAAAAAATTGGGATTAAAGCAAATGATAAAGAAAATGCAATCTTAGAGTAACCCAGAAGTACAATTACATGATAAATACTAGAGAACACTAAAAACATTAGTAAATACACTCAGGAATGCAAGATAATGAAATACACATGCTTATGCAATAAGGTACATTATAAGACCTATACAAAATGATCCCAGAAATGTAAAAATGGATGATTACATACAGTCAAAAATAGTTCTATCATACATATGTAGTATTAATAGATAATGTTCCACTGTAGGTGAGTTGCCTTTATGGTTTTCAATAGTTTCAATATTGTAGTGACTTTTTCATATTTCTTATTAAAATAAATGTTTTAAAGTTCTGCGATATTTCTCATAAAACTGTTTTCCCACTTTAGTGTAGTTTTGAGCTTCAAATGCCTCAAAGCTCACAGGCAGTGACAAGAATAAAGTTCCCGTTCAGCTCTTCAGAACAGAAACAGCTCGTCGAGCCATCTGATATAGAAACGGGCAAAGAGAAAAAAGTGGGCACAGCAGCATGAAGAGCAGCTTTCTGCACATTGCTGTCATGCCCATGTGGTCCCCAGCTAGCCTGGCGGTGGTGACATTGCAATCGTGGAAGCCATCTGTGGTACATCGTAAAGCTTGGGTCTGAATGACAAACAGCAAGAGTAATCAGTTCAAATTTGGCAACGAATTCAAATAAAAGGTAATTAGCAAAATAGGGACTCTTAACAGGCATCTAAATGTCAGGCCAATTAAAGGATAATGGGAACACGAACATAAACAAGAACCAGGAAAGAAGCCCATTGGTGGAACCAACGCCCACTGGAGAGGATATATAATAACCCCGGAGCAAGAGGAGACATTTGAACCACAGAGACTTCATCTTTGCCTTAGACCAAAGCCAACCAGACTCCATCACCATGGCCTGCTGTGTTGCCCGCTGCTGCAGCGTCCCCACCGGCCCTGCCACCACCATCTGCTCCTCAGACAAGTCCTGCCGCTGTGGAGTCTGCCTGCCCAGCACCTGCCCACACACCATCTGGCAACTGGAGCCCACCTGCTGTGACAACTGTCCCCCACCCTGCCACATCCCTCAGCCCTGTGTGCCCACCTGCTTCCTGCTCAACTCCTGCCACCCAACCCCAGACCTGCTGACTGTCAACCTCACCACCTATGTGCAGCCTGGCTGTGAGGATCCCTGCACCCCAAGTTGCTGCTGACCTGTGGCTCCCTTGCTTGGTGCCTGCCTTCGAAGAAAGAGTCAACCCAGGAGCCTTAGCACTTACCTGGCAGAACTTGCAAGGAGTTTGCTCTGATTTAGAAGCCGGAGTTGAGGGACAGGGTCATTGATGACATCTCTCCTGCCAGCCTCAACAAAAAGAAACCAGAGTCTTTGGTAATGTGGCTTTTACCTGCAACCATGTGCAGTGTGGACGGTTGATGCTCCAAGGCTCCTGAAGATGCTGACTCCTTCATCCTGATGTGCTTCTTCCTTTGGGTGTTTGGGGCTTCTGACTTCAGTCTTGGGTGGTATCCTTCTGCAAATTGAGGAACTTCTCCATGATCTTCCCAATAAATTGTGTGTCTATGGCATAGCATAAATGTGTATAATTGCTGTTTGCTTGTTTCTAGGACTTGGTTAAATGTGTTTCTTATCCCCCAATGTTAGTTAGCATTTAAAGAAAAACTAAACCGCCTGGGTGACATTGAAAAGAGTGGCAGGAAAGTAAAGCTTATTGATCTTGTTGCTCTTGCTGTTCTGGGGTAACTCAGTGGTCTGGTGTCGTAATTAGGGTTTTTATTGCTGTGACAAAACACCAGGACCAAAAGTAACTTGGGAGGAAAGGGCTTATTTGGCTTTCACGCCCATATCGCAGTCCATCATCGAAGGGATCAGAGCAGGAACCTGGAGGCAGAAACTGAAACAGAAGCCATTGAAGAACATTGTCTGTTGGCTTGTTCCTCATGGCTTGCTCAGCATGTTTTCTTATACAGTTCAGAACCAACCCCCGAGACTGGGCTCTTCCACATTAATTATTAATCAAAACACTACCCTACAGATTTGTCACAGGCCAATCTTATGGAGACATTTTCTCAGTTAAGATTTCCTCTTCTCAGATGGCTCTAGCTTGTGTTTGTTGACAAAGAACACCAACCAGAACATCTGGTGTGCTGATTTGAATGGGATATGTTTCCCACAAGCTCATGGATGTGACCACTAGTCCCCAGTTGGTGGCACTGATTGAGAAAGTCATGGATCCTTTAGGAGGTTGAAAGGGTATCACTGTGGACTGGCTTTGAGATTTTATAGCGTGACTCCACTTCCTATTCTCTCTCTCTCTCTCTCTCTCTCTCTCTCTCTCTCTCTCCCTCCCTCCCTCCATCCCTCCCTCCTTCTTTTCTCTTCTCTTCTGTCTCTCTCTCTCTCTGTCCCTCTGTCTCTCTCTCACACACACACACATTCACACACACACACACTCTCTCTCTCCCCTCTCCCTTCCTCTCTTCTCTTCTCTCTCTCACACACATTCCTCCCTCCCTCTCTCTCTCCCTCCCCCCACTCCTTCCTGACTGCCGGACTTGTCTTATAGTCTGGCTGACACGCCCCTCCCATTTGAAATGTCCAGACGTTTCTTTTTTAAGATTTTATTTATTTTAGCACAGTTCTATTTTTAATTATGTGTATTGTGTCTGTACCTGTGTGTGGGTGTGTATACATGAGTGTAGATGCCTGCAGATGCCAGGAGAGGGTGTCAGACCCTCTGGAACTAGAGTAACAGGTGGTTGTGAGCTGCCTGACATGGGTGCTGGGAACTGAACTCAGGTCCTCTATAAGAGCACAACGTGCTCTTAACTGCTGCACCATCTCTCCAGTCCCTTATAGTCTCTTATAAAAAGAAATATAGAAATATATACCTACTCACAGCTCAACAAGTCTACTCCTAATATTGGTCCAAGAGAAAAGAAAAAATATATCCACAAAAACACACACGAATCTTATAAAAGTTTTATTTATAACATCATCAAACTGGAAACAATGTTCATCCACAGAAGAGACAAAAATAAATCATCAACATCACAAGATGAACGTTTCAGATTCAACAAGGTACTGATGCAGCATCCAAGAACTAAAAGAGAGTGTTGACTGAAGGAAACTAGACAAAATTATGCACACTGGGTGACTTTGTGCACAAAATTCCAGCTTGCAGAACAGTGATGCATGGCAGCAGAAATCACTGCAATGTTTACCTTTGCAGCCAACTGGAAAAGGGAACAAAATGACACTCCAGCGTGATGGGGAAATGCTAATGTCTTGACCAGGATGGGGCCTACATAGCTTTCTCAAAACTGCACCTAGCCATATAGAACATTTTTCTTAACAAATTATCTTGAAGGAAGAAGGTGAGCACGTTAGCAGTCATTGAGAGCCCAGAGGTGTCACTTAGCAGCATTAAATTTTATAAGGTTTAAAAAAACTGGTATTATTTTCTTATTCTCTCGTTTCATGGCAAAAACAAGTGAGGCCCGCAGGATTCCATACCTAGAGAAAGAAAACACAGATGGTAAATAAGGGTGTTACACCCAAATGGGCGTCTAAATTAGTCACATGGAAATATGGCCACCAGGGCGGTAGTCTTCATTCCCACCAAGTTTCCTTGCCTTCAATATTAAATTTTGTAAAGAATTATGCATCAAAACAGAAATTCCTATTAAAGTAAATGGATTTATCATTAGCAAACATTTATTAATGGTCTGTTATATGCTAAGGACCAGAGATAAGACATGGTATGTCTTAAAAGAGAACCTGTCAAGAAAAAAAAAAAACACCAATAAGCTTAAAAAAAAAGGAAAACACATATGAATTTGTGTGTTTTCATTTGAATTTTTCTTTGAGAATTTCATACAAGGTGTTTTGAGCATATTCATCCCCTCCCCTAGCTCCTCCCATATGTATCCCCCTTTCCTGATCCCCCAACTTTGTGTTGTCGCCAACCCTGCCCCCACCTTCTTTTAAAACCCATCAGGACCAAATTGTGCTGCCCAGATACCCTTGGATATGTGGCCTTCCACTGGAAAGTGATCAACCTATCAGCGACAACACCCTTAAGGAAAATTGATCTCCCGCTCCCAGAAGTCACCAATTGCCAATAGCTCCTCAACTAGGGACAGGACCATGTGCTCACTGCTCCATGCTCAGATTTGGTCCGGCTTGAGTTTGCATGAGTCATCTGCACGCTGCCACAACCACTGAGTTCCTCGGTGCAGCTGCCTTGCTGTGTCCAGTAAACACTGTCTCCTCATAATCATTTACTCCCTCGGGCTCCTAGAGTCCTTCTGCTCCTCTCTTCCATAATGCTCTCCCAGCCTTGGCGTGAGGAGTCTGATATGGGTATCCCAACCCGAGGCAGCTGGGTGCCATTTCCACTGGGTTTTAACATGAAAGTTGAGCCACGAAAGGAAGGGCAGGAGAAACAGTACCACGAGCTTGTAGAGTGGCTGGAGCTTGGGTCTGTGAGATGAGTGTAAGGCAATGAGGTGCCTATGAACCATGGGAAGACCCTGTTTGCCAAGGTAGACAGTTTGGGTTGTATTGATGAAGAATAAAAATGGATTTTCAAAAGCTTGTTCTGGCAGCAGGAGTTGGTGGATGTCCTAAAACAAGAGCACATCATAAATGAAATAGTCGTGGTCACCATCATGACCCTCCATGATGTCTGTTTGTTTCCCTGTTCCCAATGGTCTTCTTCTGAGGACTGTAAGCTGCAGACGTGTGTGTGCCCTGGCCCCTTTCCGTGTTCTCAGAGTACAGCTACTCCTTATCAGACAAAACTGCCTATCTATTCAAAAACCAAAATGAACAGCTGTGTCCCTCCAATGCAATAACCAGCAGCCAAAACTCTCCAATCAGAACTTAGGTTAAGACAAAGAAAATATATTCTTTATTTTATCTAGAGTTAATTTGAAATAATAACATACAACATTATAACACTTTTTGGAGGTATTTTTTTGAGACAGGGTCTTGATAGGTAGCCCAGACCATCCTCAAACTCCTGATCCTTCTGCCTGAGTCTCCCAAGTGCTGGGATTCCAGCCATGCATCACCACACCCTGCTTTACAATATGACATTTAAATTACCAGGGCCTATGATAGACGGTCAGTAGACAATAGAGTTTCTCTTCAAAGATATTTTGCAAGTTATTTATCAGTTTACTCCTGGAGTGTGACTTTATTTTAGGTTTTTACCTGTTTAAGTGTGTTTTTGAACCTTCTGCCTCATACCCTTTCCAGAACAATATCTGTACACCATGAACCCCTCTAAGAATAAATAACACAGCCGGGTGGTAGTGGCACACGCCTTTAATCCCAGAACTCAGGAGGCAGAGGCAGGTGGATTTCTGTCGGTTTGAGGCTGACCTAGTCTACAGAGTGAGTTCCAGGACAGGCTCCAAAGCTACACAGAGAGACCCTGTCTATAGAAAAGAAAAAGAAAAAAACAAAAGAATAGGAAGACTATATAACACAAGGATTCAAATAACTTGTGAACAGAGAATCCTGGGATGTTATCTTACACACTTGTACATTCTCCTCATTTTTATTATTTTATTTACATTGGCAGCTACCTAAGAAACCATGCTCAAAAGTGAGAAAACAACTCTGTTTGGATTATGTAAATTCTCACTTGACCGGAGCGAGCGATTTTCTTTCCCTTATGAAGAATCTTAAAGGGACTAGGGAGATGGCTGGATCAGGAAAAAGTTTGCTGCACGAGGCTGAGGCTTTGAGTTCAAATTCCCAGCACAAAAGCTGGCACAACGGTACCTTTGTAATCCCAGTGTTCAGGGGATGGAGGGAGACAAGAAGGTCACTGGAGCTCACCCGTCATCCAGCCTCCCCCCAAATGGGTGAGCTCCAGGTCCAGTGCGAGACCTTGTCCCAAAAGTTGAGGTGACACATGCCTTTAACCATATCATTCGGGGGACAGATTCAGGTAGATCAATATGAGTCTGAGGCCTGCCCGATCTATATAACATAGTGAGTTCCAGGTCAGCTAGAGCTATATAGTGAGACCCTGTCTCCAAAAGAATAATAGTAAGGTAAAGAAAGAGCAATTTAAGACACCCAAAATTAATCTGTGGCTTCCACATAGACACAGCACACATGCATGTACACACACACATACACATGCACAGGCACACACATACTGGAAGTGGGGTCTTATTGACTCTGGAAGCAGTTTTCTCTGTGTACTTTTAAAAGTGAAATAAAAACCACAATTAAAGCAAAACATCATGAAAGTGTATCTACAATAGATTCCTAAAACACATGCAAAGAACTTCTGCCTCAAATCTGCATCCACCTGGTTCCACATCAGAGGATTTTACTCACTGGAACTGCTGTTTGAAACAGACATTACATAATCAGATGTTCCCTAATTCCAATAATCTTAACATTCACAAAATTGAGACTCTCATAAACAGATTCCATATAACAGGAGGTTAGATTTTGTGGCTTCCTTAGCTCTATGCCTAAGTACAATTAGTGAGGTTTCCCAAATCTTCATCATAATTTCTGTCTCCACTGTCCTTAGAAACACAGGTAAGGACTGTGGCTGTAGTCTGCAGTATATGATATACGTAGCCTGAACAACGCCTCATGTTGGAGCCCCAACACCAACATAAGTAAATAGTAGCAGCTTTTTAAAAATAGCATAAGGAATCTAAGATGGAAATATGTGAAGGCAAAGCTTGCGTGTATGGTCATCCACCCTGGGCATATCCAATCTCGACAACTAAGCAGGGCGGGCATCATTAGTACTTGGCTAGCGATTGAACATTTGAGATAACCAAAGATCACAATTCAGATCCTGACAGCCAGTTTCTACTTTGATCACAGAGCACACTTATACTCATTGCTCTAGAAAATGAACACACAGGCTTCACATTCAGTATATACCTTTTTCTTTGCCATGTAAGCACATGCTTCAAGCATACAAACACACACACACACAAGCACGTCAAGGTTGCTAGCCACCATGACCATTTTCATGAGCAGACTGGATGCAGTATGGTGGCTGGTTAGGACAAACAAATGCATGCAATTTAATGAGCTGTGGTGTCTATTTATAAAGTAGACAAGAGCAATCAGTTTTTCAAAATCAAAAACCTATGGAAATATCATTTTCTGTATCTCTCGTGAGCTCTACCTAAAATCACTGATGGCTCGATTTTTCGCTTTGGTTCCCTATTCTTTCAAAAGGATAATGTTCCCGATGGCCATTTGTTAAAATAAGGATTGTACCCAAGCAGCATGTGGAAATGGCGTTAGTCCCGACTTAGTAACCTGAAGTTATCCTCTTTTTACAAGGCATAAAACTTCCTCGGTAAATAAACAGCACTAATGAGATGTTTGTAGGAAAACTGGCCCCCGTGGTGCTAGCGAAAACATCGGTGTGTCCTGTAAACACCCATTTGAAGGGCGATATAAAGGTCTCAGGAGGGAAGGAAACGTTTGGAGTCATCGGCCACACTGCATCCAGTCTGTTCATTCCTTCTCAGAAGATGGCTTCCGAAGGTTCCCCTGCGTGCTGCTCTTCTGAGCCCTGTGCAGCTGCCTCGCCCTGTCCCACGGACACGACTTGCCTTCCCAGCACGTGTGCCACATCCAGATGCCAGACCCCTAGCTTCCTCTGCAGGGCTCACCTCTCGGCTGGTCGCCTCTCACCCTGCTACTTCGCCAGCAGCTGTAGCAGTCCCTGCCTGGTGGGGAGCTGTGCCTGGTGTGAGGAAGGGGCGTTCAATAGCAACGAGAAGGAGACGATGCAGTTCCTGAATGACCGCCTGGCCAGCTACCTGGAAAGGGTGAGAAGCCTGGAGGAGAACAACGCCGAGCTGGAATGCAGGATCCGAGAGCAGTGCGAGCCTGATGCCCCATTGGTGTGCCCAGATTACCAGCGTTACTTCGACACCATCGAAGAACTCCAGCAAAAGGTTGTGTGTCCCTAATGCTCTCTGTTTGCCATTCCTGATTTCTCTTATAGTTTTACTGGAGCAGGTTGCTTGATGGATGGAAAACACAGGGATTCCAGGAGCTAATATGCTGCCAGAAAAGAGGGCCATAGATGACAAGGAATGTCTCCATATCAGCACTATTGAGTGACTATAGAAACGTCATCTCTCTGCAGAGTTCATGATCCACAGACAGGGAGAAACTGGACTATGATATCTAAAATCTGTTCTGTGTATATCATTGCATATTTATATGCTTTATCAAACAGATATTGAATACCACCTATATTAGTTCACCTGGTAATCATTTTCTTTTCATGTGTACGTGTGCATACATGTGGGTTTGGTGGGGGGAGTATGTGCACGTGTGGAGGGAATGTATGTATGTGTGGAGGCCTGAGGTCAAGGGCAAGAGGCTTCTGCTCCCCATCTTGTTTCTTTGAGAATCTCTCAAGGGAACTGGAGTTCACTGATCTGACTGGCGAGCCAGAGTCCCAAGGTTACTACTCTGTCCACCCCACCCACACCCCCAGGACAAGGGGCGACAGGCATACGCTGCTAGTCTTAGTTTTGTTTTCACGTGAGTTCTGCGGGATTGCACCCGCGTCCTCCTCTCGCATTGTAAAGGCTCTTCTGGCAGAGCCATCTCTCCTTGTCCAATGGATGAATTTCTATGGCCATGGGCAGAGATGCAGTTCTAGTAAATACTCGCAGAGGAGGAAACCAACAAAGCTCAGGAGGCAATGATGACTGCAAAGCGTCTTGTCTTGAGTCGCTTACAAAGGAAACCTTAAGCCACAGAGATGGCTCAGCAGTGGACAGCAGCATTGTCCCGCTCATGAGCAAACCTGAGTTCAGTTCCCAGCACCCATATACAGCAGCTCACAACCACCCACAATTTCATCTCCCGAGGACCTGACACTCTCTTCTGACCGCCTAAGGCAACGCACAAGTCTGCACACACAATCACACACAGACCCACAGTCACACACCTACACACAATCATGCGCACACATAACTGAAAAAATGAAATAAAATCTCTTTTTAGAAAGAGAACCTCCTTTATTTCTGTATTTTTGTTTCTAAATTGGCACTGCATGGTTTGGTTTGGTTTTTTTCTTCCTGGGACAGTTAACAGGAAACACAGGTTGAAAGCGATGGTATGTTCACTGGTAAAGACTTCCATAAGCTAATGAATGGCACGGCTGTTAAAACAGACATGTGGGTTTCTCCCAGAGAGCTGTTGATTCCATGATGACTTACCTCTTAGATACTGTGCACGAAGGCAGAGAATTCTAGACTTGCCGTTCAGGTGGACAACTGCAAACTGGCCGCTGATGACTTCAGGTCCAAGTAAGTCCACTTACATTTATTTTCTCAACCACGCTGTATTTTAGATATACATTTTGCATGTTAAGTTTTAAATCTAATTTGAAAATAATAATGGTTCCAGTGAGAGAGAAAATAATCCCCACATAAGATATATTTTTAAACTGAGAAACTCGAACTCGCCATCATTTGGGATGCAGGGGAAATGGTGGCATATGGCTCCCCGGAGGCCACAGGTCACTCACCCTGTACCCCAGCACTCTGGTCAGTGTTTAGCCAAGTCAGCCCCTCCCCTCTCTTTCTCTTGCTGGGAAAGGTATGAGAGCGAACTGTCTCTTCGTCAGCTGGTGGAGAATGACATTAGTGGCCTTCGTGGGATCCTGGGTGAACTGAACCTGTGCAAATCAGACCTGGAGGCCCATGTGGAGTCGCTGAAGAGTGATCTCTTTTGTCTGAAGAAAGACCATGAAGAGGTAAGCCAAGTGGCTGCTGGGACAAGGACAACAGGAAAAGTTCTACTGAGAGATTTCAAGGGTAAACTGAACTGGGGCAGACACTGACCAAGCTGGAACGAAACCAGAGGTAGGCCTACTGTGCGGTCTGAGCGCCCAGTGTATCTCAAGGTAGATGTGACAGTGTGTATCGTTTGTAGCATCACCCTCAGCAGGGGCAGTGGGTGGGGCCACTCTCTCACTAGCCCTTGCTTGGGTGGAGAACCAACTCCCCTAATGTCTATCTCCTTAGTTCTACTGTACAACAAGAAAATTGAACTGATGAACAGGCTTCGTGTCCCCTGCCAAAGAAGAGATAAATTGTCATGCGATATTAGGAGTAGCATTTTTAGATACTGTACATTTGTAATCTTGTTTCTATTATAAACTGTTACGAATGAAAAGCAGAGTTATGTAACAAAGTAAAACAAAAAATTATACTTTGAATATGTTGGTGGTAATAATAGCTAGAAATTACAGATGCACACCTTAGCATGCATCAGGAATTTTTATAAATTTATTGCTTACCTCTTCCCTGTCTCACAATAACTCTCTGGGAAAGAGAACAATATTATAGTCATTTTTCGGATGAAGAAACTGAGACACTTGAAACTAGCAGGGAGAATGGGATAGAGAAATGGCCCAGAAGTTAAGACTGCTTCTTGCTCTTCCAGGGAACCCAAGATTAGTACCCAGCACTCATAACTGTCCCCAACTCCAGCTCCATGTGGCAACAGACATAGACATGTAAATTTTAAAACTCTTCCATAAACAGAAGTAATCAAAAGAGATTCAACCAAGAGAATCTGAACCAAAACCCCAGACTGTTACCCCCGTGCCCAAAATCAAAATAGGATTGCTATTTTTTTTATCAAATTGACATTACACACACACACCCCACTCTGACATTCTTTACCCCATTTCCACTCCCAGGAGGTCAACGTGCTTCGTGAGCAACTTGGAGATCGGCTCAGTGTGGAGCTGGACACTGCCCCCACCATGGACCTCAACAAGGTCCTGGATGAGATGCGATGTCAGTATGAGACTGTGCTGGCCAACAATCGCAGGGATGCGGAGGAGTGGTTTGCTGCTCAGGTCAGTGCTCACCGGAAAGGGTGGGCTTCCGGAAAGGAACTGCGGGCTTCCGGTAAAGAGCACCCTAACGCCACTGTGTTTCAGACCGAAGAGCTGAACCAGCAACAGATGTCCAGCGCCGAGCAGCTGCAGGGATGCCAGACTGAGGTGCTGGAGCTGAAGCGCAAGGCCAACACTCTGGAAATTGAGCTCCAGGCGCAGCAAACCCTGGTGTGTGGGACAACAAATGTCATCCCGTGTCAGCAGCATGCCCAGAAAAGTCCAGGGAGATGCTCCCAGTTCACACAGCAGCTCTGAGTGTCCAGCTAGCCAGGGTGGCAGTTCCCTGCCTTTCTCCACATACATTGATAGTGCATATTGGAAGCAGAGCAACAGATCAACAGCTTTCTTGGTCTCCCCAGGGTGTCTTGCTGGTGCCCCAGGTCTAAGTATGTCCCCAATACCACCCACTAGAAACAAAAAGAGTCTCAGAACACAGTGGAAGCAGAGAGCTGAGCGGAAGGCACTTAACAGATTTTGATTCCCTTTTATCAATGGGCAATTTTCTAGTTTCATCGTCGTGTCTAAAACACACACAGAAAAATAATTTTCCCAAGTGTTCATACTACAGCTGAGATCTACACATTACCACACCCCTCCCCACCCAAGCATCAAGAACGCACCATGCAGTGAAAGTCACATACACCAGGTCCCATCAGGCATTCGCTGGGTTAGGTCCAAGGAGTATACCTACCTATATGAGCCACACCTGAGCCTTCATCTAGGAGAGGCACGGTTTAATCTATGGCAGACACCTTCCCTAGCCTCATTGGACAGGGGGAGGGGAAAGCTAGGGTCAAGAGAAGTGAGTTCCAGAATGTTCTGCAGTTCTCAGTGGAAATGGAATCCAGGTGGTTGAACCCCCAATCTGCTGTCATTGCAATGACACTGTGCTGCTCGTCCCTGCCAGGTGCTCAGACCCAGAGTGGCTTCCCAGATGCTGTCAACCCTCCTTAAGCTACACAAATAAGTCCTAGGGGACAGCAGTCATAAAGATAGAGATGACATATTTAAAGGCCTTGAGTAGTTTTCAGGCACAGTAAGTGTTCCCAACTCATTTCACCCTCCCAGCCTCCCCATGGCATGACTATAGAATAAACCCGAGTCTCAGAGAAGCTAAATAACTGAGCCTCAGAGCTGGAAAGGGGCACAGCAAAGGTCTGACATAGGGTCCTTCTGAGAAGGTCTTCCTCTCCGCAGACAGAATCTCTGGAATGTACTGTGGCAGAGACCGAAGCCCAGTACAGCACACAGCTGGCCCAGATGCAGTGTCTGATTGACAGCGTGGAGCACCAGCTGGCTGAGATCCGCTGTGACCTGGAGCGGCAGAACCAGGAGTACCAGGTGCTGCTGGATGTCCGGGCCCGGCTGGAGTGTGAGATCAACACGTACAGGGGCCTGCTGGAGAAGGAGGATTGCAGGTAAGTTCCACGGTTCTGCAGTCCCCTGAGTCCTAAAGGAGAATCCTGTTTCCATGAGGTCTGACCACGGTCAACCCCCCACTAATAGGTTTAGGGAGGTTTTCTTTTTTAAAAAAAAGAAGTGAAAAAAAGGCCTGGCTAGGTGGCTCAGTGCATGTTTTAGTTACTTCTCTGCTTCTGTGACCAAATACAAGTTAAGAACGAGAGTTGATTTTGGCTATGCGTTATCAGTGGGCAAGAGTCTGTCGTGGCAGGGCAAGACGGCAGCAAGCCTCAGGACAGACAGCAGGAGAAGGAAGTTTAGAGATCAGATCTTCAACTACAAATGCAAAGCAGGGGGCGTGAACCGGAAGTGATGCAAGGCTATAAACTCTCAAAGCCCACCCCCCAGTGACGCACTTCCTCCAGTAAGCTGCAACCACCTCCCCACCACCACCAGAAAGCCACACCAATCGGGAACCAACTTTTTAAATATCCGAATCTATAGGGGACATTTCTCATTCAAACTACCACAGTGGGTAAAGATCCTTACTGCCGAGCCTGATAATTGGTGGTCGATGGTCGATCCCTGAAACCTACGTGATGGAAGAAGAGAACTGACTGACTCTATGGGCTGTTATCTGACCTACACACACACACACACACACACACACACACACACACACACACCTCTCTCTCTCTCTCTCTCTCTCTCTCTCTCTCTCTCTCTCTCTCTCTCTCTCTCTCTCTTTCTCTAAGTCTAAAAAGAAAAGGCTGAGGCTGAGTCTATAATAGTGGAAAAGCCCGAAAATATCCTCAAGTTCTGAAACAATAATTTTCATAGATGACATTCCCACAAGAGGAAATCGGGACTGTACGTGATATAACATTTGACAAACTACAGACAAGGGGCTGCGCAGCAATCCCTACTGCAGAACATGTAGCAGTACTGGAGATGGAAGTAATGACTGTCCTGGGTCCAAAGATAGCACAGGAGAGAGACAAATCCCAGGCCTCTCCCGAGCACCATTTGTAAGGCAAGTTGTGTTCCTGAGACAGCATGCTGCCAAGATCCTCTTGCTAAACTTAGTTTGAATTGGTCTTCCCCAGGCTCCCCTGCAATCCATGTTCTACAGCACCCACAACAAGCAACACGTGTGAGCCGTGTTCAGCCTATGTGATTTGCACAGTTGAAAACTGTTGTGCGTGAATATTCCATCTCCAGCAAGGTGGGTGGAGATTTGGTGCCGGTGCTCAAGAAAGAAGTCCAGCCTCAACCAGGCCTCACTCAGTCGGGACACACGGATCCGCCTAGGAGTCAAAACCTCAGCCTGGCATACCCAGTGCAGAAACAGGGATCCACCCAGTTTACAGTGCCTGACAATCAGCCCTGAGCGTCTGTTGATGATGTCTTCTACCTTAAGCAGGCGTGTGGTATTCTGAAAGCCCATAAAGCATTCTTGTTAATCTCCAAATAAAACTTGCTTCATTTCTTTAGGATGGTTAAGTGTAGTTTAGTGACTAATTGCCATTGGTCATAATAGCCTTTTAACAGAAGAGAATTTGTCTAAACCCATGACTCTGGTTTGAATTTGCATAAATTCGAATTGAAAGTATCTTCAGCCCTCAGATTAGATAAACCATGAGAAATGTTGCATATCTAAACAGATCAGATCTGAGAAATTTTGCATATCTAAAAATAGGTATTTGTATGTATCTTTCTCGGAAATAAAATAACATCTATTTTACTTTTAATTCTAAATGTACAAGGTTCTCCTATTTTATCTTGTGCATATTAAACAAAAATACTCTCAATTCCATCCCATGAATGGCCAGTATTTAGTCAGGACTTCCAGTTTTCTTCTTATAATTGGTTTTTCCACATAGTGGCAATTATACTTAACAGTTCATATGGTTATTTAATTTTTCCCTTATGTTATTTAAGCATTTTCATCCTAATTTAAGAAAAAACATTTTTTGTGTTCATCATTTTAGTGGTTGGATTGCTTAATATATGAAATATTACATCTAGGTATGAAAACAATTATTTTAATACATTTTAAAAGCAAAGTAGAGCCAGGTGTGATCTACTGCAATTCACATTTGCAATCTTAACAATCAGAGAGGAAAAAGCAGCACCAGCAAGATTGCTTCCATTCAAGACCAGGTTGGTGTAGTATGAACTTTAATCTGGTGTCTATAGCTTCAAGGCTCTAGAGCAAGGAATACGTAATGGGCTCCAAGACTATAGAAAAAGGCTGTGCTAAAAGAAAGAAAGAAAGAAAGAAAGAAAGAAAGAAAGAAAGAAAGAAAGAAAAGAGAAAGGAAGGAAGGAAGGAAGGAAGGAAGGAAGGAAGGAAGGAGGGAAGGCAGAAGGAAAAGATTAAATACATGTTCATTTCTTTATTCTTCCTCCTAAGAGAAATCCCCAGGATTCTTTTAATGTAATGTTTCGTTAATTCTTGAGAATTTCACACATGAATTTGATCATATACATCCCCACCCCTAACTCCACACAGACCCTTCCTACCTTAGTGTCCTCTATTTTTTTTAACCCCCTTAGTCCAATTGCTGCTGTCTGTATATTCACGAGTGTGGGGCCATCTACTGGAGCATAGTCTGCCTACCAAGGACCACACCCTTAAAGAAAACTGACTCTCCCTCCTGAAGAAGCCATCAACTGTCCATAGCTCCTTGACTAGGGGTGGGGAATTGTGGGTCCCTCCTCACTCCATGGTGAAATGTTGACTGGCATCCACAGCTGAAGCAAGCTCACGAGTACAGCAATCCTTCCACGCTCAGATGATGCTGTTGGCTTCTGGACCTCCAGCTCTTACAATCTTTCTACCATCTCTTTTACGACAGTCCCTGAGTCTTGGAAGCAAGAACATGTTGTAGATGTCTCATTTTTGACCGAACATTCCCCTGACACATATTCTTTGCACTTTGACTAACTGTGAGTTTCTGTGTTAACCACTATGCGCTACACAAAGAAACGTCTCTGATGAGGTCTGATAGCTGCACTCATCTATGGGCACAGAGATGTGAATTTAGAGAGCAGGCTGATAACATATCCATTTAGCAAAATAGTGGCAGGAGATATGCAAGTTAACCAACAGGGGTAGCTTCTGGTCAGTACCAACACGATTTCTCTATGACCTGTGACCATAGAGCTTTAGTGTCTTTGGCAATAGGATTTTATCATTAAGTCCGGAGAAACCCTGAAATTCTACAAGAAACAACTATAATATGCTGAAAAGTGGAAGAAGTTAAACCATCTGAAGATTAGAGGTTCAAAAGATGACTTTGAGGTGGGACCCCCAGATTTCCTTTTAGCTCTTATATCCCAAAGCAGGAGCTGGGGGTGTGGGGTAAACATCCCAGTAACACCAAGAAGTATAAACCAGAAAATGATGTATCAATGGAGACCTTGAGCTCTCGGGATAAAGAACCAGAAAGGAACCACCTAGAAAGATATAAACCTTTACATACTAGCCACTCAGCCCAAACAAATGCCACAGGGACAGAAGATCATTTTGTCTGTCACCATGCCCACCAGGAAAGGCCAAGTGAAAAATTCAGACTTCTGTCTTTTCCAGGCCACTAAGGCCACTGGAGTCCCCACTGGAGTAAAGTCAGAGAAGGCTAAGGAAGGGGCCCGGGGCTTTCATTCTCACTGGGTGACACTGAGAAGACTATGTGGTGAGCTTAGACATGATGCCTCATTCTAGCTGTGAGAAATCTTCTTCAGGGGTGGTATCCAAGGAAGCCTGGAGATAAGCAACAAGGGCACACAGGAAGCAATAATGAGACGCTATCCCACCCAGCCAAGTAGTACCTGGAAAGGAGCCTGAAATCTCAGCCTTCTGGCACTAAGGAAGAGACTTCCCATTGGGTGTTAAAATAGGAAGTAGAGAACCCGGGACTCCACGCCTCTTTGGCAGCATGAGATAGTATCTCCCATTGCTTTCAAAATGATGTCAGGGAGACCTGTTTGAACAAGATTGAAATGACAGCCAGAGTCTCACAATAAAATATCCCAATGTTCCTGTGTCTATCAAATTTTATTCGTCATTTCAGAAGCCAGGAAAATGTCAACTCAAGTGAAAAGGTACAAACAATAGATTCCGAGGTGCCCCCTGGAGATGCTAGAATAGCCCAATGAGGGATTCAATGACGTCATCATAGAAATCCTTCCATGACCGTGTTCTGACTAGCTTCTTCAACCAATGAAACACACAGCAGTGGCTCAGCGAAGACGTCATGAAGAGCAAGAGAAAATTACAGAACTGAAAAATGCCATCAGTCCAACATGTGACTCTCTGGATAGGCTTAGCAACAGAACTTTGTTGGTGTGCCAAAAAGAAAAGAGAAGAAAATCTGATCACAGAACAGGGAAACACCAACCAGCCTGAACAACGAAGAGAAATCAATCCAGAAACCATGGAGCATTCTGGGGAGCTTTGGGGCCAGATCAGAAGGGCTAAGCTTCATATCCCCCATCTCAGGGAGGGGAAGGAAAGTGGATGACAAAGTGTATTTGAAGAAATAAAGGCTGAAACTTTCCCACATTTTACAAAAGTCAAACAAATAGACTCAAGAAGATACACCAACATCCTAAAGGATAGATTTAGAAGCAAGAGTTCACGCATGGTATACGATGACAAACTTCTGAGTACCAAAGAGCAAGAGTTAAAATAAGGATGAGAGAGAAATAAAACTTCACCTACTGGAAGAAAACTGTTTAAATGATGGTAGATTTGACACCATAAAACATTGTGTGAGTTTTTGTCATGGAGACGAACACCTGAGAGGAACAGCTTAAAGTAGGAGAGATTTATTTCTGATCATGGTTTCAGGGTTTCAGACCATGGCCAGTTGGGTCCATTGGGCCAGTAAGCCAGGCTGAGTGTGTAGCAGAGAATGGTCAAATCATAGTGACCAGGAAGTGGAGAGACAAACAGGAAGATGCACACCACCTCCAGTGACTTCCTGCAACCCGACCCTACCTACCTCTTCAAGCTTCCCCCCCCCTCCTCAAAATCTTGGCACCCCATGGAGGTAAGTCCTCAACACCTGAGTCTCTGGGGGACACTGCATATCCAAATCACTACAACCATGGAGGCCAGTAGGAAGAGGCACAATTTTTTTCAGATGCTAAAAGAAAAGAGATTATCAAGACGTATGTATTTTTATGTTTATGTGCTTATATATTCGCTCAGAAGATGACCACTTTAGAGGCTGGGAATGGAGCACAGTGGATAGCGAACTTGACTTGCATGCCCAAAGCTCTGGATTTGATGACAGCACTGGACTTGGTGGTGCATGCCTAGAATCCTGACACTCTGGGAGTGGACAAAGAAGGCTCCAGAGATCACATCTACTGTAACTACAGAGCAAGTATAAAACCAGCCCGTATATCCAGTTGTAGCAACATATATGCGTGTCTGTGTGTATGTTTGTATGTATACATATATATGTATTATTGATTTACATTAAGTATACAAATTAGCTGGTCTCCTTGTCACATTTTCACACATATAGACAATGTATTTTGATCACACTCAACACCCTTACTGACCCTTACACCCTCCCCCAGGTCCCTTTCCTCTTCCCAGATTGCTCTCTGTTGACTTTCATGTCTATTTATTTCTAGATTCCGCACACTTATGAAAGAAGCACGATCCGATCCACCCCCCAACCCCGAGCCTGACTTACTTTGCTACCATGGTGATATCTAACCCCACCCCTTTTCCTGCAAATGACAGCATTCAAGAGATTGCACAGAACTAAGATGGCCCAATGCTTTGATGTTAATTTCCTGATTTTACATCTGTAGTCTAATTAAACAAGATGTAAGTACTCAGGCAGCAGAGTTTCCAGGTCCTTGGTATGTCTTCCTCCTACCTTCCTGTGCGTATAAAATTAATTATCTCAAAATCTAAAATTTTTTTAAAAACTCAGTAGACAGCTAAAGGATAATTCCTAATTTTTTTCTAGTTCTCTTTTGAACACTCATAAAAAATATACTAATAGCAGTTAACATAGGTTTAAAGTAAAATTGAATTTCAGACCTAAAACTTTATATCAAAGTTATTTAGACAACACATCTCTTCTAACAATAAAAAGTTGTGAAAATACTTAAAATACTTTCCAGACAAATTAACATCCCAACTCTAGTATTGCTCCGATGATAAAACTGGTAAGAAACACAAAGTGCAATGCTAGAAAATCGCAAACTACAGCTATTTGGAATGTTCCAGCAGATAAGCGTCTTCACAGGTTGTTTGGCTATCGGCTGCCTGTTCTCTGTCTTCACCATACTTTTGTTTCAGCTGTAAGATTACAATATAGAGAGTATTATTCATATATAGTTAATTTCAATATATCTTAAATAATGTATTTTTATTTATCATATATGTATATTTCTGTTTGTTTGTTTAACATTTTTCTCAGTACCTATAAACACTTCTTGGAGAACTGTATGAGTTTCCCATCAGAAAGCTAGTTACGGCTAACTCCCATCATGCAGGACAATCGTATGGTCAGAAAATCTGTCTGTCTTTGGAAAATTAGAGGCTGTCTGTAGCCTGGGCGCATGTAAAATGCAAGCAGGAAAGTCTTTATCATGGGTGGTCACTTGGGGGACCCCACCCAGTTACCTTTAGGAACTCAGCCCTTTATGTAGTATTAAATTGGCATTATTCTAATGGTTAGCCCCAAATCTAACCTGTTTTTGAATGCCCCACCCACCCCACCATTTACAAATGATGTTAAGGTTGGAGAGTCGAGCTTTTTTGGTGATAGCCCACTTGCACAGGCCGAATGGCCATTCCTTTCTATCTCCCCACAGTGATTTAAAATCTCTAAAATTGCAAGACCTTTTTTATCTTACCTCACAGACGTATAATTACATTTGTACAGCAACTCAAGTATGCTTTTTAATACTGGAAACTTATAAGCCAGTATTTATGACTGACATGAATCTTGATCATTATGCACTCTCCAGCTCACCCCACAACAAATTAATTGATGCCAATGATGCTGATGCTGCTGACGATGTTGCTGCTGCTACTGATGATGGCGATAATGATGGTGATAAACCAAGAGCAAATCCTACACAAAGGGCAGGGATGTCTGTCAGTCCTGGGTGCCTTCACATCTCAAAACAGTGCTGAGGGGCCTTTCTCCACCGCATTTCAGCACTGCGTACGTGCATATTACGCAGTAGGTGTTCGGGATTGTTAGTTAATTAATTTTAATTAATTAATTAATTGATAACTAATAAAAATTTACCCAGTGAAATGTAGAAGGCTTCTCATTTTTGTTGAGAATATAATGTTTCCATAGTATTCATAATTTATTTAACAGCATGCCTGTAATTTTAATACTTAGTGTTACATAAAAATATGGCAACCTCTCATCTGTAAGCACTGACACACACACACACACACACACACACTTGCATTCTATAGTCCACAGCAGCCCACCAGAAGGACTCTAATGAAGAACAGTGGCCTTGAACCTCAGCTCTAAGAAGTATTCACGACTTGTGGAGAACTCATAACTGAGTTCCTCTCAGTGTGTATTCAGGACAGTCAGGTCTTACTTCACAGCGGGAGTTATGTTTGAATAATATGTTGCTAGGCAATATTTTTCATTTTGTGAACGTCAGAGTGTAGTTATGCAAACTTAGGTGACTGGCCAGTCAGGCCTCTTGAGGTAATAAAACATGTGGGAAACATAAGCTAAACGAGGCTGCTGCTATGTAACACAACATCCTACATGATGGGAGTTTCACAGTTGTTCTGCCTTTGAGACAGGGTATAGCCGTGCAGCCCAGGCTCTCGTCAGACCCACAATCCTCCTACCTTAGCCACCCAAGTGATGGAATTACAAGCATGCACCATCATTCCTGGCGAGCATAAGGCTTTATAGTAAGCTGTTCTATAAAGAGAAAGAATGTATTCTAAAACAATCATTAAAGAAACAGGATAGTAAATCGGTGAACCAGTGAATAGTTTATAATCATGCCCTGCACAGAATTGAGTGTGCTATAATGCTGATAGCACCATCTGCTTGCACCAGCAGCAGCACAACATTGCATAGGACATCACAGTGGCCACGGCGTCACGGGGTGATGGGAATTTTTTAGTTCCAATGTACTATGATCCCATCTTTGTCTGTACAGTCCATTGCTAACTGATAATATTTTTTATTGAAGACATGATTGTGTTTGCAATTCGAGGAGCCCTTACTGGCTCTACAGAAGTAGTGAGGCCCTGCTGAGCCCTCAGCTACCCACCACAGGCTGACTGTTAAGCCATCTTCCTCTGTCCTGCACAGCCCCACACCCAGAGGTCTCTGGTGTGGCAATGCCTGCCATTTTCTCTCAGATTTGCTCTTACAGGAGAGACATTGGACTTAAACTTTACTACTTTAAAACCCCAAAAGTATAAGACTGAAAGAAGAGAAAACACATAGAAGCCCAGAACTTGGAACATCCTTCAGGATCTTGAATTCGGGTCTGGATAGATGGCTCAGTGGTTAAGAGTGCTTGTTGCTCTTTCTGAGAATGGGGGCTTGGTTTCCAGCACTCACATGGTGGCCCACAACCACCTGTAACTCCAATTCCAGGGGATCTAATGCCTCTTCTGTCCTCTGTGGGCACCAGGCACATGCACGTTGCACAGACATGCATGCAGGCAGAATACTTATGATTTTAAAAAAATCAAAGATTTGATAACATTTTGTCAACTGTCATAGAACAGGAATGTCCATCTTCCCTTGTGCCCCGTAGAAGAGAAAAGCTAAGCTTCTCTTTGGGATAAATGGAATATTTAAGTGTGATATTAACAAGTCAAAGCTTTAATAATAGGCAAAGACTGCTCACCACACAGAGAATACTGTTAAATGTAGATTGGACTCCGTTGCCCTTAAAACATTTTATGGATGAAAACAAATAGCTAAAAAAATTAAGAAGTCACAGACTGAGTGAAAACACTCAGTTCATTTCTTATTAAATATAAAGTACAATATATTAGGTTTTAAATATATAATACATAAACATATTTATATATGTTCTGAATTTCTCCTTTAGTATATTTATAATGAAATTCTATTCTCTAGAAGTGAAACAAAGATTTAATATATTAACATTATTTATAAACACATATTTGTATTTTGAATTTGTACATATATCAGTATCTCTCTGGCAAAATCCCTGTCCTAGGACATCTAGCTAGGTTCCCAAGAGAAAGAACTATATGCACACACAGAGAAGCCTTGTTCAAAACATCTAACAAAGGCCATATTCTTAATAGAAGCAAAATAGAAATATTCCAGCTGTTCACACAGAGCACCATCTAAGCTGAGGCAAGAGAATAGTAGGCAGCAGCAATAATGAGTTATCAGAGCATGGATGGATCTCGGATACCTGATGAGATGAAGATCTCAGGGACAAGGAAGTATAAACAATATGATTATATTTATATAAGCCTCAAGAACACACAAGGCTTGCCTACAGTGTTGAGTATCTGATGTAGGGGCCACTGTGAGGGGGGTGATTTAGCTGGGGAAAAAAACAGAAAGGAACTTACAAGGCTGATGTCTGCTGTTTTATCTCTTAATCTGGGTGATGATTGTGGCAGTGTGTATGTGTGTGTGTGTGTGTTTAAACCTCTGTGGGCTATAAAATTATAATCTGTGTTGCAACTGTACACATGAACCTTCACTACTTTTCTCATATATTCAAATTCCAAATAGATCAAAATTTCAGATGTGAAACGTAAATCACAAACAGGCTAAAAAGAAAATGAAGAATTCACCTAACACTTCAGAACAAGGAAGGGCTTTGTAAGAGCAACTCAAAATTAAGAACCTATAAGATATTGATAAGCTTGACTTTAACATTTGAGTCATTTCATAATCTCAAAGTTGTGTAAAGTCCAGAAGGAGACATATAGCAGTGTGAACAGTAGCTTTCTTTCGCAATCTGTAGATCTGCACGATAGCTTCTTTCTTTCAGTGTGCTTTTGTATAAAGTCCACAAATTGATTTATTACTTTCAGGACCAAAATAGGAAAGTCCGGAAGTTAGTGCTTCTCTTCATCTTACTGCTTCTCTCCTTGCAAGCTGATTCTCTCATGACTCATTTCCTTATTTTGCACAATCGGACCGATTCCCCTTTGATTCCTGCAAAGCCACAATCCATCCATTAACTCCTACTCTGGACTCTTCCATATCTTAGTCATTACGTGGTCAGTTTTCCTTTCCCTGTAAGCACGTGTGTTTCCCACCCATGAAATCCCTCTTCCTCGTAGTTCTGAAGCTCTTCTTCCACAGAAGCGCCGGCTGCCCCCTTTTCATTGTCAAAGAACAGTGGGGATTTGCCACTATCAGCTTTCCACCGCCTGCTCATTTTTGTTTATTTTCAGCATTGTGGCTATGCCGTGGCTCGTCTTCATTATCTATCTTGATGCGTTTCTTTATCAGTCTTGAGACAGTCAACAAGCAAAATTTAGGGGACTCTTAAGATAGCCAACAAACACAATAGTTGAACATGCAGAACTTTTTAATGATTTCTGTGGAACAAATTCAAGTTTTTGGTTGCCTGGCAATGGTTGCCAGCATGCCCTTGACCTAGCCAGCCTTGTCCTGTAGTTCCTCTTCATTCTACCTAGGCTGGATCCTCAGTCATCTTCCATGCTCTTCCTGCCTAGTCCCTCCACTGAGTTTTACTGTTGATGATTTCTGCCATTTTCCCTTATCTGTGTGTTTCATGTCTGCTCTTAGGGAGACAGCACTCATCTTCTCTGCATGGTGATCCAGAATTGTCCCCAGAGTGTGGCTGACAGTCTAAGTGACTTCAGTATTTTCCCCATTGGTTTTAAACATTCTGTTTATCACATACTAAATCCAAATCTGCTTGGGACTCTTTTCACAGGATGTTCAGTCAATTGTATTGGTCTGACTATTCACACGTCAACAACATGCTATTTTAATTACTAAAGTTTTGAGTTTTTTTGTAATATCTTGAAAGGGCTATTTCTATTTCCATGACTAATGTCTCTCATAAATCTCCAAAATATCATATCTGGTTGAGAAAAAAACATTTATTTTTTTTAGAAGATCTGAATACATTATTGGTATGTGAATTAAACTAACACAGACACAGTTGAGATTTTATTTAATGATGTAAACTCTGTTTTCATCCAAGAGCACGACATGCCTTCCTATTTATTTCGGTTTTCGGTCCTTAGCTGAAGTTCAACATGCTGTTCATGCAAATATTGTACCTTTGAAACAAAACTGATTATTATAATTTTATGTTTGCTGCTACTATTCAGAATTATGGGGTTCCTTGCAAATGTGTCCATGACCTAACCTCAGAGCCTGTTATATATTATGCTACATGGCAAAAGGGACATAAAGTTGCTAATTATCTGATTATGCTGAATTATTTGGGTGGTCCCACTGTATCACAGGGGCCCTTAAATGGGTCAGAGAGGCAGAAGTTGTGCCAGAGTGGTGTGATGCTAGCAAAACTCAAGGGTCCCTTTTGGTTTTAAAGCTGGAAGAGGACCACAAACCAAGGATGTTATATTCATCAAATTTCCATCACTGTGGGGAGAAAAATACTTATGTGAACCACCTTGAAGGAGGAAACATTTGTTTTGCCTCATTCTTATACAGGCTGCAGTCCATAGTGAGTTGTCTCGCTGTGGAGCACATCACAATGGAAGTGTTTGGTGGAGGAGGCTGCCTGATTCATGGCAGCCAGGAGGAAGGGGCGTGTGCTTGTTCATTTTGGACACCCAAACAGCTATTGTCATCTAAAAAGAGAGAACCTCAACCGAAGTGCCTCTGTCAGATAGACCGGTAGGCATGTCTGGCGCTCATTTTCTTGATTAGTGATTGATATGGAAGGGTTCATCCTTCTGTAGGCAATGCCACTCCTGGGCAGGTGATCCTGAGAGGTATAAGAAAGGCAGCTTACTGTGAACCCGGAGAACATGACAGTAAGCAGCGCTCCTCCATGGCCTCTGTTTCGGTTCAGGCTTGAGTTCCTGGCCTGACTTCCCTTCATGATAGACTGTAAGATGTAGGATGGAGCCAGGCATGGTGGAGCACACCTTTAATCCCAGCATTCAGGAAGCAAAGGCAGGCGGATCTTTGTGAGTTCAAGGCCAGTCTGGTCTACAAGAGCTAGTTCCAGGGCAGGCTCCAAAGCTACAGAGAAACCCTGTCTCAAAAAAAAAAAAAAAAATTATGTAAGATGAACCTTTTCTTCATCACCTTTGCTTTTGGTTGCGGTGTTTCCCACAGGGATAGGAAGCAGAAAGGACAGCGCTAGGGCCCAAGATCTCCGCCATAGACATACCCTCCTTGATCTAACTTCCTCCCTACCTCCTAAAGATTTACCATCTCCCCTTAGCAACCACATTGATTGACCAAGCCAATGACACATAGATCTTTAAGTGACATTAATCCAAGCATAGCAGGTGTGGGTCACCTCTAGAAGATGGGGAAAGTAAGAAAACCATTCTCTCTTAGAGCCTCCATGAAACACCGGAATCAAGTAACTTCTTAGAAATGATGAAGTGCTGTTTTCCTCAGGAAGAACACGCCTGCCTTCAACATCAAATCAAGCCCAACAGAATTCACGTAAAGTGTAAACACTGAGCAATAAAACTGCTATAAAATATGGGCTGTGGGCAATCAAAAAATTCTCAGTGTCTTTCCTAAGAAGCACGTTGTTAGACTCGAAGCCTATCAGGAAAGTTCTTAACATAATCCCAGCAACTGGACCTGCAGAGCCCTGTTTGAACATTTTAATCCATATTCACCATGTCTGAGTGATAAAAATAGGGAACTGAGCTGTTCAGATCAAAACCAAAGTGAAATGCTGGTTTCCGAGTTCTCCGGTAATTATCAGATATTAATAGTTTCCCTTTTCTAAAGAAGAAAGGAAAAGAGGGTTGGACTCATTCCTGGTGAAGCTGAATGTCAGCTAGAGAGGTCAACAAGGATTTAAAGATCGTAACACACTCAAGTCTGCTTCATAAGGGCTGCTGGGAAGAGCGTGAGGGCAGCTCCTTTTGAAGACCCAACGTGAAGCTCTGGGCCCGATGACAAGCAGTAGTTGTGATGGGTAATAACTTAGTAACCACCTAAACGCACATTTTAATGAGACAAGTAACTCTTCCCAGGCGAGTAAAAAGCAGATTAATGAGACGTTCCTGTGGGGTTCGACATAAACATTAGAAAGGAAAACACCCCACCTCCTGTGTCACCACCTGGAAGGAAGGCTATATAAGCACTTCAAAGAAGAAAAGCCACAGGCTTGGCATTTAGGACCAGTTGAGGGTGCTTCGGGTGGTGACCACAAACTCTGAGACAACCCGAAGCTGGACACACACCATGGATACCACGGGCTCTACAATCACGATTTCTTCTTCAGCTGCCCCCCAAAACTGCCCTGGGAATACAAATTTTCCGACCAGCTCTTCTGACAACAGCTGTTGCCATGGTGGCCAATCAACTGGCCGCGCTCAAAGAACTCCCCAGGGCCAGGGCTGTCGACGCACCCCTTGCCTTTATCGCACCCCTAACTACTTGATAAGAGTCTACGACTTCCATCCCTCTCTGGAAGACTACGGCTGGTGCGGGGACGGCATTAACAGTCACGAGAAAGAGACCATGCAGATTCTGAACGAACGCCTCGCTAGCTACCTGGAAAAGGTGCGGATGCTGGAAGGGGAGAACTCGGAACTAGAAGATAAGATCCAGGAGGAGTGTGGCAAGGCCCTCCCTGTCCTGTGCCCCGACTACCTGTCCTATTACACCACCATCGAGGGCCTGCAGCAGAAGGTAAGAACTCGGCAGAGTGCTGAATCAAACTATGAGTTAATGGTCTCTAAACCGTGGTTATCTGTTAGATTTTAGTCCTTCTAGAAACTTCTATGCTGGTATGTTTTTAAGAATGGAAAAAAAAAGAGGTTAGCTGTTGTGGTACATGCCTTCAATCCCAGCACTTGGGAGGCAGAGGCAGGTGGTTGTCTGAGTTCGAAGTCAACCTGGTCTAAAGAGTGATTTTCAGGACAGTCAGAGCTTCACAGAGAAACCCCTGTCTGGAAAAACCAAAATAAATGAAGAAGGAAAGAAGGAAGGAAGGAGGGAGTGTTAGAGGAAGAGAGGGTGGGAAGGAGGAAAGAAAGGAGAGAGGAAAAGAGGGAGGGAGGGAAGGAAGGAAGAAATTCCTTCAGTGAAATTCATCTTGAGATAAGACGTATGTATTCTATATCTTTTTTTATTGTGTGTTCTGCCATTTTATAACTCAGAATTGAAAACTAATAAGATTTCAATGGCCATATCTTAAACAAAAATAAGAGAACAGGGCTCTGAGAAGTTATTTTGCTTTTTAAAGTCTCCAAGTAGTTTTAGCTCTTTATCTGTGTTACTGCTATACTGGGACCTTTAATATCCATCCATCTTGTCATTTTCATGGTATTTAAATAGTGTGTCTCTATACCAGAAATCAGTTTCCTGCCCAGTGCTCGCTGCTACACACCTGGGTTTACTCAATTCTTATTTTTTTCAACAAATATTTACTGAACACCAACAAAAATGTTCCAGCCACCATTCTAGACTCTGAGAAAATATGCCTCGACTCTTTGCTTTTTAGTATGTTATAGTAATGGGGAAAAATCAGAAAAGAGGCAATATTTTCATAGAAAAAAACAACATACACAGTATTTTTCATGACTCTTAAGCATCTCTCTGAAGATTCAGGAGAATTCTAACTAGTCTTCTGCTAACTGGAACACACTGTTCTTAAAAGTAGGGGATCTTGGTGTTCGTCTCATTTGTGTGTTCAATCTCTTAATTCTAGATCTTGTGTACCAAGGCTGAGAATTCCAGACTGGTCTCACAAATTGACAACACCAAACTGGCTGCAGATGACTTGAGAGCCAAGTAAGCCTGCCCAGCACTGTCGCCGGTGACAGGGTTCACCCCGAGTCTGACGTAAACATTCCCTGTGAGACTGTCCCTGCATCCGCTAAGCATAGCCTATCAGCGCCAACCCAGAAAAGACCTTCAGATTCAACTGATTGAGATTAACAGCCCTCACACTGCACACAGCACCTGCAGGGATGGCATACAGACCCATAGGATTGCCCTCAGGGAGACAGGTAGGGCCAATAGCTCGCTACATTGTTCCAGGCAAGAAAACCTTGGTATGATGAGGAAGGAACTTACACAAAAGTTTGTAATAGAAGACAAAGCCAAAAATACAAACAAAGCTTCGTGAATCCAAACCCAATGGTTTTCTTACACTGTGTCACCTTTGGGAGCAAAGGAAGGAAAATAAACTCCCTCTGTCTCAAAGGGCAGCAAGGTGGCACCACTCTCGCAGACTAAGTCATGATATGGATCAAATGGTTTCACTTCTAAAAGGAACAAAGTCTCCCATAGAGACACACTCAGTGAGCGTCCCAGAGGAGAATGCAGCCGGAAGTTCTGCTGAGCTTGTACGTCTGCTTTCTAATGCCTGTTTTGTCTTTCTGCCCTTTAAAGCTACGAAGCTGAGTTATCCATCCGCCAGCTCGTGGAAGCCGATGCCAAGAGCCTGAAGCAGATCTTGGATATGCTGACTCTGAGCAAGGCTGACCTAGAGGCACGAGTCCAGTCTCTGACAGAGGAACTTCTGTGTCTCAAAACCAACCATGAAGAGGTGAGAAAAAGGCCAAGGGTTAGCACAGGTGAACCCCTACATTTAACATCAGTTTCTTTGAGTTGTGTATAACAAAGTGTATCCCCACTAGACACGCCTCCATTTCTTAGCCATGGTTATATTGCTACCGCCCACACCATCAGCTTACTATACTACATCTAATGCTATGTGGGTAGAATATTCTCCATCATCCCAATTTTCTCATCTTCACTAGCTTTTGTAGAGATCCTTGAACAGACTTCTGCCACCTCCTTTTGGAAAAAGTCCATTCTGGCACAAGCCAGTTCTGGCACAAGTTCATACGGGCACCACGGAGATGGTGGTCTTTCCATACAAAGCCCACCTCCACGTTACTGCCCCCATTTTTCATTCCTAGCAATGATCTTAAAATTTGTGAAACTCTGATCTTGTTAGTCACAAGATCTTTTTCTGTGCATATCTGTGCACAGTCATACCTGAAATCATCGTAGGGTCCCTCAATAACACCTGTAAATCATGTACCCCTTTGTTGTGGGCTGTTTTCCAGACCCAATTAAACTAAATTATTTCTGTCAGATTGAAACAAGAACAAAGTGGGTAAGGGTCATCAGTTCACTAAACAACTTCACATCTTTCTCTCTCCATAGGAAATCAATTCCTTACAGTGCCAACTTGGAGACAGAGTCAACATTGAAGTAACAGCTGCCCCTGCTGTTGACCTGAATCAGATTCTACAAGAAATGAGATGTCGGTACGAGTCCATTGTGGAGACAAATCGCAAAGACGTCGAAGAGTGGTTCAATACACAGGTAGGGAGAGCAAACAAGTCAAAAACAATACGCTGACTTTTCTAGGTGTCCGTCTGCGAGTCATGCTTCTTTGCAAAACGCCTGGAATCTTTGTGTTTCAGATGGAGGAACTGAACCAGCAAGTAGTGACCAGCTCTCAACAACAGCAATGCTGCCAGAAGGACATCATAGAACTGAGACGTACCATGAGTGCCCTCGAGGTTGAACTGCAGGCCCAGCACCGAATGGTACCCAGGAGGTTTTACCAAGTCTAATCTTACACTGGTGGCAACAGTTCCTGATGTCTGAGTGTTCCACTATTTCTCAGGCTGTGTCCTTGTCGGTTAAAGGGTCAAGTCAGTCTTGGAAATGTTGGGTGAAACAAAGGTTAGCCTCTCCACAAGCTAGCCTGCAAGGTGGCTCATGCCATGGATCTCCAAGGAGATATGCAACACTCAGCATTCCAGAACTTATTTGACTGTGAAAGCTCTTTCTCCCCCAGGGGTGTGTCGTAGTGATCATGACCCAAGGAAAACCCGTTTGGAAACACCAGGAGAGCACTGGATTTATTTTACGTGAGGCATTACTATAAAGTATCATATTGGAATTCTGAAACAAAGTTCTGAAAGAGATGGTGTAAATCATTAGCCAACTTTATTGATGAGGTCCCAAGAACGTGGGGGACTTTCCCATGCCAGATCCACACCTAGTTCACGGGTAGAGACACTGAGGTCGAAAAGCAGTGAGTGACCTTCTCAAAGTCACCAAAAAACTGAGTTCGGCTCAGATCCCAGAGCCAGCACCACCTCTGCTTCCTGAGACTGCGTCTCTGAAATAAGACAGTGCTCAAATGTCTTCTAGGAGGGGCATTCAGAAAACCTTGCCCCGGGTTTCATCCCCTATTAGTCCGGTGATATTGGCCAACTCATTGCACGTCATTTTTCTCATCTATAAAAACTCAGATAATCATACAAATAACCAGGGCTATTAAAACCTAAAATCGCACCATTATCTTACAAGAAAGAACTTGACGCATTCGAATTCCAACATTCATGTTTTACTTATAAAGGAACTGACCCACTGAGGGAAATGGCTGTAGTTAAACATTGCTCACTTCCTTTGAAAAACTCCGATGCCGGCTGAATGACGTGTCCTGGTATGATTTTAATGCCTGAGCTTCAGTAAAGTGAGGCAGATTTTTTTTTCCTCTCTCACCAGAGTGATTAAGTGGCAAAGGGGGGGGGGGGGGGTTAACCAGAGAGATAAAATGAGAAGGGATAAATGAAAGCAATATTATCATTTTTATCTTGGAGGTATTTGGCTAGGATGTGATTGATAAAGGACTCAGAGAGCCATTAACATGGTCACAAAGTAACTGTTGTTTAAAATGGCCTTAACAATGACCTTAAGGGTATTTGAAGAGCATCTTTTAAATTTATCTTCCACCCCTCCCATAGAGAGATTCCCAGGAGTGCATCCTCACTGAGACGGAGGCTCGCTACACAACCCTGCTGGCCCAGATCCAGGGCCTGATCCATAACCTGGAAGCTCAGGTGGCAGATATCCGGGGTGCCCTGGAAAGACAGAACCAGGAATATGAAGTTCTGCTGGACACCAAGTCCCGGCTAGAGTGTGAGATTGGCACCTACCGAAGCCTTCTGGAGAGCTTTGATGGCAGGTATGTAAAATTAAAACAATATACATGAGCAAGATACATACACACACACACACACACACACACGAGCATGCACACATGCACGCACACTCGCAAGCATGCACACACGCACACAGGAGGGGATGGGGCGGGGCATTAGAGAACAATGCTTTGATCTCCTTGTCAATGATGAGAAAATCTGGAAGGTGATTATCAAATATTCTCTAAAGACCTACAGTTGTAACCTGGTCCCAGTTTGAGATGCAGATGGAACCAAACTGGTTTGAAGAGCAGCATACCGAATTAGTTCCTTACAGGTTGCATCCCACTAAGACAGCAGTTCTTAACCTCTGGGTGGGCCGTGATCTCTTGGGGGCCAAACAACCTTTTCACAGGGGTCTCCCAAGAACTCAGAAATACCAAATATTTACAATAAGATTCATAACAGTAACAAAATTACAGTTATGAAACAGCAATAAAACCAATTCTACGGTTGGGGGTCACCACAAGAGGAGGAATTGTGTTAAAGGGTCACGGCACTAGGAAGGTTAGAACCATTAGTCAAAGATGAACATGGTTCTTTACTGAAATAAGAAAGGACAGCCCTGGGGCTGGAGAGGTAGCTCAGCAGTTAAGAGCATTGCCTGCTCCTCCAAAGGTCCTAAGTTCAATTCCCAGCAACCACATGGTGGCTCACAACCATCTGTAATGGGGTCTGGTGCCCTCTTCTGTCCTGCAAGCATACACACAGAAAGAATATTGTATAAATAATAAATGAATATTTTTTTTAAAAAAAAAGAAAGTATAAGCCTAGTCCCATATGAGACCACAGAGCTCAGGCTGAAACCCCCAACACTGTCTAGATGTTACCCTTCACCCCAACAGGAGAATGCTAGCATGTGTATTTCAGGATCCTTTCTTTTACAAATAAACTTTTTGTTTTGTTTTAATGATAAATAAGCCAACCTACCGACCCATAAAGAACTCAGCTAGCCCTGAGTTCTTTGAAGTAATACAGGCCAAACGAACCCATCAAATGCTTCATTAAAATTGCAAAGGATACGACAACCCCAAAAGAACCCGTCGCCTCTGCCCACTGTGCTCTCTTTATGGGCATGCGCACACCACACAAGTGCAAACGCTAACTGGTGCTTTTCCTTTAAGGAACTACAGTATGCCAAAACGCCACCAGTTGTCCAATAAAAATCACCTATTGTAAGAGTGTACTGCAAACTGCTGGCCACTCCAATCTTCTAAAATCAAACAAACAAACAACAACAACTTAGAGACACTCAATGGGTACTTTGACACTTTCTGGTGATGTACTCAAGACTCCCCCATAAGTGGGATTCAGATCCCCACTAACTGTTTGAAAACTTTTCCCACCCGAGAAAATTATCTAGCTCATCTCCATTTTCCAGATAGCAAGCCCCTCCACTTGCTGCGCGCCCACGTTAATCTGAGAGTTTAGTTCCCATTACGTCCACTCTGCCCACGCAAAACTAAAGTTCAGGAGGGCTGACTGGTTCGCCCAACATCACCCACTAGCAAACAAGAGAGCAGAGCCCCGCCCCTGCCTTTGACTGCTGGTGCGGTGCGGTTGCCATGGGGCTAGCGTATAAGCTTATCCCAGGTGATACTTCTCAAGCCAGGAGGCTGTCTTCCAAGAGATCTGCTCCGATTCTGGTTCTTCTACTAACCACAGCACGAAATGACTGAATAGGCATTTAGCAGTGCTTATTTTGAGTGACAAGTATCGAAAGCTTAGCCACTCCCATCTTCTCCATAGCTGGTATTGCCCTTCCTTAATCGTTGCTGAAATTCTGTTGTTGTTGTTTCTACTTAGGCTTCCCTGTAACCCATGTGCCACCAAATGCGAGCCATCCCGTCAAGCCAGAGCTATGGAGTGTTTCGCCCCAGTTTACACATCGTCTTCACTCCCTGGGATTCACAAGCCCTGCCATGCCTCTGGACCCCCATCCCGGATCCTGGTTAAGATATGCACCCTCACCAAGGAGATCAAAGACGGGAAGGTCATTTCTTCTCACGAGCATGTGCAGCCTTGTTATATCACCAGGCTCGCCAAAGTCTAACATCCCAAGGTGATGAGAGTGACCCACATACATGAAAGAGAGGCCAGTGTATGCTCCTGTCCGAAAGGTTTAAGAAACCCCCAGTCCCTTAAGGTACTTAGTTTCTTACTACTACAGTGGGTCCCCATCTTTTATTGTTCGCCTTCCTTGAGTAGCTGCTACCATCATGATAATAAGGCACATTTCTCTGGAAGGATATTTTGCATTATCGCTGGGATGGGAACTGATTTAGCGAGTGCCCACAAAGACATCCTACCTTGCTTGCCTAGCCACGTGATGGACCGGCAGGTTTTTCTTTTGTTTACTCAAGCCTTGTTTATCTCTGTGCCTCTGTAGAGCCAGTCAGACAAGTTCTGGGATTGGTTTGGGCAATTGGCACGTGAAGGTAAAAAGCCACAGCCTTGCCTTCTAGATTCCTTCTTTGGATATAGAATGAAGCCAACATAGGAGCAGAACAAATAAGGAAGACTCAAGAAGTCTTGTTTCCGGGAATGATGCAATGACAAGCCTGGACCCTGCTGACCTTTGCTACCTCAACTGTGTTTATCTGTACTAGTACATATCCTCTCCACCAAAAGTAACTTTGAGGGTACTGGGGGCTTTCCTGCATGCTCTATGCTCTTCCCCCACCCTTACTTGTTTCATCCCAGGTAGGACTTAAACGTGCAATCTCTCTGCCTCCGGCATATTTGAGATTACGGGTCTATGCCTTCACGTATGGCAGATACCCATAGTCTCTGAAGCTGTGGGAGCCACAAGGCTCTTCTCCAAATAGCTTTAAGAATCAAGACTGATTGTATGGGATGAATCTAGAGCTCTCTCTGTGGAGTCATTTTGAAGCAATAGCCTGGGTCCTTTCATTAAATGTTGGCTATTTCTCTTTCTATCCCATAGGGTATGGGAGTTTGAGCCGCTTGCTTGACAAGGGGACTAGAGCTGGATTTCTCAAGACATAAGGCCTGACAAAGTAGCTTAGATCCCTGCTTCAATCTGTCTATCAGAGAAAGATGGAAGTATCATCCACAGACTTCCCCAAAGAGCATTAGTGAGTACTCTCAGCTTGCAAGCAAGCTCCAAATGCCAGCAGCCACTGTTCTATACCAGCCAGCCTCACGACTTATAGAACATGACCACAGAGTAGGGAAGACACTCTTTGAAAAAGATTATTGAAGCTTTTCAGAGGTATTAGGGGAAAAAAGTCTAAAGCAAACACAAAATGCTGAGTCCAAAGACCCGACATCCTAAATCTACCCATTTCCTATCGTGACCCTGCACAGAGAGCGCATTCAGCCTTCAGTCTTCGTCAAATTGACTCCCTTGTTTGCTCAATGAGAACCGTGCCTACTTCACAGGGCTGTTGTGAAGACCACATGGAACTCCTCTGTGCATGGTCATTTTGTGTGTGTTTGCCCTTGGCTACAGCCTAGACCCAAGTTTCTTTTGTCAATTTTAAACTGTTTCATTTTTAAATTCTTTCTCTGTGACTTTAGTTATCCAGTCATGATTTGGATATTTTAACAATATTCAGTGTTGGGGGGAGGGTGACAAAAAAGAGAACATTTCCTGTGATTATACCTACAATTATATTAATAAAGCATTTGAATTCTTAAGAGTATGTATCGGATACCAGGTGATGCTCACACCAAAGACGCTTGCCTTGTTGAGCTCATGGTTCAGCCATGTGCTTCCTCCAGACAAGCAACAGCTTACACAAAGGAGGTGGAATGCAGAACTCCCAGGAAGATCTCTTCTGCTGTGAATTTCTCACTGAAATATGCAGAGTAGCTCCTGTCAGCACCTTCCTGCATAGTAGCTCAGCCTGCAAGATGGAAATCTGGAAAGAGTAAAGACCTGGAGGTCAGAAACCAGGAGCACTCTCCACCCAGTCTGTGTGTGACCTTGAGTAAAAGTGATTTAACCACACTGGCCTTGCCTGGTATACAATGTAAGGGTTCAGTGGGCTAATGATGGTGACCAGGCTCTGTAAATAGTGTGTAGTGCTAGGCAGAAATGAGTTTGCAGTCCCTAAGATAGAGCCCAGACATGTGTCATTTCCATCCATGGTGCTTTCCTTTTGGTTTGACTCAATGCTGGGCCAGGTAGACCCTGTCTGGTACACACCATCAACACTAACTGGAAAACCATTTGGCTAGAGGTGAGAGAGAGCTACTCACCTTACTCTGGGAATTTGATTCTATTCGAACCCAGGGCTTAGGAATCACTAACCTTGAGCTGATGGGGTAATGACATTCTCTGTTTATGCCAAAAAAAAAAAAGACATCTTTTTCCTACTCCAACCAAAATACCCTCCATGCCAACATGCTAAAAATAAAATATTATAACCTGCATAATAAAGAGAGAATCTGGCACCTCAAAGGCCTATAGTTTTTAGTTGTCTCCTTAGTATAAAAGCATGTTTAAAAAAATCTTCAGGATTTTGTATACCTATGACAGAAAAAGACAGTACAAAGTCCAGATTTTTTGAGAAAACTAAATAAGTATCCTATATACAGTCAAGGGGGGGTGGGGAGTAAAGAACTCTTTGTGTGCCTGTTGTCTGTTTTTTACATACTTCAGTAATAGGTCAGCAGTATGAGAACCTAAGTTGGGATCCACGGAACCAACATACAAAGCCAGGTGCTGCTATCTGCACCTGTAATCCCAGTGCTGGAAAGGCAAAGACGGGAGGATCGCTGGAGCTTGTGGCTAGCCAGCCTAGCCAATCGGTGAGCTACAGGTCCAGTGAGAGACAGGCCATCTAAAAAACTGAAATAGAGAGAGATAAAAGAAGACTTGACATCAACCACTGCTCTTCCCATGCACTTGTGCATATGCAGGAATGCACACACACATGCATGCCTTTCCCCGTCTTTTTAAGTGAGCACAAAAATTGCACAGTAATGAGGATCCACTGTGATCTTTCTATATGTGCAGACATCATGGACTAATAATCTCCATGTGCTCTCTCCACATATGCAGACAGCATGCATGGATCATCTCCACATGATCTCTCTCTATATGCAAACGGTACGCACTGAGCATCTCCACCCACCCTTTTTTCTTTTTTTTTTACCCTCTCTTTTAGACTCTGACATTTGCCTGATAGATGACCACACTCACAGATCTCTTCCACATGTCTGTCTACTTGACTCTAAGCCAAGGTTAACCAATAATAGTCAACACATTATCAAGTGCTTGAACTCAAGTGATGATCACACAACCACCATAAAGTAGCTACTAATAAAAATCTCATTTAACCCCTGAAGAAACCACTGGTTACAGAGTTAGCGCCCAATGCCACACAATGGTGAGACTTAGTTCTAAGTACTATAAATTCCCTTGGTGAATTATATATTATGTAATCTCATCTAGCAGAAGTACACCATAGCATTGATGCCATTTCAGTTCTTCAGCGTTCCGTTCCCAACACTTGCTGCCTCTAATGAGAAACCATTTAGGAGCCTCCTGTCATCAGCACCAACCATTCTCTTTATCCAAGCTCGTGGGCTGGGTGACCTTTAACATTAGGAAGGTATTTTGTTAGCAGCTAGTTGCCTTTTTTGTATCACAGATAGAGAGTCTAGGGACCGGATGAAAAAACAGTTAATCAATGAGAAATCCAACTCTTTCTTCTACTTCACATCCAAACACATCTGCTCCCGACAGCAGTAAAACCCAAACAGAGGATCTAAAGGAACCAACCATGAACCAACTCCAAGACACTGACCTCTGGTTCAGTCCAAGAGGCGCCATTGCCTTCTCTACATTTATTCTTGAGTGCTCATCACAGACTCTTCAAATCTAATGTCCTTGCTTGGTTTTTCTCACAAAAAATCACAGTCACATGTTGCTGTGATGTGACTCACCCAGTTGTGTCTAGTCATTTATCTATAAACATGACATGATGCCAGAAGTAACATCCTCAAGTCCCTCCTCCAAGTATCTTTTAAAGGATAGAAATGATATCCGTGCTCTCTAGATGATTTCTAGCAACTAGCTACTGTAGCGTCTTACTAGGAACTCCCATGATTCCCACGTAGCAAACAAGGAGAACTGTATCTTACTCTGGGCAGAAATGAGCCATTTCTTGGCTATGTTTATCCTTATCTACTCATTTTATTTAAAGAGAAAGTTTTTATAACAAAAAGGCATTTTAAAAGCAAATGACCTCTTCAAATAAGAGGGAATGAAGAGAACAAAGTTCAGAAACAAAGGAAAGTGTGTCACACACACTCACACACTCATTTTAGGAAGAATTCATAGGCTGAGTCAATCAGCATCTACAACGCAGAGCCCTGGGTTAGCATCATCACAGGCAAGCCTAGAATGTGTGCGTTGTTTCAACACTGTAATCAAGAGTCTTTTATAGGAAATGAATCCTTCGCTTATTTGGTTGGCTAGAAATACCTGGTCAATGTGTTCATGCAGGATTCACAGCTTCGTGGGAACTACCCACGCACCCAGCCAAATGGGAGCAACCCTGTTTGGCAACATTGGAAAGGCTTATTTTAATTGTAAAGATCCTTTCAGGCTGAGCATCATGCATGGAGGGTTTTGCTTAGGCAATGCCTTGAAGCTATCTATAGGTTACCATTTCCAATTTTCTAAATATCTCAATAAGATGTCACAGAAGCAAAGTTTCTGAACAAGTTTTCCTTATTGTCCCTTCTCAGAGTCTGTTCCTTTTCCTTTTCCCTCTCCATCTTTTCCACTCCACTTCTCCTGCTTCTCTGTCTGACACCATGAAGCAACCGAGGCAGATATACCAGTATTGCCTGAAAAAACTCTCTAAGGTTGCAAGTTCTGATATTTCTAGGGTGAAAGCAGGTCAGGGGTTCCTCTCCCTGTGTCCTTCTCAGAAGAAAAAAAAGTCAAGAGGACCTTCCTTCTAAATTAGAAGCAAAAGTCTGATATCATAGCTCTGTATGACGGCCTAGTGGGACCAGCAGGTGCCTTGGGAGTCACCCTGGAGAATGTTATTCTACATTTGGTATCTATGTCCTTTGGAGAAGCCACTTAACATACTGACCCAGAAAAATTTGGGAAGAGACTGAGTTTCTCAGAAGGTGTGTCCTTGGTCATAGAGAACTATCTACCCCAACAGTAGGTAAGCGTACAAGACTCCTAGCTGCACATCAGTGAGAACTGTCAATTGCCCTATGTTTCCACTGACCCACTAAAAACAGCATGACTATGTCCTCCCTCTTTACTGTCACCACCCAAGAAAAACCTGCCCCACATTGCAGTGTGACCTTGGTTGAAGAGGGAAGTCTCACGGTGGAAGGCAAATAGAACTATAGCCTATCCTAGAGGAATCTGTAACCTGAAGAAGCGAAGGAGGCTAAGACGAAGATCCAGAACAGGTGCTCTAGAAGAATCCAGAAGTGAGGCATTAGCAAAAGCTAGTAGAGAACTTGGGCATGTCTGGTCAAGAAGCAAAATAGCACACTGATTAAGAGCAAATACTAGCCAATCATGGTGGCACAAGCCTTTGATCCCAGCGCTCAGGAGGCCAAGGCAGGCAGATCTCTAAATTCAAGACCATCCTGGTCTACACAAGGGGACACTGCCTCAAACACCAAATGACAAGGAAACAGAGACCAAATACTTGAATCTAGACAAGCTGGCTCTGATTACCCAGCTGTGAGATCCCACAGGAGCTATTTAACTTCTCTCATGCCACTTCCTCGTCTGTATAATGGGGTTAGTAATGGCATGTACTTCATAGTGTTGAGATGATGACATTAATTAGTGCATGCAAAACACTTAGAGCATCTTAGGCACCCCATAACTTTGTTGGTAAGCTGTCCTTATGATGTTTTGAGGAATTTACATTCAATTGGTAAAACAATCACACTAATACTAACAAGTTATCTCATTTAAGCAAATGAACAATAGAACAGCTGTCCAAAGTCATCCCAACCACCACCTTTTAATAGAAAGTGGAACCATGGAGTGGCCCATAGTAAAATGGAGCATAGGTCCAACTCTTCCAGAATGCATGGAATTCAATTAGAAAGGCCTATGTCTATAATAACTAGTCCTCATATTTCTTGTCAATCAACAGTAAGAAGATGTCCCTTGGTCAGAGACAAGAGGGAGAGAAGCATGTAGTCAACCCTGTACTTACAAGATCAGAGTTGAGGAAGTGGGAAACAGAAGGGCAGTTCATATGAGTCTGTCATATGAACTCTTCCCCTAGCACAGTACCTAGTGTCCTTGTTCTTCATGGTCTCAGTGTTCCCCGAAACCAGGTTATATGGTTAGAGGGGAATCAGTAGGAAGAATTCTGCAAAAACTTCAGAGTTAACAATGGACAACTAATCTATAACTAAAATCATTACCTGTGTACAAAAGCCACAGTGCCTCTTAAACCCAAAAATAGAAAGAGCGGGGCAATTATAACTTGACACTGTTCTAAGTACTTTGCATGTATTTTCTCACTAAATTCTCATGATTGCCCTGCAATGCTATCAGTATTTGCACTACTAACAGCTGAATCAGGACTTAGAGAAGCCAACTTCTCAATGTCTTGTAACTAAGACATTGTAAAACCAAGATTTAAACAAATTCGCATCTTCTAATACTCCATATGTCCAGTTGTGGGAATAGATGAAGTCCTGGGTGAATGTGTATTGTTGACAGGAGCACAGCCATGTCAAGGACCCCAGTGTCTCAGACCCATGGGAATGACAAGTCCTTGGTCCAGAAAAGAATGTTCACAGTTTGTGCAAAAAGTATCAACTAGCTTCCTCCTCCTTGACGTTCCCTACAAAGACCCCACCCCACCCTATGGAGATTAGCTGACCCTCCTCCCGTTCAGCTGTATATATCAAATGTGCTCAGCGTGTACCTCCATCAGAGCGAGCAACCCACCTGATCCCAGCCTTCCATATGTGTGTCTTTCTTCATTGCCCCCTTGTCCTAGTCAGGTCAATCCCAAAGTGTGGAGGTCACAGCATCAAATGATTATTCAAGCTACTGTAATATTTGTCAATTAATCAAAGGCAGGAAGGTTCCAGAAATTTTTTCCATTAAAATCTAAGAAAGTGAGCCGTCCACACGTGTCAGCATGTGGTTCATTCCAGGAAGGAATAAGGCAGAACAAAGAACACTGAAACTTAAGAGTTGGGGCAGCACTTTAGACCTCGTGCCTTAAGATCTGGGATCTCTCTTATGGCTCCATCTTTGCCAATTAATTAATGAATCTATTCTTAGTTGTGATTTTAAAAAAAGGTGCTCCGAACTTCAGGTGAGAACTATTAGGCGCAGATACTCTGCCTCCAGGTGGTATTGATATGGCATTCTGGCTCACGTGACATTCAAAAGGCATTATTGTGAGTTGGCTTCTGGGGATGCCTTTGGTTCTTGGACACTAAATACAGATAGTACGCTGAACTCACCAGCCTGAGAGCAGATACAGGCTTCTGTAAGCCAAACAAAGGGCTATGCCCTAGAGACCAGAAGCCTGCACTAGACAGCATCCATCCCACCTCGTTCAGAATGTAGAAGTCGGGTTGTTGGACTTAGGCAGTTTATTGCTTGAATACTGGCTCTCTCCTCTCCTAGCTACAAAGCTGAGAGCTCTTCATTGGAAAAACAAGAAGAAAAGAGAAGATTCATCACCAAGCTCCTTCATGACAAGTGCAGGGTTAAAAGAGTAGCTTCCAGACATCCATGTTTCCAACACACAACTTGTGGATTCACCAGCGATGTGGCTTTTCAGATCTGTAGAGGACTTGCTGGTTCAGTCTTATATCACAATTAACTGGACACGGAGGAGTAGGATGGACGGGCCCAGGATCTCTTTAAGAAAGATACAAATTGGACGACAGGGACAGGTGACAGCAATGAGGAAAAGCAAAATTGCATGCCCTATGGCCACTGAGTAAGGAAAGCCGAGAAGTCATCTGGGGATCACCCAGTCAGGACAGCAGCTCTAGGTCACAGACACGGTGGCCATTGTTCCAATTACAGCACCATCTCTTCATATTAATGGTAAGCCTGTGTAGTAAACAGCAATTAGTGATGAAGAAACGCAGGGCCCAGATGGCCCTGTCTGAGAGGAAGGTCCATAAAGGATTTTGAGAGCTGTGAACCAAGGATGAGACTGGGAGGGAATGGGCTTTAGTTATAACGAAAAGATAACATATTCACTCAAGTCCTAATTGTGGTGCCTGGGCTGTCCAGGATATTCAGAAACAGCCACGACTCTGTGTGATTCCAACCTTTCCTATAAGGATGAATTAAATGTAAATGGAAAGTCCACATCTGTGTGATGTCTTATAGAAGTGCATGTTCTAATTTTTTAAATGCCTATAATTTGGGTAACTCGGGATTTGGAAAGTAAAGCCGCTATGAGCATCTATGCTATTACATCAATAAAGATTCATACTAGACACATGTATTGAAACTTTTATTTTAATAAAACAGAAAATTCTAAACACTTCAGTTGACTTCTCGAAAAAATAATCACTGGAGTTCATTTTATATGCATGTAGACACATGTGCACACACACACACACAGAAGTTACCACGGACTTAGTGATTCAAACCCACACTGACTTTTTATCTTACAGCTGTCTGTTTTGAGCCCAGCATGGGCCTCCAGGCTCTAAGACCAAGAAATCAGCAGAGCTAGGTTCCATCTTGAAGGACCCCAATGAGAACTGGGTCCCTTACCTTTTCCACCTTCTAGGTGCTGGGAGCTGTCCTTGGCTTGTGATCTCCTTCTGCTGTCAAGGTGGGAGAGCGCATCACTCTGAACACCACCTTCCTCTCTTCTCCTTCTCCAACATGGAGTGGCGATTCTTTCTCCCTTCGGCATTAGAGATTACATGGGACCTTACTAGATGACTGAAGACGATCTCCTGACTCTGAGGCCGGTTGATTAAGAACTTGAATTCTAGCTACAACTCCGATTACCCTTTGCCACGTAACACAGCCTGTTGGCAGGATCTGGGTGCTAGGATGTGGCCATCTGGGTCATATTCTGCCTACTGCACTTACACTTGCTAATCATAACCCAAATGAGGGGAAGGGGAGGAGGAAGAGAGTAGATGAAAGGAGGGGAGAAGCACAGAGAGGGGAGGGTTAGGAAGGGAAGGGATGGAAAAAGAAGGGAAGGGAACAGAATGGAACGGAATGGAAAGGAAGGGAAGGGGAACTGAGACCCCATTGTTATCTCTCAAAACCAACACCTAAACTGGATACTATATATACAGTGATGGAAATATGTGTGTTTAAATCCTCTGGCCAATCAAATTTCCATGCAGTCCTTCAAGCCTCAGGGAACACAGCCAATACAAGGATAAAACACGTTTAAGGACATATCGTAACTAATAGTTTGCAGGCGTAAACATATTCCATAACCTTCAGAGGGCACCTTGTTATGGTAACAACAATAACAATTAACATTTATGGAGCCTTTATGGTGTGTCAAAAGGTTAAGTGCTCTCTGCGTGCTTTTTCCAACAACTACTCATTTTACAGACAAAGAGCAGAAGGCAGTAGAGGCTCCTAACTCCTGGGAGTCCTTGGGACAGTGGCGGAGCTAAGATTCAACCCTAGGACTCTGTGACTCCAGGCTGTGCACTTCCAAGTACTGTGCAAAAACGGACTCTTCCTTTTAGGTCACAATATATATTTCAAAATAATTGATTCTCTAGTAGACTTTGTAATCTTGGGGCAAAAGCAAAGGTCTGAATTGCTGATCTGAGTCTCTCTTGTGATCACTTTTGGCTTTTATCCCCCACCTCTCATAATTCTGGGGGAGAAAGAAAAGAAAAGGTCAAGACCATTTAGGGATGACAAAGACGGGAGACTATTGGGAAAGTAATGATCTAACTAAAGCATGTCGGAATGGCTGCCACTTGCTCGAAAGATGTATGGAAGACCCAAGTTCCCAAGGAAAGGCTGTAAGACAGGTTTATTATGCGCCACCCTATCCTAATCCCTAGTTGTTGTAATGCAAGATAACACACAGAATGTTCTGGCAAGCTGAATTTTATTTTAATGTCTTCTTTGTCATAGCAGGAACGTGGTTGAGGTTAAAGATTCCAGTCTATCATCTCTGCCGATTTCACTAAATCATTCTGCGGCCAAAGGTCACAGGTCAGTCACCAAGTGCCCTTCTTACTGTCCCCTCATGCTTCTTCCTGTTCTCAGTCCCTTTCCACATGGTACAGGAGCTAGCCATGTGACCACGGCTCAGCACTGCTTCCTGAGAGCTTTCTATGATTTCCCATGACTCTGACACTGAAGAACAAAACACACCACAGAGCCGGAAGAGCCTGGGATCACCCCTCATAGGTGTCTGTTGTTCTTTAGTTACTTCCTATGAATACAGGGGCCGCAGTAGGCAGTATGCCAAAACAGCATCTTGAGGCATCCCTGGCTTCGTCCAGCTCTGCTTTCTTCTCTGTTCTCTCTGCTCCAGTAACTCAGCACAGGCGTCTGGGTGACATTTGTGGAAGGAAGGAAGGAAGGAAGGAAGGAAGGAAGGAAGGAAGGAAGGGAGGGAGGGAGGGAGGGAGGGAGGGAGGGAGGGAGGGAGGGAGGGAGGAAGGAAGGAAGGAAGGAAGGAAGGAAGGAAGGAAGGAAGGAAGGAAAGTAATGAAGCCTCCCCTCCCCTTTTTTAGAAGCAAAGTTTTTTTTTTTTCAGAGATTTTTTTTATTGAGAAAATGAGAAAAAAAACAAGTTTCCACCTCCTCCCAGCCTCCCATTTCCCTCCCCCTCCTCCCACCCTTCTCCCCCTCCTCCCACCCTTCTCCCCCTCCCCCCACTCCTTTCCTAGAAGCAAAGTTTTACAGAGTCAACCAGATAAATGTCTGCATTTCAGGTCCCAGAGTATCAAGCAGGGATGGATTCTGGTACAAAGAGTAAAGCAGGGACTCTGCCCAGGTCCCGCTGGCGCTGATACAACAAGAACCTCTGGGCTAAAGGTAAAACCTACAAGAACAAGAGTTTAGGCAGATTTCACGAGGTAATGCCTCAGCCAACCAACACCGGGGATACTCAGGACGTCACATGAGGGTGTGGCAACAGAAAAGGAAAGTAATACCCAAGGAGCGTCGATGCTAACGTGCTGGCTAGCTCAGGGATTATTCCTGACAGCAGCCTTTGTAGACGAGATTTGTGTAATTAGCTGCCATGCCTGCTGGATTAAGGAGAAAAGAGAGGATTGAAACCACTCTGGTCTTGCGATGGCACACCCCACCCACCAGTGGGCATCTGCCGGTCTTACTTCACCTGCAATGAACACAGTCACCTCAGCAGGCCTGGCGCCATGTCAACGTGGCGCAAAGGGACTCTGCGTTTCTAAAGCCAGGCTTATGGCATGGCGTCTAGCCACTCCTCTCCAAAAACTTACACGGCTGCAACTTCTGCTGTCTTCTCTGAAAGGTTCAGTGTCAGCAGGATGGTATAGACCTTCTTTTATGGGGTGAAAAGGACAAAGGACGCACAGTAACATCTGATAGGTCAGACCACTCCTCCTTGGCGTAGACCCAGGTATAGAGTGACAGATATATTGCCCAGAAGACAGTGACAAAGTCAACATAAGGTGAAAAGACCTTGGCAGCCAGGAAGAGGGCAGCTTTCTGTGTAAGTGATGACACTAAATTTCTGTGTCTCCATGAAAACTGGCAAATTCTAAACTAGATGCATAAAGGAGTAAGGCGGCGCTGAGCGCCCAGGACCAGACCCTTATATGACAGGTCAGATAGTTGGGGAAATGAAGACTCCAATTTTGACTTAAACGCAGGAGCCCTTGCCCGTCTACGAACCTGTCTCACCAGTGGTCTTTCCTCTCCTTTCATTACCATTCATTTGGCTAACATAAGTTGGAGAACATAAAACATGAACATGTGGTCCAGCAGTATATGCCTATAAAACATGAGATTCCTAAAAATGCTTAGTATTCAGTTGGTAACTAAAGGACAACGTCAGGGAGAGAACCCTAAAAGCTTTGCATGGATGGATTCTAACTTCTCCGTGGCATCTTTTCCTTTGGAGAGTCAAAGTCACGGTGGACCATGCTGTGATCCCAGCCCCTGGGAGGCTGTGGAAGGAGGACCTCTGCATTCGAGGACAGCCTGGGTTACACAGTTAGATCCTGGTTAATAAATAAAGACAAAAGGCAGATGTCAGTGAACACTCCAGCTCCTCCAAGGTAAAGTGGGGGAGGAGAATAAGAACAAGGGAAGAAAAAATTGCATACAGTTTCACCTGTATCATATGCAAGTGACACAGGCGTTTTGTTCCCCTGTGAACAACAGGAAATACACGACACTCTCAGTGAGGTATGCTCGCCAGAAAAGCCAAACCTAAATCTACTAAGACTCCTCGACCTATTTGCCAGCTTACAGAATCACAAGGGTCTGATGATTGTGCTTTTTTAAACTAATCCAAAATTTGGAGAGATTCCGCCAAATTTGAGTTTCCAGCTCTTCTTTCCGGACACTAAAGAGAGCTTCCCACTCCTTCCCAAGTGGATCTCAGTCTCGGACCAGCTGTCAGCAGGTCATAGGGCAGCGTGTTCCCTTGTAACCGCGCCTGCCCACAATCGGCCTCCTTTTCTGCTCGTTTCGTCGCACAAAGACTTCTCTACACTCTCTAGCACCGCTTGAGCTCCTTCTCAGCGCCAGCCTCAGCAATCCTTCCTGCCACAGGCTGGAGATATTGGGGAATTAAAGATGAGTCAGACAGTGCCTTGCTAAGTGGTGGGATAAGTAGGCAGCGGTTTGCCGTGTGGCATGTGCAGCAGACATGCCTTTCAGTCATGTTCTCTTGTGTCCAGATGGCCTGGAACACAATGCTTCTAGTCTGAATGTTGCGCGTACCATCCCAGTGCATTAAAGTTTACGTTCTCTTCCTGGATTCTGGTGTCTTTACCTCTCCCAGATTCTTATCGTTCCTCGTAAGAGCCCAGATGCTATTTGTTGGTGGTTACTTGTAAGGCCCTGCCCACTCCGTAATCTATGAGTATCAATATCCTATAAGTAAGTTTCAAGTTATTTCTGGCTTTTGAAGATAAAATTGAGGGGCTAGGGGGATGGTTCATTGGGTGAAGCCCTTTCCACACAAGCACGAGGACCTAAGTTCAATCCCCAGCACCCATGTAAATGGCAAGAGGGCGTGACAAACCTGACTGTGATCTCAGCATTCAAAAGGCAAAGACAGGAGTTCTCTGGGGCAAGCTGGCTAGGTAGAGAAGCTACATCAGAGATCTGGGGATTAATTGAAAATTCTGCCTCAATATATAAGAGGGAAAGTGGTCAGAAAAGTCATCTAATGTCAACCTCTGGTCTTCATATGCACACACATGCAAACACACATATATAGACGCATACATACATAAAAATCAAAGTAAGGCTAGTTCCCAGCACTGACAGTTCTTACCGCTATATTAAACTTCCTTCTGTGCTCTTAAAACCCTTTTGCTCATGCACGGTTGGGGATTTTTTCTTTTGTTTTGTTTGTTTGTTCTCGCCCACTCACCACTACGCACCAAAACAATTCGGAAGCAACTCTGGGCCAACGCTGTCTGCCCGAGTCTGACATAGCATCCTGAATGCTTCACTGCTCCTATTGTCTCCTTCTACTAGACAAACAGAAGTCGATGGGGATCAGTTTCACTTGGCCCTAGTTTAAGAATCGCAATGTCTAGTCTGTTATCACCATCACCATGGTTACTATGCTTACCTGTACTTTTTTTTTTAATGTAGCCCTTTCAAGCATAGGATAATGGCATAGGAATTTTGTCTGGAGTTCTATTGCCATTTGTCCTGAAATATCACACACAGTAAAAAAAAAATATGTTTGATGATTATTATGGCCATTCTGCCACTATAAGGAGAAGAGTGTCCTGAAATGCTTCGTTGATGGAATGATTGTCTCTAAGAGGCACAGACAAGCTGTGCTCCTGGTCAGCTCCCTGCTGGCTTCTGAGATGCCCACATGCAACCTCTCCCATTCCCTCACCACCCAGCCTCTCCAACAAAACACTCTGTGCCTCTACATGACGGTGTCTTAGTCCATCAGAAAGACAAAACAAAGTCATGCCGAGATGGTAAAGTCACGAACAACTAGAACTACACAGAAGACCTTGAAGTCATATTGCAGGTGCAGGTTTGTCCCCTGAACAAAATGACAAAAATACTGGACATCTGCTGGAAAGGCAGGAAGAAGTTCATTCTGGATTATTATATGTCATTTTCCCAAAATTATTCTAGTCATCCATTACTTCCAAATGACCACAGCTAGAGGGTGTCTGAAAGGGGTTGGTCAGGATTTACCAAGAGTTGCTTCTGTGTGGTGAAATTAGAGTGTTTCTAATCTTCTGTCTTGTCCTTTCATATACTAACTGAATTTTTGTAATGGGCACATAGCATTTTTACACACCCAACACCAAAGCCATCGTTTCTTTTCAAACCCAATAGGTTCTCTGTGGAAGTTATAAGGAAATTTGCTGCATGGTAAATGACAAAAGACTGCCTGCCTCTCCTCAGGCCTTTCAGATTACACCATCATGTTTCCCCACCCTGTTCCGGCTACGCAATACAAAAAAAATTTTTTTGTTTTGTTCAAGGTTAATTCTTATAAATCAAAACCCACACATACTGATGTAAAATGAGACAGGAGCCAGATATATGGGTTAGTAAGTCATGACTTCTCAGACACACCTGGAACTATTGAGGATGGGATCAATTCCACGCAGATTCTTGTGAAAGAATTTCGGGGTGCAGCCTGGACCTTGTACTCACTGGAGGCAGGGTTGTTTTTTTTTCTCCTTCCTGAGGCTGGCTCCACGTCAACAGAACCCATACGTAACCACAAACCTGAGTCAAAGCCCGTGATCAAGAACTTTCTGTGTCCACCAGAGCACACAATCTCTGGAGTTCACGACCGAGTACGTCACAAAACCAACATATGAAAAGAAAGATCTCCTTTGGCTCATGGCATCAGACAGTCCAGTCCATCAAGGTGAGAAAGGTGTAATAGGGTTCATCGTGTTGGGAGCTTATGGCAGAGACTCCGTGGTAGATCAAGAAGTGGAGAAGGCGTGGCCAAACTGGGGGCAAGGTTACCTCTCAAATGCTTTCTCACAGAAAAGGCCTTCCACCAGCTTTTCCCCTCCTCCTGAAGGTCTCCCAGCCGTCCAGAGCAGCACCCCCAGTTGGGAATAGTCAGACCTTGAGCTTTCCAGGGACCTTTCAAGTTCAAACAAAACCACTTCCTCTATTTTAATTGTCTCTCTGTATCTCTCTTAGTTTTTCTGTTGGTATAACAGACTAGCTGAGAGGGTCATTTCTTACAATTCTCAAGGCCATGAAGTTCAAGGCTGAGAGTCCACATTTGGTGAGGGTCTCTTTGCCTGCAGAGTCCTGATGCAGAATGGGTTATCATGTGATGAGGGGAACCAGAGACAGAGACAGCAGAGGCAGACTGCATTTTACAGCAAATTCACTCTTAAGAGAACCTGCTAACCAACCAACCCATTAATATGTAGAGATTAATCCATCCATGAAGGCAGAGTGGTCACTATCTAACCATCTCTGAGATGGCTTGCCTGGTCCCGCCTCCCCCTACTTCACAGTACAGATCAAATTCCAGTGTGTGTTTTGAAGGGGACATTGGAAGCAAAAGCATTGCCTTGGTTCTTTCTTCTCATTGGAGACCTACGTGGTCCCAAGATCTCCTTCTAGGAACCATCGAGTTTTCTTTAGTCACAATTGCAGCTTTCCAGTATTTCTATGGTCAAATAATGAAAATGCATTGAACATTCTTGGCTCTGTTTTTGATGCAGGGTAGAAGGAGCAGAGCTGATGTGTTTCAATGGTTTTATTTATAATTGAAACTCAGGCACTCAGGTTCTGTGGCTTAACACCAAAGGGATAGGAGATAACGGCATGGGAGGGCTTGAGCTAAAATTCTTACTCTAGAAAACCCCAGGACTGAACTTATGAAAAGGCACCATCTACGAAACCCTTCAGTGTTTCAGTGCTCCAACCAGGCTGTGGTACTTAGAAGGTGGAAGACCTAACCCTGCTTTCCAGAAGACTGCAGTCTCAGAGACATGTAGCCAGTGTGTTAGGCAGTGAAGTCAGTAGTGAGAGGGCTGGGACTGGCGTGGCTGGCGCAGTGTTTGTCTACTGTCTAAGAAGCTCTGAGAGTGATTCCCAGTACCATCCATATAAAAAGAGTAGCAGGGCCCATGACTGTAACGGCAGCACTCAAGAAGTGGAAACAGGAGACTTGGAAGTACAAGTTCAAGGTTCTCCTCAGCTACATAGAAAATTTAAGGTCAGCTTTAGCTACATGAGACCCTGCTTCAAGTTCGGAAAGAGTTAAGAATGAACTTCACTAACCACAGGAAACAGCTGGATCCTGTGGGTGCTTCCAACATCCGCAGAAGAGAAGGGATACCGAGTGGCCCATTCTCTTGGAAGACCTTGGATCTAGAGGGGGTCATTCCCTCCCAGCAGAGCATCAGATTTATTCCAGAGAATTCAGAAAATGATGAAGGAAGGAAATAACCCTTGAACCCATCTTTCCAAGGAAAAGCCAAAGTCATGCACTCAGTTACACTGTACCTGCATATAACTCTGAGTCACTCACCTTTACAAACACCTGATCCTTTGTCTACAAAGTATGTTATACCTGGGCATTGGACTAGGAATAGAGGTCAGTAGTAAAGCATTTGTCTGGTCCTGGGTTCCATACTCAGTACCCATACCCCCTACACACACACACACACACACACACACACACACACACACACAATGATAACAAATTATAACCTTTCCCTGGAAACAATCAATTGCTGTTATAAATGTTAAGTTGGGAGCATAGCCCCCAGCCCCCAGGCCTGGGAGTTGTATTGGTCTGGACTCCAAATTCCAGCATGCCAGGGTATTTAAGTGAACTCCCAAAAGATGAACACGTGGTCTCTTTTCCTTCCTCCTGGTGGTCGCCTTCAAGGCCTCCCGGCTCCTCCTTGGGGTCACCCGACAACGCAGGAATCCCATTAAACCTGGATATTTTTTAATTTGGTTTGTTTTGTCTAAATGACAGTGTCCTTTGCTTTACAGAAGCTTCTCAGTTTTAGGAGGTCCCATTTATTCAATGTTGCCCTTATTGTCTGTGCTACAGGGGTTATATGTAGGAAGTGGTCTCCTGTGCCCATATGTTGTAGACTATTTCCCACTTTCTCTTCTTTCAGGTTCAGTGTGTTCAGATTGATATTGAGATCTTTAATCCATTTGGACTTGAGTTTTGTGCATGGTGATAGATATGGGTCTATTTTCATTCTTCTACAGGTTGACATCCAGTTATGCCAGCACCATTTGTTGAAGATGCTTTCTTTCTTCCATTGTATACTTTTAGCTCCTTTGTCAAAAATCAGGTGTTTATAGCTCTGTGGGTTAATATCCAGGTCTTCTATTCCATTGGTCGACTTCTCTATTTTTATGCTAGTACCAAGCTGCTTTGATTTGGATTGATTGGGATTTTGCGTCTGTACAGAGCTCGTGTTAGGAAAAATTCCTAACAATAAGGATTAACAAGGTCTGTGAGGCTGAGCAGGCCCACTACCATTATGGGAAAAGACCTGTACAGGACCTCTTCATGCCTGACAACAGCGCTCTGTGGCAGGGAGAATCCTGCTGTAGCTTCACTAACGCCAAGTTCATCCTCCCCAGGTCCCCTTTGGGCTCATTTCCCCTTATCTGTGCAATTAGTAGCATTGCATAGTAACACCAAAGTCTCTTCTGATAACTGATACTTCATTTATTGTTTTATGTGTATGTGTGGCATATGGTACATGATTGTCTGTGTGGTGGGACGTTGAACACACCAAAATACAGTGAAGGACACTGGGTGTCTTACTCTGTCACTCCACCTTATTCCACTGAGACAGTCTCTGCTGAACCTAAAGATGGACTGGTGGCCACCAAGCCCCAGAGATCTTTTTGTCTCTCTTCCCACTCCAACAATGGCGAGGTTACAACAGCAATATCCCACCTGGCTTTTCACGTAGGTTCTGGGGATTTGAACTCTTGTCCTCATGCTGGCACAGAAAGGGCCCTTAACCCACTGAACCATCTCCATAGACCCTGACATTTTGTTTCTCAGTCTTCTTTAAATCAGGTCACCAATAAGGGCAGCACACAGCCTGTGCCCCAAACTATATCCTTTTCATTCCCAACCTTTACCTTGACAGAAAGATTCATCCATCTCATCAAACAATCATGGCAGGCTTCCTGTTTCCACAGTTTGTGCTGTAGGTCACATACAAGCCAATGGTCTGCAGACTCAAGGAGAGAGAGAGAGAGAGAGAGAGAGAGAGAGAGAGAGAGAGAGAGAGAGAGAGAGAGAGAGAAAGAGAAAGAGAAAGAGAAAGAGAAAGAGAAAGGACTGCTGAGCAATTAGCAAAGCAAAGCTGTATTTCTCCTTGGAGCCCAGGGACATTCTAGGGACAGGCTGGGTTGTTTGGTTTTGTTTGAGGTGTGCTGGGATGAAAGGCATCCTGGAAGCGGAAGGCCAGTCATTCATTAATTAATTACGACTGTAATTGAGGGTTTGTTCTGGAGCGATTCCTTTGAAATTACTTTCCATCAGACAGCAAGAGCCACAAAGGAATCAGATATTCTGTGCTCTCTCTATTTCCTCCTGCACAGAGCAGTTTCTTCTAGGACCTGAGATTCTGGTTTGTTCTGGCTCTACCCTTCCTTATACGTCTTTCTAACTCTGGCTGTAGAGACTTTATCTGGAGAGAGAGAGAGAGAGAGAGAGAGAGAGAGAGAGAGAGAGAGAGAGACGGCACACACGCTCTCACGCACGCACACTTGATTAATGTTTAGTTTTTAAAAAGAAAATCTGTACTACACAAGATAGTCTTAACTGTGGACTTTAATCTGACCTTTTTTTGGGTGAGTGTACATTGGAAAAATTCCACTGCAAGATTAGAAAGACACCTGAGATGGCAGGCTACCCACCTGATGTCGTGGGCCACACCTCCGGGTTACCACTGGGAGGGAGGAGGGAACCGGCATATTCATGTGGTTCTAAACAACAACAGCAAAGTGTGTTGGCCCAGGGGCACCTCGGGATTGACCAAGAGGAAACACACATTGCACAATGATAGGATCTTGTCGGTACAGTTGTCAGAGGAGGAAACTCCCACAGCAAAGGGCATAAAACCATCCCAGGCAGTCTGGTGCAGCTCAGTCCTGTGGTGTCAGAGAGTCTAGCCCTGCTCCATACACAGATGGAACCATGAACTCCAGCCAGGGCTTTAGCCAGACCTACTCGGCCTCTGTCCACGGCCTTGGAAGCAGCTGGAGTCAGTCTGGGAGCTTCCACAGGACCCCTAGCGTCCATGGAGGCGCAGGGGGTGTCCGCATCTCCCTTTCCTTCACTACACCAGGCTGCCTGCCTCCTGGAGGATCATGGGGGTCTGAACGAGGCAGTCCCCTGCTAGGTGGAAATGGCAAGGCCACCATGCAAAACCTCAACAATCGCCTGGCCACCTACCTGGAGAAGGTACGGGCTCTGGAGGAGGCCAATTCAAAGCTGGAAAGTCGCATCCTACAATGGCATCAGGAGAGAGAACCTGGCAATAGGAAAGATTATTCCCAATATGAGGAAAACATCAGCCACCTTCAGGAGCAGGTAAGACACTGAGAGACTCTGAAGCTGACCATGGAGGATGGGGGAGGAAAAAAAAACAGCTCACGTGACAGTTCCAGGGGAAAAGAGCAAAAGAATTCAAGTCTCAAGTATTGCTCATGTAAATCCTACTGTCATATCTTAACCATGGACTTGGGGAAACTTGTTTGTAAAATTAGTTTTCTCTCTATAAATAATATAGAAAGTAATGACAGCAAACATTTCAGAATTATTATCGAGTGTCTTTTAAAAAACAAAACTGCCTGGTTTTCTGCATGCTTTGAAACATTAAAAAAAAAGTCTCTGAGCCTTAGAAATGCCAGGCAGCCGGGCACCGTGCAGTATCACTTTAGATCCAGCAACGTCAGGGAGATGATAAGGGCTGGTATGCAGGGTGCACCCTCGGTACACAAGGCACAGGAGAGAATTTACTTTCTCACGACATCCGTTCTACTCCACCTCAGCGTCCTGGCGACAGTGTGCCTCTCTAGCCACAAAAGACCGAGTTACACTGTGGTGCAGACCATGCCCAAAAAGCTGTCACACTCCACCAGCAGGTATGCCACTGTGGCATCCTTGGCTATTTTTCTAGAAGTTGCTAGAAGTTAAAGTTGCTCACACTTCTGAGAATGACATATTGTTGTGGGGGTGGAGGGGAGTGATAAAATGAGAGTCAATTTAACTATGGAGATATGCTTCAAGAAACAGCATGCTTCTCAACCAAGCATCTAAAAAGCTAAGGTCCCACCTTCTGGGGTGTCTGGATGCAAGTAGAGGGAGGCATCTCACAGTTACGCACCTCCCCTTTGTATGAAGGAGTTCCAGGAAAACCCCTGTGAACTCATGATGTAGCCTACCCTGGAAAGGCCATCGCAGGCTTCCAATATGAATACCATGTTATTTCACAACACTCAGCCATCTTTGCTTGAATGTAGGAAGGACCAATCAAGATAACATAAATCTGTCCTTGTAATGACCCCTAATTATTGAATAATCAGCCTAATAACTGAGTGTGTAATTGCCTTAACTACAGAGTGCACGGCTGTCTTTGTGAAGAAAACAAGGTGACTCAACGTCCACACAGGGCTTTTCGTTTAACGAAGCTGCTTTGGCTTTAGAACGGAGGGAAAAGATGATGTTTGCCAATGGTCAGCCAGGAGCGTGGATCCCAAAGAAATACCAGGCTACAGCTGACCCAACAGCATGGATCCCAATAGCAGAGACAAGTAGGGAGAGGGAGGAAGGAGAAGGAAACCAATAGTGGGCACTTCCTGTATGCCAAGCAGTGGGGGGGGGGGGTCAAACACAACAAGGGCTTTCTGCAACGGTGGGACTGATCTATATTACCTGACTTACTTCTCACACCAGCTGTTAGGAAATTCAAGTTCAAAAAATGTGAACTAACCCCCGAAGGCCCCAGCAAAAGGCAGAGGTGGGACTTTCACTCGGGTCTCTTTCAAATGATCCCGCCTCCACTTCAGCATGGTGCCAACTCGCCAGCCTGGTACAAAGATGAAATGTGTGTATTGTTCTCCAGAACGAGGCAGCAGGTTGGCAGAACTATTCATGCCACCCGTGGTTCAGAACTTATATATCAGTTCTTATATATCTCTGCGGAGCAAATATTTTTATCCCCAGCTTTCACACCAAGAGACTGAAACTGGATACTTCCTTTCGGCTTGCTTTTCTAAATCCCTTAGAACAGAAATGAGAGGGGGAAATGAGTGGATTCAGCTGTGAGGATGGGCAGCTAGCCCACTCCCTGCCAGGCCAGAACTCTGGATTCTGAAACCAAACAGGTCAAGGTTCAAGTTTTTCTAGACCGTACTTTGGATGTTTCACTTTCTCTGCTTTGGAAGAGTGTCACTCTTGAAGGTCGAGGTTGTCTGTCATTCCTGACTTCCCCTGTTTGCAACTGAGGTCCTAAAAGGTGCCTCAGTCTCCTGGGCCTTGCTCTCCCTGGGTCCTATTGAAATATTCTGAATAAATACAACATTTTCCCCTCATTTTGTAATGTTAAGTGCTACTCCAAAAGTCTGGGAAAAATGCAGTTCAAAAGTGATTCCAAACCTTTCAAAACACAGAATTGGACATAGCCATAGGAATATCATCCATAAAACTCTCTGGTGATTCTCAGCATGTGACATTTGGGAGCATGGTCAAATTGTCTACTTGCCTGTATTGAGTAGGAGATTACATGCCTTGGGGCAATGATACTATGCTAACACACTAACTAGATTTTTTTCAAAGAATGAACTCAGGGCCTTGGGGAGAATCTAGACAATTATTACAACATACAGTTTAAAAATCTATGCCTCATATACTATTTCTCAATCCATCCCAATCCATTTATGACTATGAAGGAAGTCTCAGAAATAATGGCTGCATTATAATACCATATTAAGTAAACCCAAACAGTGAGGAGTTTCAAATATGAGATGTGGGTGCTGGAGAGATGGCTCCGTGGTATAGAGGATTTACAGTCCTTGCAGAGGACCTAAGTTTAGTTCCCAGACCTCACAAGATGGCTCACAACCACCTGTAACCCCAGTTCCAGGGGATCCAATGGCCTCTCTGTTCTCTTTAGGCTTCTGTGTGCACACATATATACACTCAGCCACATGCACATAAATACACAAAGATAGGTATAGATAGATAGATAGATAGATAGATAGATAGATAGATAGATAGATAGATAGATAGATAGATAGATAGATGATAGGAGAGAGAAAATTGGTTTCCATGTAGCCCAGATTGGCCTTGAACTCACTATGTATCTGAGGATGATCTTGAACTCCTGATCCTCCTGTACTGGGATTTTAAGAATGTGCCATCATGTTTCATTTGTGCAGTGCTGGGTATTGAGCCCATGCTAGGCAAGCATTCTGCAAACTGAGCTACATCATCCACCCTACATGTGCTTTACGCCACGTACACTCCAAGGCCTCACTCACATGGACCGCAAGAATGCTGGCTGGGGAGGAATTACATACTTGATGTTGGCTTCTCAAAGGAGAAGTGATCACTTTAACTTGGAAAAGTCAAATAAGTCAAAAAGTCAAATAAGTGAGTTTTTACCCGTCTGGTTTTGATGTGTGCACTGTGGGGCTGCTAACCAGCCCAGTAGTGTGGGTTTCTACAGTCACTCGGTGCACGAGGAAGAAGGTGCTCAGGGTGCTGAGCTTTGGGGATGGAGCTACTTTTACTTTGCATGAGTAAATAATACCAGGAATAAGAAGCCTAGAAGGGAGAATTCTGGTTAAAAAATGCCATAAAGCAGCACTGTGGGCAATCAGCCAGGATGGACCTGCAGTTTTCACTTTCAGGGCAAAATTCAATGAACCTTCCAGAATCCCTGGAGTATGACAAGTATGTGTGCAATATTATCTCATTTACCATCTCCTAACGCTCACAATGCATGGGTGAGTGGCCATTATTACTGTTCTCACCATTTTACGGATGCAGACACTGAGACCTGATGGGCTCAGCCAGCTAATGTGTAAGACAGGACCCCAGCCCTGCTCTCAGAGCGCCAAGCCCAGCGTTCCCCTGACTTCTGAAGGCTGCATTGTGCATTCACAGGAGCAAATTCCAAGTCCTTGGTGAAGCTTTAAATAGGACCAGGGTTTTAAAAGGCACCTTTGTGTTAAGGAAGAACTTTGCCTTAAGAAAAATTCTCTCTAAATAAAAGGATTAGCTGTACAAATACAATGGGAATGCCACAGGGTTCTGTGACTCCAGCTGCTTTGCGAAAGCTTAAAGCAAGGATCTCCTGTTTATAATTAATCCAAGCCCCTTATTGTAATGATAGGACTGAAGCGCAAGGGCAGGATGTGGCCTGAAGGGGAAGGAAGTCAGTCCAAAGAAATGCTACAGTTTCTACTCTGTCACAATGCTTCGTACACAAGATAGAAACTTTCAGACACTGAGAAATTGACCCCGTTTCCCCACATCAAATGTGGGCCCTTTCTCCAATCATAATGTCCTGTATAACCAATTGCTCAGACAAACAGCTCCAATGGGTGTTTTTTTTCTTAATGTAAATAAAACTTAAGGGACTATCTAGCGACCAGTTTTAGCTGGAGGCTTTAATACTGTAGAAACTTCTTAAGTAGCACCATTCGATGGTAGAGAATTCACTCAGTTCTTGTTTTAATAGCTTCAATAGAGGCAATCTCATCACAAATATATTACAAATACATACATCTTCCTGAAGTTTACATATGTAGATCTCATTACTTTGGGCAAAATAATAATGACTATTTTATATGACGACTATCTGAAGTATACTTCAGATTAGCAATCATGGAGGAAGGGTGACTATGTCAAGTGTAAGAATCACACACATTGAAGCTAACACTTGTACTTTAGGAAATCTTACCCTATAGTCACAATCAGAAAAAAATCCAGAAGCTGGGGGATGGTTCAGTGGGAGAGGGCAACTGCTGTGCAAGCGTGAAGACCTGGGTTTGGATCCTCAACCTTCATGTCAAAAGCCAGTAATAACTACACATACCTGTAGCCTTAGGACTAGTCGGGAGAAGTGGGAGGCAGGAGAATTGCTGAGGGTGCTGGTCACCGCCCAAACTCCAGGTTTAGTAAGAAACCCTGGCTGAAAGGAATAAGGAAAGTAGTGACAGAGCGGGACACTTGAGGTCCTCCTCTGTCCTTCTGAAGCCCATGCATGAGCACATGCATGCAAACACACCACACACACACACCACTTTCTTTTGAAACAAAAAGTCTCATAACCCAAACTCTAACACTTTCAGATTGTAAGCAAAACACTAAGTAGTGTTCACGTCACTAGACAACTGGAAGGCATTACCAAGAGGCACGGCCCATAAGTTTTATTTACATTTAAAAAAAAAAACACCCATTGGAGCTGTTGTCTGAGCAATTGGTTATACAGGGCATTATGAATGGAGAAAGGGCCCACATTTGATGTAAGGAAACGGGGTCAATTTCTCACTGTCTGAAAGTTTCTATCTTTTACCCCACTTCCTCCAGTGGTCGCTCCAACCCCAGCCTGTCAAAGAGCTAGATAAACTTGTGCTGTTCTCAGTCTCGTAAGAGAAGCTTCTTACCGCAATGGATAGCAGCTAGCAGAGACCCCTAACTGTCCACATTGCTGAGAACAAACAACTGCGGATGCCCAGTTAGAGATAGGGCATCTATTTCTGTCTGCCCTGCTCCCCGAAGCACAGGGAACACTGAAAGAGAGGGCAGAGAGAATGTGAAAGGCAGAGGATGGGGAGGAGAGATGTGAAACGCTCCGCATTTGGGAAGCACGACCACCGCTTCAGCACACAGGAACTCACAGCAGCCGTGGTACCTTCACGAGACCTGCACGAAACCAAGCCAGTTAAAACTTCCAGCACAGGTGAAACGGGATCATGAGGCCCCACCCCTAGCTGAGGAGCTACTGGCAGTCAGAGACTACTTGAAGAGAGAGAGTTATTTTTCTTTGGGGGGAGGGATTGGATAGCACTAATTGGGCTTAGTGGGTTAAATAATAATAGTAATAGCAATAACAATAAAGAAAAGAAGGGGAGAAAGATGAATGAATAAAAAGACACAGAAACCAACAGCAGACGTATTCTTTCTGTGTTTTTCACCTGGCACATGTGACTTGATTCTCACCATTCTGCTAAATAAATAAATAGAAGTTTTCAAGAAAGAAAAGGATATTGTCTGTGCTGCAAGCTTCTGGCAGGGGAAACTGGAGCTTAGACACGCAGCTGTCATGGGTGGATCTGTTCCGCTGGACTAATTCTTACCGTACCTATTTTACAGATCGTGGAAAGTAAGATGACCAATGCTCAAATTGTTGTGCTCATTGACAATGCCAGGATGGCAGTGGATGACTTCAACACCAAGTAAGTCCCTTCTTCACAGAGTTCCACAAAAGGGAAGCTCGGCTTGCTGCAACCGGCTGCCAAAATCTTACTGGATTATACCTAAAAGGGCACAGCGAGAGTCCTGTGCAATTTAAATAAGCCAGATATAAAGTGCGCATGAAAGCATGTGAAGATCTGAATATGAATTAAGAATCAGACTCTATTAAAAAAAACTTTTCATTTTAGGGATGGTAATTTTGTTTGTACTTATACAGAAAAAAATATCTTTTTTATTAGATGCAATCTGCTACAGTTAGGGTTCAAATGCCATAATGTCCATAATTTGCTTTGAACATTTTCAGCCATGAGCCATGTATATTGGTGCACGCTTGCAATCTCAGCTCTTGGAAGCTCTTGCAGAGGCAGCAGGGTGGTGCATTTGAGAGCAACCTGGGATACATATTGAGTTCAAGAGCATCCTGAGCTACTTAGCAAGACCTTATCCCAAAAATAAATGAACTACCAGCTACCACAAAAAAAAAAAAAGCTTCAGCAATAAATCTAGATGAAGCAAATATGCAAGATACTGGTGGGTAACAAAGCTAAGTGGCAGATCCAGGTCTGTGTGTGTTCTCTTCTGTGCTGCATTTAAAAGGAGGCACCGAGTCATCAACACAGACAAGCACAGCATGGAACAATGTTCTATACCCCTGTATATGCCGTTTCAATGTACCAATGGCTGATGATGTCCTGCATGCCTCTTACTTCCACCTGGAAAGTAAAACAGCCCCTTCTCAACCCACGTGGACTCTGGCCACGCCCACGGCCTTCCAACAGCAGGAGTGTTCTAACCCCACCTCTCTCACCAAAGGTTTGAAAGTGAACACTCCTTTAAGAAAGAATTGGAAATTGAAGTCGAGAGCCTCCGAAAGACCTTGGATGATCTGACCATTGTCACGACAGACCTGGAACAGGAGGTGGAGGGAATGAGAAAGGAACTCATCCTCATGAAGAAGCGCCATGAGCAGGTGGGACTGCCCTGGGCTCCTGGGAACAAGGTCTGCCCCTAACTTCATCATTCCAGGGTGACCCCATAGTAACAGATGAGGCCACCACCTGAGTGCCAGTTCCAATGTCCCTCATACGGAATCATAGAAACATCGAGTTCTTTCCAATGTCAAGGTTATATTCTTAGATGTCAAATGTAACCTAGTACCATGATAATGAACAGGAACTGGCAACAACGTAATAATAGTAGAAATTTGTTATCACACACTGGCTTCCCTGACTCATTAGTATAATACTGTAAGAATCAGGACTGGGAAGATGTCTCAGTGGGGATAGTGTTTGCTAGGTAAGCATAAGGATCACAGTTTGGATCCCCAAAGCCCCCTAGGCAGATGTGGTGCTTCCTGTAATCCTGGAACTGGGGGGCCAGAGATTGGATCCACAGGAAAACCTGGCTGGCTAACACTAACCAAATGAATGAGCTCTGGGTTCAGCAAGAGACCCTGACTCAATAAAATAAAGAAGTGGAT